>NC_138078.1:94804645-95404645 GCF_964212035.1 Myotis nattereri | reverse complement strand
CATGTGGGGAGTACAGGCCACCCTCCTCCGGCCCACCTTCCCTGCCCAGAGGCTCTCTGCATGCTGCCCACAGGCTGAGAGCAGCCTGGGCTGGGCTAGGCTGGACTCCAGCGCATGCTGCTCACCTGCCAGAGTTGCAGGGAGCTGGTCCATCCTTGCTGTTTCGAGGGACCTGGCATGTGTGGCATACTGTTCTTAATATGTTTGCTCACCTTATTGGCGCTGTGTGTTTTGGCCAGGGTTGCCTCTCTGAGAGGGGTTGTTTCCCCAGGTAGGGATTTTCCCCTGAAGTGCCTGCTTTTAAAAAATAAAAAGGGGGAATTTTCTGGGAGCTGGTCCATTCTTGCTGTTTCGAGGGACCTGGCATGTGTGGCATACTGTTCTTAATGTTTGCTCACCTTCTTGGCACTATGTGTTTTAACCAAGGTCACCTCTCTGAGAAAGGTTGTTTCCCCAGGTGGGGATTTTCCCCTGAAGTTGGGAGGGAGTAAAACCCCTTAACTAGGTGCCAGGCGGGTAATTAATCACTTTAACTATGAACAATCATGCTTAAGCTACATAATCTTTACTCCCTGGAATGGAGATAAGAAACTCCCTAACCTTTGGAATAGAGATTGATAGGATTGGAACCAACTGGTATAAATACAGATGTAACAAGACAACAGCTCTACAGAACAGAGACAGAACCTACACAGAACCTAGACACAGAACCTAAACACAGAACCTAGACACAGAACCTACACAGAACCTAGAGACAGAAGAACTTCGCTGGAGAGAACATGGCAAAAGATCCTGGACAGAAACTGGAGGCAGAACCTAGAGACAGAGCCTAGCGAGAGAACATGGCAAAAGATCCTGGACATAAACTGGCCAAAGAACCTAGAGACAAAACCTAGCGAGAGAACCTGGCTGAAGAACCTAGAGACAGAACCTGGCTACAGAACCTGGATAGAACATGGCAAGAGAACCTGACTAGAACCTGGTGACTGAACCTGGCTGGAGAACCTGGACAGAACCTGGCTGGAGAACCTGGAGAACCTGGCTGGAGAACCTAGCAAGAGAACATGGACGCAGAACCTGGCTAGAGATCCTAACCAGAACTTCGCTGGAGATGCTGACCAGAACTTGGCTAGAGATCTTGGCAAGGCTGCTGATCAACTGAACGCTGTCTCTGTTTAATTCCTTCTTCGCTGACTCCGTCCACACCTTTGGGGACCCCTGGACCTGATGGGGTTGGACCCCAGTATCTGGCACCCGAACAGGGACCCCTAGGTAAGCCCCACTCTCGGGATGGATAGGACTCCACCGTACGAAGAGGGTGGATAGTCTTCGCCGACTCCGTCCACACCTTTGCGAACCCCTGGAACAGGATTCCCCTAGGTAAGCCCCCCCCCCCCCCGGCCACATTGAGAACCCCACACTCGGGATGGATAGGACTCCACCAGGGTACTGCAGACCCCCCTATAGAGGATAAGTAGGGTAAGAAGGTGGATAGTACAGAACTTAGATTGAGAAGATGTGCCATACTGAGTCCAAAGAAAGAAGACTCTGCATTGATTCTTAGATTGAGATGTGCCATACTGAGTCCAAAGAAAGAAGACTCTGTATTGATCTTTAGATTAAGAAGATGTGCCATACTGAGTCTAAAGAAAAAAGACTCTGTATTGAGAGAGTGAAGATGGCGGCAGTATAGGCAGAGACGTGTCCCAGGTTGTGTCCCGGAGCAAATGGAGTGAGCAGCTAAAACTAGTAACATCCACCCCAAATTGGCAAAATTGCTCAGCTGGTGAGACAATTTGCAGCCAGGAAGAGCAGAACTCCTCTGGAAAGGTAAAAAAAAACAGGGATTTGGGCAGGAAAGTTTGCCAGACCTCTGAGCCCAGAGAGTCGGAGGGAGACCGCGTGGCAGACAGCCGCGTCCCTTGGGACAGGCACAGACCCTGACGGGGGAAAGGAGAACCGCAGGATTCCTGGCGCCACCTGGGGGAATTGAGAGCTGGGTTCTGTGATCACAGATGACTGAGCCTAAAGGGGGCAGCCTGAAGAGCTGACCAGACCATGCAGTCCCGGTAAGAGAAGACGCTTACAGAAACCAAGCCTTTCCCGTTTCAGCGGCCGGCGTTTGTTTGTTTGTTTTCACTGAATCCTGTTCATGGGACATTTCGGATACAGACACTCACCTGTGCTGAAGAGAGGGAGAGTGTGCGGAGGAGTGGAATCTGGGGAGAGACTGAGGAGAGAAGGGGGGCCCGGAGAGGTGGCAGTGAATTGAGTGCTGAGACACCCCTGAGCCCAGGACTGGGGCAGCCATTCTCTCCAGAGAGTGAGACTCCTCCCCCCAGCCCCCAGGCAAGGAGCACAGCCACACCCAGATTCTACCCTGTAGGAGATCAAGGATTAAAATAACCTGATCAGTCCCTGCAAGTTAACAGGGTCAGGCCTATGGAGGGATTTTCAATCCCAGCAACAACACAGCGCCAGTAAATAACTATTGCGAAGCCAGCTCTGGGCAGTGAACTTCCACTGGACAGAGGGGCCCTATAGCCTCAGAGGCCAACCCCAAAACACTGCCACCCAGAGGCTGACCCACAAACTGACTCTTTGCTAAACACAAAATAAGGCAGTCTGGGAAACAAATGCGGCTTGCTTTAAAATAAGGACTGTGGTTTACAACACAGAGGAACAGTGTATCGCAGGGAAACTCAACACTCTCCTGAATACCTGGCAGGTCTAAGGTGAGCCACACTGAAGAATAGAAGAACCGAAGGACCTTCACTACTGCAATTTTTTTTTTTCTTTTTTACCATTTAACTAAGAAACCAATTTTTTTCTTTTTTTTTCTTTTCTTCTTTTTTTTTTCTTTTTTTTCCTTCTTTTTTCCATCACCTGATTTTACCCTTTTAATTACTACCTTCTTATTTTTAACCAGTATTATTACTGCTACCATTTTACCATTTTTTTAAAGTGCCATTTTATATTCTCTTTATTTTATTTTGGGATTAGTGTTCTCCATTCTATTTTCATTGTTATATTATTGGTTGTTTCTAGTTTGTATTCATCTCCAGGGAGCTGTTGCTGGAATTTGTTGGGATTAATGGCTGTTCTATAGGAGTATTCTCCTCATATAAAAAAGTCTCTTCCCCTCTTCCACTTCACTCTCTCTTTTCGCTCTTTTTTTTTTCTTTTCTTTTCTCGCTTTTATTTTCCCCCCTCCTTTTTCCCAATTTCATTTTTGCACTCCTTTTTTTGGTCCCTACTTTTCTTTTCTTTTTTCTCTTTTATCTTTTTCTCTTCCTTCTTCCTTATCCCCTAATTCTCTTAATTCAGGTGGTCACCTTTATTTGGGGTTATTAATATCGTGAATATATTTGGGTATAGTGCCTGGTACGTGGTGCCTTGTTGTGTTGTATTTTGTGCCTTTAAATCAACGCAGCAGATCCAAGCAACAGCAACCTCCTGAGCACCAACACCCTCTGCTGAGGAACAGCAGCTATACGAAACCTCGCCCCACCAGCCAGAAGAGCCACCACAGCTGTGAACAGCACCCACCAGAGGAGCTGCTGCCAACTGAAGAGCAGCTGCTACCGCAACCGCCCGAAGAGCAACCACAGACCAAGGAGTCACTGCCACCAAGGGAGCAACCACTGAATGACTCAACGTATAGATATGTCAGTGAGATCAAACATGGGTAGAAAAAGAAACCCCCAAAGGAAAGAGAAGGAGGACTCTCCAGAAAAGCATCTAAGTAATACAGAGGCATGCAACATGACAGACAAAGAATTCAGAATAAGGGGCCTAGAGTGTGTAAACCGGATAGAGGAAAAAATCGACAACCTCTGCAAGAAGCAAGAAGAAACAGATGAAAAAATCGATAACATATGGAAGAAGCTAGAAGAAACAGATGAAAAAATCAACAACTTAAGTAAGACCCAAGAAGAAATGAAGAGTGATATAGCTGCAATGAAAAACTCCATTGAAAGTATCAACAGTAGACTAGGAGAAGCGGAGGACCGAATTAGTGAATTAGAAGACAAGGAAGCAAAACACACCCAAAATGTACTGCAATTGGAGAAAAAAATTAAAAGACAGGAGGAGAGCCTAAGGGAGCTTTGGGACAACATGAAACGAAACAACATACAAATAATAGGGGTACCAGAACAACAGAAGGATGAACAAGGATTAGAAAACCTATTAGAAGAAATAATATCAGAAAACTTCTCTGAGGTGGGGAAGAAAAAAGTCACACAAGCCCAGAGAGTCCCAAACAAGGTGAACCCGAAAAGACCCACACCAAGACACATCATAATTACCATGGCAATTGTTCAGGACAAAGAGAGAATCTTACAGGCTGCAAGAGAGAGACGGAAAGTTACATACAAGGGATCTCCCATTAGATTGTCAAATGATTTCTCAACAGAAACACATCAGGCCAGAAAAGAATGGACAGAAATTTACAAAGTGATGCAAAGCAAAGGACTGAATCCAAGAATACTCTATCCAGCAAGGCTATCATTCAAACTTGAAGGGGAAATAAGAAGCTTCACAGACAAAAAAAGGCTAAGGGAGTTTATCACCACCAAGCCAGCAATGCAAGGAATGCTAAAGGGACTGGTATAAAAATAAGAAATAAAAATCAAAGAAAGAAAACAGCCACACAAAAACAGAAATGGCTACAAACAAGTACCTTTCAATAATAATTTTAAACGTAAACGGACTAAATGCTCCAAACAAAAGACATCGAGTGGCTGAATGGATAAAAAAACATGACCCATACATCTGCTGTCTACAAGAAACCCACCTCATTAGAAGGGACTCACACAGACTGAAAGTGAAAGGATGGAAAAATATTTTTCAGGCAAATGGAAAGGAAAAGAAAGCTGGGGTAGCAATACTTATATCGGAAAAAATAGACCTCAAAGTGAAGGCCATAACAAGAGATAAGGAAGGCCACTTCATAATACTAAAGGGATCAATACAACAAGAAGATATAACTCTGGTAAACATATATGCACCCAATGCAGGAGCACCCAAATTCATAAAAAAACTCCTGGAAGATATCAAAGGAGAGATCGACAACAATACAATCATAGTCAGGAACTTTAATACACCACTGACAACACTGGATAAATCCTCTAGACAAACAATCAGCAAAGAAACAGCAATCCTAAATGACTCACTAGATCAGATGGACTTAACAGACATCTTCAGAACAATTCACCCCAAAGCCAGGGAATGTACATTCTACTCAAATGCTCATAAGACATATTCAAAAATAGACCATATATTGGGTCACAAGCAAAGTATCCCCAAATTCAAGAAGATTGAAATCATAAAAAGCGTCTTCGCAGACCACGATGGCATAACACTAGAAATAAACTACAATAAAAACAACCCAAAATACTCAAACACCTGGAAGCTGAATAGCATGCTATTAAATATTGATTGGGTTACCAATGAAATCAAAGAAGAAATTCGAAACATCCTGGAAACTAATGACAATGAAAACACAACAATCCAAAACCTATGGGACACAATGAAAGCAGTCCTGAGAGGGAAGTTTATAGCTCTACAGGCCTATCTCAAAAAAACAAGAAAAAATGGTAGTAAATCAGCTAACTCTACAACTCAAAGAATTAGAAAGAGAGCAACAAGAAAACCCCAGAGTGAGCAGAAGGAAGGAGATAATAAAGATTAGAGCAGAAATAAATGACATAGAGACCAAAAAAACAATACAGAAAATCAATGAAAACAAGAGCTGGTCCTTTGAAAGGATAAACAAGATTGACAAACCTCTAGCCAGACTCACCAAGAAGCAAAGAGAGAGGACCCAAATAAACAAAATCAGAAACGATAGAGGCGAAATAACAACAGACCCCACAGAAATACAAATGATTGTTAAAAAATACTATGGACAGCTCTACTCCAACAAACTAGACAACCTGCAAGAAATGGACAAATTCCTAGAAAAATACAACATTCCAAAACTCAATCAGGAAGAATCTAAAAATCTCAACAGGCCAATAACTATTGAAGAAATTGAAGCAGTCATCAAAAAGCTTCCAGCAAACAAAAGCCCAGGACCAGACGGCTTCACAGGGGAGTTTTACCAAACATTCAAGGAAGAACTAAAACCTATCCTCCTCAGACTACTACAAAAATTTCAAGAGGAAGGAACACTTCCAAGCTCATTCTATGAAGCCAGCATCACCCTAATACCAAAACCAGGTAAAGACAACACAATGAAAGAGAATTACAGGCCAATATCCCTCATGAACATAGATGCCAAAATCCTCAACAAAATCTTAGCAAATCGGATCCAGCAGTACATCAGAAAGATCATACACCATGACCAAGTAGGATTTGTCCCAGGGATGCAAGGATTGTACAATATCCACAAATCAATAAATGTGATACATCACATAAACAAATTGAAAGAGAAAAACCACATAGTCATATCAATTGATGCAGAAAAAGCGTTTGACAAAATTCAACACCCATTTTTGATAAAAACTCTCAGCAAGGTGGGAATACAAGGATCATACCTCAACATAATAAAAGCCATATATGACAGGCCCACAGCCAACATCATACTCAATGGACAAAAACTAACACCGTTTCCCCTAAGAACAGGAACAAGACAGGGATGCCCCCTCTCACCACTCCTGTTCAACATAGTACTGGAAGTGTTAGCCATTGCAATACGGCAAGAAGAAGAAATAAAAGGCATTCAAATTGGAAAAGAGGAAGTAAAAGTGTCCTTATTTGCAGACGACATGATATTATACATACAGAACCCTAGAGACTCCATCAAAAAGCTACTAGACTTAATACATGAATTTGGCAATGTAGCAGGATACAAAATTAACCCCAAGAAATCTGAGGCATTTCTATACACCAATAGTGAACTTTCATAAAAAGAGATATTATAAAAACAATCCCGTTTGCCATCGCACCAAAAAAATTAAGCTACCTAGGAATAAACTTAACTAAAGAGGTAAAAGACCTCTACTCAGAAAACTACAGTACGTTGACAAAAGATATAGAGGAAGACATAAACAGATGGAAGAACATACCGTGTTCATGGATTGGTAGAATCAACATCATTAAACTGTCCATACTACCCAAAGCAATCTATAAATTCAACGCACTTCCCATTAAAATACCAACGGCATACTTCAGAGATCTAGAACGAACGCTCCAAAAATTCATCTGGAATAAAAAAAGACCTCGAATAGCTACAGCAATCCTGAAAAAGAACAAAGTAGGTGGGATCTCAATACCAGATATTAAGTTGTATTACAAAGCCACTGTTCTCAAAACTGGCACAAGAATAGGCATATAGATCAATGGAATAGAATAGAGAGCCCAGAAATCGGCCCGAACCATTATGCTCAATTAATATTTGACAAAGGAGGCAAGAACATACAATGGAGCCAAGATAGTCTCTTCAATAAATGGTGTTGGGAAAATTGGACAGATATATGCAAGAAAATGAAACTAGACCACCAACTTAGACCATACACAAAAATTAACTCAAAATGGATAAAGGACTTAAATGTACGACAGGAAACCATAAAAATTCTAGAAGAATCCAAAGGCAACAAAATCTCAGACATATGCCGAAGCAATTTCTTCAGTGATACAGCTCCTAGGGCACTTGAAACTAAAGAGAAAATGAACAAATGGGACTACATCAAAATAAAAAGCTTCTGCACAGCAAAAGAAACCATCAACAAAACAACGAGAAAACCTACTGTGTGGGAAAACATATTTGCCAATGTCATATCTGATAAGGGCCTAATCTCCAAAATTTATAGGGAACTCATCCAACTCAACAAAAGGAAGATAAACAATCCAATCAAAAAATGGGCAAAGGACCTAAATAGACACCTTTCAAAAGAGGACATTCAGCAAGCCAAGAGACATATGAAAACATGCTCAAAGTCACTAATCATCCGAGAGATGCAAATCAAAACAACAATGAGGTACCATCTCACACCTGTCAGACTGGCTATCATCAACAAATTAACAAACGACAAGTGCTGGAGAGTATGTGGAGAAAAAGGAACACTTGTGCACTGCTGGTGGGAATGCAGACTGGTGCAGCCACTATGGAAGACAGTATGGAGTTTCCTTAAAAAACTGAAAATGGAACTCCCATTTGACCCTGTGATCCCACTCCTAGGAATATATCCCAAGAAACCAGAAACACCAATCAGAAAGGATATATGCACCCCTATGTTCATAGCAGCACAATTCACCATAGCTAAGATCTGGAAACAGCCTAAGTGCCCATCAGTAGATGAATGAATTAGAAAACTGTGGTACATCTACACGATGGAATACTATGCTGCTCTAAAAAGGAAGGAACTCTTACCATTTGCAACGTCATGGATGGAACGGAGAGCATTATTCTAAGTGAAATAAGCCAGTCAATGAAGGAGAAATACCACATGCTCTCACTCATTCATGGATGATAGAGACCATTATAAACTTTTGAACAATAATAGATACAGAGGCAGAGCTGCCTCAAACAGATTGTCAAACTGCAGCGGGAAGGCCGGGGAGGGTTGGGGGGCAGGAGGTCGGGGGGTAAGAGATCAACTAAAGGACTTGTATGCATGCATATAAGCATAACCAGTGGACATAAGACATTGGGGGATAGGGGAGGCTAGGGGAATGTCTAGGGTGGGGGGATAAAATGGACACATATGTAATACCCTTTGTAATACTTTAAGCAATAAATTAAAAAAAAGAAATAAGACTCTGTATTGATCTTTTAACACATATGCTTGCTAGGTTATGCTTAAGGTTATGCTTAAGGTTACTCCCAGTCAGAGAGAACGTTTTATACAAGAAGTATGTCCATGCTTTTCTGAGGAAGGAAAGGTAAATGTAAGGCATGGGAGGAGGTAGGCCCAAGGAGCCTTATCCTTAACCCCACTGCAGCCTTTTCACCCCAGGAAAGTGCAGGATTGGCATGCTCTCCCTGGGGTGATAGATCAGGACTCAGGTAATAGCGGAAAGCGCTAATCCTACTCTTAAAATGGATACAAGAGAGCATTTGGGGTTTTTCTTTTTAATGCCTGCTTTTAAAAAATAAAAAGGGGGAATTTTCTGGGAGCCGGTCCATCCTTGCTGTTTCAAGGGACCTGGCATATATGACATAATGTTCTTAATATGTTTGCTCACCTTCTTGGCACTATGTGTTTAACCAAGGTCACCTCTCTGAGAAAGGTTGTTTCCCCAGGTGGGGATTTTCCCCTGAAGTTGGGTAGGGAGTAAAACCCCTTAACTAGGTGCCAGGCGGGTAATTAATCACTTTAACTATGAACAATCATGCTTAAGCTACATAATCTTTACTCCCTGGAATGGAGATAAGAAATGCCCTAACCTTTGGAATAGTGATTGATAGGATTGGAACCAACTGGTATAAATACAGTTGTAACAAGACAACAGCTCTACAGAACAGAGACAGAACCTACACAGAACCTAGACACAGAACCTAGACACAGAACCTACACAGAACCTAGAGACAGAAGAACTTCGCTGGAGAGAACATGGCAAAAGATCCTGGACAGAAACTGGAGACAGAACCTAGAGAAAGAACCTAGCGAGAGAACCTGACTGAAGAACCTAGAGACAGAACCTGGCTACAGAACCTGGATAGAACATGGCAAGAGAACCTGACTAGAACCTGGTGACTGAACCTGGCTGGAGAACCTGGACAGAACCTGGCTGGAGAACCTAGCGAGGGAACATGGCTACAGAGCTTTGCTGGAGAAACTAGACAGAACCTGGCTGAAGAACCTGGCTACAGAACCTGGCTAGAGAACCTAGCAAGAGAACATGGACACAGAACCTGGCTAGAGATCCTAACCAGAACTTCACTGGAGATCCTGACCAGAACTTGGCTAGAGATCCTGGCTAGGCTGCTGATCAACTGAACGCTGTCTCTGTTTAATTCCTTCTTTGCCAACTTTGTCCACACCTTTGGGGACCCCTGGACCTGTTGGGCTTGGACCCCAACACAGAGTGACTGGGACAGGGCAGAAGCCAGATGTTCCGCCCAGCCCCTGCTGCTCCTTGCCTCCACACCCTGTGCACTAGCCTACAGTGGCCAGGGCTGGCTGGAAGCCAGTTGTCTTGCCCCGCCCAACCCCAGCCACTCCACACCTGTGCACACTGCCCACCAGCCTGAATCAGCCAGGGCTGGGAGGTGTGGGACACCTGACTCCAGCAGCTCAGCACCTGTGCATATGTGTGTTGTCCACAGGCCCGCCATCTTTGTCGGGTTAATTTGCATATCACTCCGATTGGCTGGTGGGTATGGCTGGTGGGCTTGGCTTGAGCGTAGCACAGGGATGGCTAATTTCCATGTTTCTTTTATTATATAGAATTGGCAAACACCACCAACAAAGTAAGAATCTTAAAGGCTGCCAGAGAGAGACAGAAAGTTACTACAAAGTATCTCCCATAAGACTATCAACAGATTTCTCAACAGAAACACATCAGGCCAGAAGGGAATGGAATTAAATATAAAAAGTCATGCAAAGGGAGGGTATGAATCCAAGAATACTGTACCCAGAAAAACTATCAATCAAAATTGAGGATGAAATGAGGAGCTTCACAGACAAAAAAGGACTAAGGGAGTTTATTACCACCAAACCAGCAATGCAAGAAATGCTAAAGAGTCTGCTGTAAAAAGAAGATATAGGAAGGGAAGAAGGAACAGAGGCATAAGGAATAAAACTGGTGACAAACAAGTACCTATTGATAATGACTTTAAATGTAAATGGATTAAATGCCCCAATCAAAAGAATAGGAGTAGCTCAGTGGATAAGAAATCATGACCCATATATCTGCTGTCTACAGGAAACCCACCTCAGAACAAAGGACTCACACAGGCTGGTTGGAAAAAGGTGAATGGTTGGTAAAAGGTTTTTCAGGTGAATGGAAATGAAAAAAAAAAAGCTGGTGTAGCAATACTTATATCAGACAAATTAGACCTCAAAGTGAAGGCCATAAGAGATAAGGGAGGTCATTTCATAAAACTAAAGGGAGCAATTAAAGAAGAAGCTATAACTCTGGTAAACATATTTGCACCCAATACAGGAACACCCAAATAAAAAGAAAAAAGAAAAAAAAAAAAACTTCTGAAGGATATCAAGGGAGAGATTCACAACAACACAGTCATAGTAGGGGACTTTAATACCCCACTAACACCAGTGGACAAATCCTCTAAACAAAAAATCATCAAAGAAACATCAATTCTAAATGACTCACTAGATCAGATGGAATTAATTGACATCTTCAGAACATTTCACCCCAAAGCCACAGAATATACATTCTTCTCAAGTGCACATGGGTCATTTTCAAAGATAGACCACATATTAGGACACAGGCAAAATCTTTTCAAATTTAAAAAATAGAAATCATATCAATCATCTTCTCAGATCACAATGGCATAAAACTAGGAATCAACTACAAAAAAAAAAATCAAACACTTGGAAGCTAAATAGCATGCAGATGACATGATAATATACATAATATACATAGGAAACCCCAAAGACTCCATCAAATAACTACTAGACCTAGTAAATGAATTTGGCAATGTAGCAGAATACATAATTAACACCCTGAAATCTCTGACTTTTATATACACCAAGAATTAACTGACAGAAGAAAAAGAAAAAAATCCCATTTATATACCATTGCACCAAAAAAAAAATTAAGATACCTAGGAATAAACTTAACTAATAAGGTAAAAGACCTGTACTCAGAAAACTACAGAACATTGAAAAAAGAAATAGAGGATGACATAAACTAATGGAAAAACATACCATGTTCATGGATTGGTAGAATCAACATCACTAAAATGTCCATACTACCTAAAGCAATCTACAGATTCAATGCAATCCCCATTAAAATATGAACAGTATATTTCAAAGATCTAGAACAAACTCTCCAAAAATTCATCTGGATTTAAAAAAAGACCCCGAAAGCCACAGCAATCCTGAGAGAGATGAACAAAGTTGGAGGGATCGCAATACCAGATATCAAGATATATTACCAAGCTATGGTTCTCAAAACTGCCTGGTACTGGCACAAGAACAGACATATAGACCAATGGAAGAGAATAGAGAACCTGGAAATTGTCCCAAGCCATTATGCTCAATTAATATTTGACAAAGGAGGCAAGAGCATACAATGGAGCCAAGATAGTCTCTTCAATAAATGGTGCTGGGAAATTTGGTCAGATACATGAAAAAAATGAAACTAGACCACCAACTTACACCATACACAAAAACAAACTCAAAATGGCTGAAGGACTTGAATTTAAGACTGGAAATCATAAAAATCCTACAAGACTCCATAGGCAGCAATATAGCAGACATATGTCTTAGCAATATCTTTACTGATACAGCTCCTTGGGCAATGGAGACTAAGGAGAAAATAAACAAATGGGACTACATCAAAATAAAAAGCTTCTGCACAGCAAAAGAAACCATCAACAAAACAAAAAAGCCCACTGCATGGGAGAACATATTTGCCAATGATATTTCTGATAAGGGTTTAATCTCCAAAATTTACAGGGAACTCATACAACTTAACAAAAGGAAGATATACGATCCAATCAAAAAATGGGCAAAGTATCTGAATACACACTTTTTGAAAGAGGACATACAGAAGGCCCAGAGACATATGAAAACATGCTCAAAGTCACTAATCACTCGAGAGATGCAAATCCAAACAATGAGATACCATCTCACACTTGTCAGATGGCTGTCATCAACAAATCATCAAAGGAAAAGTGCTGGCGAGGACATGGAGAAAAAGGAACCCTCATGCACTGCTGGTGGGAATGTAGACTGGTGCATCCACTGTGGAAGACAGTATCGAGTTTCCTCAAAAATTTAAAAATGGAACTCCCATTTGACCCAGTAATCCTACTTCTAGGACTATATACCAAGAAACCAGAAACACCAATCAGAAATGATATATGCACCCCTATGTTCATAACAGCACAACTTACAATAGCTAAGATTTGGAAACAGCCTAAATGCCTATCAGCAGATGAGTGGATTAGAAAACTGTGGTACATCTACACTATGGAATACTATGCTGCTATAAAAAGGAAGGAAGTTTTACCATTTGCAGCACATGGATGGAACTGGAGAGCATTATGCTAAGTGAAATAAGTCAGTTGGAGAAAGATAAATATCACATGATCTCACTCATATGTGGTATATAATGATCAACATAATTTCATGAACAAGAATAGATACAGAGACAAATGGTAGGGGAGCGGGCGTTAGAGAGCAACCGAAGGACTTGTATACATGCATATTAGCATAACCAATGGACACAGACACTGAGGCAGTGAGGCATTGCCAGAGGAATGGCTGGGTGGGGGAGAGGGTCAATTGTGGAAAAAGGAGACATATATAAAACTTTTGACAATAAAAAATAATAAAATAAAAAGAGCAAACATGAAAAAACAACAACAACAACAACGAAAAAACCTCTCAACAAAGTGGGTATGGAGCGAATGTACCTCAACAAAATAAAAGTTACATGTAACAGAATAATCACTGGTGAAATGTTGAAAGCTTTTCAATTAAGGTCAGTACCAAGAAAATTATGCCTACCCTTTCCATTTTTATTCAAGACAGCATTTAGAAATACTAACCAGAGAAATTAGTAAAAAATAAGTAAAAGGCATCTATATAGGAAATGAGGAAGCAAAATTACCTCTATTTGAAAATGGCATGTTATTATATGTAGAAAACCCTAAGGACTCCATAAAAACAAAAAAAAACAAAAAAACTGTTAGAACTAATAAACAAGTTTAATAAAATTTAAAAATACAAAAATCAATACCAAGTATATGTTGTGTTTTTATGCACTAACAACAAAATATGAGAAAGAGAAATGAAGAAAAGAATTTCATTTACAGTATTATCAAATACAATAAAATATTTGTAAATAAATTTAATCTAGGAGGTAAAAGATCTGTACACTGAAAACTATAAGGCACTGATGAAAGAAATTGAAGAAGAAAAATAAGTGTAAAGATATTTTGTGCTCATGGATTGGAAGATTTAATATTGTTGAAATATTCATACTTCAAATTCAATGCAGTGACTACAAAATTCTATGTTCATTTTTTACAGAAATAAAACAATTTTAAAATTGGTACACAAATGATTCCAAAGAATCAAAGCAATCTTGAGAAAGAACAAAGGAGGAGGCATCACACTTCCTTACTTTCAATAATATAACAAATCTTTACTGTGGTATTAGCATAAAAACAAATACATAGATTAATAGGACAGCATAGAGAACCCAAAAATAATACCATTCATATATGGTTAATTAATTTATAACAAGGAAGCCAATGATATACAATTGGTAAATGATAACCTCCTCAATAAATGGGACTGGGTAAACTATAGAGCCATATGTAAAAGAATGAAACTGGAACCCCATCTTACACTAGACACAAAAATCAACTGTATTTAGATTAAAGACTAGAACATTTAACCTGATGCCATAAAACTCCTAAAAGAAAACAGGGTCTTGTAGATGATTTTTTTATTTGACACCAAAAACAAAGACAACAAAAGCAAAAATAATTAAGTAGGACTACATCAAACTAAAAAGCTTCTGCATAGCAAAGAAAACCATCCATCAGCAAAATAAAAAGGCACCCTATCGAATGGGAGAAAATATTTACAAACCATATATCCAATAAGAGATTAATATCAAAAATATATAAGAAATTCATATGACTCAATAACAACAAAAAATAACCCAATTAAAGATGGGCAAAAATCTGAATATACATGTTTTCCAAAGAAAGCATACAAATGGATAACAGGGTCATGAAAATTACTCAACATCACTAATCATCAGGGAAATAAAAAAGCACTATGAGATATCACTTTACACTTGTTAGGATGACTATTATAAAAAAGACAAGCGATAACAAATTCTGGTCAGGATGTGGAGAAAAGCAAATCTTTGTGCAATGTTGGTGGGAATGTATACTGGTACAGACACTATGGAAACTAGTATGAAGGTTTGTCAATCTGTTCCATGCTTCTATGTCTCTGGAGAGGGAAAATGGGAGGTGGGGAGAGATTAACCAAAGAATTTATATGTATATATGCACAACCAATTGACATAGACAATAGTGTGGTGAAGGCCTGGGGGGCACAGGGTGGAGGGGGTTAATGCGGAAAAGGGGGGACATCTGTAATAATTTCAATAATAAAGATAAATAAAATAAGTAAAGAGAAAGAAAGGCAGGAAGAGAGAGAGGGAGAAAGGGAGGGAGAGAGAAGGAAAGAAAGGAATAAAAGGAAGAAAGAAAGAAAGAAGAAAGAAAGAAAGAAAGAAAGAAAGAAAGAAAGAAAGAAAGAAAGAAAGAAAGAAAAGAAAGAAAGAAAGAAAGAAAGAAAGAAAGAAAGAAAGAAAGAAAGAAAGAAAGAAAAAATAAACAAAGAAAGAAAAAATAAACAAAGAAAGAAAGAAAGAAAATAATATGAAGGTATACATAAGTGAAACCTAAAGTAGAATTCAAAGCATAGAAAAAGAGACTAGAAAACCATTGCTGCGACTGGGGAGTGCTTTAGTGAAATAGGGAAAGTTTGGTGAAAGCATAAAACTTTTAGTTATCCTATCTAATAAAGAGGGAATATGCTAATTAACCCTCACACAGTCATCTCCTCAAAGATGGCACTGCCCACAGCCACAAGATGGTGGTGCCCAGTCCCCTCAGCCCCCCAGCAGCCCAGGGCTGGTCCAAGGTGCAGGCAGGCCTCGACTGTAGGCTGCCCAGCTGCCCAGGGCCAGCCTGAGGCACAGGTAACCAGGGCCGGCCAAGGCTTGCACTTCCAGCAGTGGCAGCAGCAGAGGTGTGATAGGGGTGTCACCTTCACCTGATCGCCGGGTTGCCTCCAGTCCCTGAGGGCTCCCGGACTGTGAGAGGGGGAAGGCCAGGCTGAGGGACCCCCCTTCAATGCATGAATTTTCATGCACCGGGCCTCTAGTATGATATAAAAGAGCTGAGGAGCTAATGTATAGTTAATAACACTATTATATAATTGCAATTTGCTAAGAAAGTACAACTTAAATGTTGTGAATCAAAAGTTAAATATGCGAGTTGATGGATGTGTTAACTCTATGTGAAGAATTCTTTTACAGTGTATATGTATATCAAATCATCATATTGTATATTTTAAATATCTTACAATTTAATTTTATTTGACAATTAAACTTCAATCACTTTCAAAATCACAGACACAGAAATCACAGATAAGAGGTGAAAGGCTCTTGTCTAATTGCAATATCTATCTTGAGAGCTGTTTGATTGGACCACATTTAATAATCCTTGGGGGGGAAAAAAGCTGCCTGTGACAATTTTCCACCCAGAAAGGCCATATGGTTGCACTGAAATTAGGACAAAAGACTTTTAAATTTTGGAATTAGAATCTATAAGATTATCACATGTAATATTTTATATTTGATTCACTCAAATTTTTAGTTTCCCTGTTAACTGTTACAGAAGAAGCCAACTACCTGAGAAAGGACTTGTATACATGCAGTATATAGTATATAAACATACTGGAGTATAATTTAAAAATAAAAATATATTATTTCATTCAGTCAAAGATATAAAATATATTCTTTTGCTCAATATTGTGCTAAACAGAAGATGATAAAGTAACCATATTCAAAACTAAAGTAATTTTTTTTCTCTTAGTTCATCTGACTACTAAGGAAGCCATTCTCAGAAAAGCTAATTATCTTCCCTCTAGTCCATCACTGAAATCATTATCTAGGCCTGTAATCTTTTTTTTTTTTAATATATTTTATTGATTTTTTACAGAGAGGAAGGGAGAGAGATAGAGAGTTAGAAACATCGATGAGAGAGAAACATCGATGAGAGAGAAACATCGATCAGCTGCCTCCTGCACATCCCCCACTGGGGATATGCCCGCAACCCAGGTACATGCCCTTGACCGGAATCGAACCCGGGACCCTTCAGTCCGCAGGCTGACGCTCTATACACTGAGCCAAACCAGTTTCGGCTAGGCCTGTAATCTTTAAGCTGGCCAACGAAATGCTATTTGTCATGAACGGGGGCACATGTGGATGGCTGAGTGGTTCAGAAAAAATTCTTCTTTACAGCTAGGACAACTCAGAGTACAGGCTGTACTGAGGTTAGGTCCATAGAGCATTTTTATATAGAGGACAGCACAAAATACTCTGTTGTAAAGAGATTTTTTAAAGAAAAATTCCTTTCAGCTTTGAAGAAGCAGGACCCACCCAGTCACTATGGCTTGGTAGTTGAGTGTCAAACCATGAACCAGGAGGTCAGGGTTCTATTCCCAGTCAGGACACATGCCTGGGGTTTCAGGTTCAATCTCCAGTGCAGGAGGCAGCTGATTGATGATTCTCTCCATAACTGATGTTTCTATATCTCTTTCCCTCTCCATTCCTCTCTGAAATCAATAAAAAATATTTAAAAAAGAAGCAGGACCCAATAATACGTGCAGCAAAAATAAAATAAGTAAAAGTAGACATCTCTCATACTGATGATGTCCTTGTGGACCTGGAGCTACAAATCTTACACAAAGGAAAACAATTAATCTCAACATGACCAGTGATCTTTTTTAGAATCCTAAGATTTAAACAGAACCAGTAAAAAATATGAAAATGCTGATAAGCAAAATTATCTCTATGATTTGGATGCCTTATAAAGCTCAATTAGATCTTGATTTTTATCCACTTTCTACGTAACTGTGAGCTTCCAACTTCAATAGTATGTCTAGTTAATATGACTGAGGGAATTGCATTCTCTGTGATACCAACAGAGTAGTCTGCTAAATGTGCTCTCTATATGATGTTGGTTTCTCTTACAGTGCAATGCAGTCTACCTATAAAATGAAGTGTATTGATTATATGCTGCTCTATAAGAAGTTATCATAAACTTAGTGACACAAAATCACATGACTGTATTATCTTTTAGATTTATTGAGATATAATTTTATACAAAAAATTTGACCACATTTGATATATACATCTTGATGAGCTTTGACATATTCTATACACTCATGAAACTAACACCACAATCAAGGTTCTAAACATACTCATCACGGCCAAGACTTTCCTATGCTTTTTTGTGTTTTGTTTGTTTCTTATGGTAAGAACACAACATGAGATCTATCCTCTTAATGTATTTTAAATTTCACAATACTGTATTTTTAACTACAGGTACTATATTGAACAGCAGATCTCTAGAAATTATTCATCTTGCATAACAAAAACTTTATGCCCATTAACCAGCAATTCCCCTTTTTCTCTTTACTCCATCCATTGGCAACCTCTATTCCATTCCATTCCATTCCATTCCATTCCATTCCATTCCATTCCAATCCATTCCATTCCACTAGTGGCCCAGTGCATGAAATTCGTGCATGGGAGGTGTGGTTCCCTCAGCCCAGCCTGCACCATCCCCAATGGGGAACCCCTTGAGGGAAGCCAGACTGCTGGTTTAGGCCCGATCCCTCTTGCAATCTGGGACCACTGGCTCCCAACCGCTCACCTGCCTGCCTGCCTGATCACCCCTATCTGCCTCTGCCTGCCTGCCTGATTGCCCCTAAACCCTCTGCCTGCCTGCCTGCCTGATCACCCATAACTGCTCTCCCCTACTGGCCTAATCTTGCCACCAACTGCTCTTCCCTGCCGGCCTGATCTTGCTCCCACCTGCCCTCCCCTGCCGGCCTGATCTCGCCCAGTCTCTGTCTCTCTTTGTTTATCTCAGCAGTCCTTTAGGCCTCCCTGCCTCCCTGTCTCCCTCTTCCTCTTTCCTGGCTGGGAATGGGCACAGCCAGTGGGGGCTGCTCCACTCTCTGCCTGCCCTCCCTTCCATCCAGGCCTCTTCAGGCCCAGTCTGTTTTGTTTCCTCATTCTGAGAGAGGCTCCAAGAGTGAGCTGGGAGGGAGGGAAAGAAAGGGTGAAAAGGCTGTGAGCTGGTGGGTGCTGTGTGTGTCTGTGCAAGTGTGCGGCTGTGAGTGTATGTGAGTGCTGGCCCCACCTCCCCCATCCCTGACTCCACTGCCACAAGTCCCCACCCACCAGAGCCTGCAGCACATGCAGCCTGGGCATTAGGTTGAGCCTCTGGTTGTTGTGGATGTGACTGACCCAGGGTTTTTATATATTAGGATTCTATTCTATTCTACTCTATTCTATTCTCTTCTATTCTATTCTATTCTATTCTATTCTATTCTATTCTATTCTATTCTATTCTATTCTATTCTATTCTATTCTTCTCTGCTCCTATGACTTTGTTTTAGGTACAAAATTTAAGTAAAATCATGCATTATTTGTAGTTATAGTTCACTTAGCATATTGTCTTCTAGGTTCACCAACATTGTTGCAAATGGCAAGGTTGCCTTTTTTTAAGATTGGAAAATATTCCATTTTATACATTTTCCATATTTTCTTGATCTGTTCATCTGTCAAGGGACATTTGGTTTTTCCCCATATCTTGGCTATTGTGAATAATGCTGCAATGAATATAGGCATGCAGATTCCTCTTTGGGATCCTGATTTTAATTATTTTGGATATATATACTAGAGGCCCAGTGCATGAAATTCGTGCATGGGGGGGTGTCCCTCAACTCAGCCTGCACCCTCTCCAATCTGGGACCCCTTGGGGGTTGTCTGACTGCTGGTTTAGGCCCAATTCCACAGTCGGACATTCCTCTCATAATCCAGGACTGTTGGCTCCTAACCACACACCTGCCAACCTGATTGCCCCTAACTGCCCTCCCCTGCCAGCCTGATCGTCTCAATTGCCCTTCCCTGCTAGCATGATCACCCACAACTGCCCTCCCCTGCCACAACCTGCCTCCTCCACCAGGACCGGCCTCCTCTGTGCCGTGCAGAGTCGTGGGACCCCCAGGCTTCACTGTGCGGAGCGGCCACCGGGTCCCACCTCCACTGTTCACGCAGCCATCTTGTGTTGGCCATCTTGTGGCGACCATCTTGTGATGATATCATGCAAAGGTGTCACGTGAGGGTGTGACACCACCTAGGCTTTTAATATATATATATATATATTTATATATATATATATATATATATATATATATATATATATAGAATATATATATATATATATATATATATATATATATATTCTGTTTTTTTTCATTTTTTGAGGACCATCCATATCACTTGCATTAGTGGTTGCACCTTACTACATTTTCATTGACAGTGTACAAGGGTTCCAATTTACCCTCTTCTCTACCAACACTTGCATTAATCTTTTGAGAGGTTTTTTTTTGTTTGTTTGTTTTTTAATAGCCATGCTAACAGGTGTGTGGTGATACCTCATTATGGTTTTGATCTGACTTGTCCTGATGATTAGTTGAACACCTTTTTATATACCTAGTGGTCATTTGTGTGTGTCTTCTTCGGAGAAAGGTCTAGTCAAGTCCTCGGCTCATTTTTAAAATCAGGTGTTTTTTTGTCTGTTTGTTTGTTTTGTCAGCTTTTTGTGTTTGTTTCTACTATGTAGTTGTAGGAGACTCATATATTTTGTATATCAACTCATTATCTTCAGATAAATCATTTGTAAATATTTTATTATATTCCCTACCTTTCAAATCTATTATCTTACAGTTATGTAGGTCACAAGTCTGACATGGGCCTCATTAAGGCTAAAATCAAAGTTTTGGCAAGGTTGTATTATTTTCTTATCAAGGGGACAATCTGTTTCCTCACCCTTTCCATTTTTTAATGGCTGTTATGTTCCTTGGCTAGTGGACCCATTCTCCCATCTTAAAAGCCAGACACAGTGGATTGAGTCAACCTTAATATTACATCATATCACTCTGACCTATTATGCCTCCTTCTTCCATTTTTAAAGGTCTTGCTATTACATTGGGCCCACCTAGACGATATAATTCCAGAAGCAATTTTAATTCCCCCTTGTCATGTAAAATAACAAACTCATGGTTTAAGGGATTAGGATATGGCCATCTTTTGAGGATGAATTATTCTATTTACCACATTTAATAAAAGTTCAGTTTTACCAAAGACAGAATCCATTTGGTTTTTATACAAGTTATCAAATTCTGATCTAGCTTTTTGTAAGTTGTACTTAGTGAGATGTTGGTGGGTATAATGCACACACAAACACAAATGCATGCATCACATGCACAGACATACACACAAATACACAGTTTCCACATCAATTATTCCATGGTGAAATATGTATAAGAAATGATGAACTAATCAAAACTTGATAGTTTTATTATATAAATTTGCATGTAATTGATAGACCGATATTCACTATAAAACTTCAAGATGGGGAAAGCATATGAAGAAGCCTTCCACAACTTAACTGATGTTTAAGCTTATATACCACTGATTATAAAACATTATAAGTGTATCTTCCTGGACTAGTGGTAAACAATACCTTATGGTTTTCACATCTAGTTACAGTTGCTTTTAGAGACTAGTACTCATAAGGTCAACTGGATAACTGTCCAAGTGGCCTATTTTCTGGCTATAAACTTCATATTCTTATTGATCTTACCCTTTGAAATATTTTTAATTGGTTACTAGATCATTGCTCACTGCCAATAGAATTCAGAGGCATAGCACACAAACATTTGCTTCTACTTATATCTCTTATGAAATTAAATATGATTTATAAATCTTTAAACATATTAAGTCATAAGAAAGTTATTATTATTTTCTGTCAGCCTTAGGCTAGTAATGAGGCCCAGTTGTTATAAAGGCCATTTATCTTCTTTCTAGCCTATTCCCACAGTCATTGTACCAGTTTATAATCTTTATGTTGGCCAATTAAAGACAAGCGCTTTGTCATAAGTTCCTTGAGCTTATTCCAGGATTGGTTCATTCCTTTCCTTCAGTTCTCAGCCTGTCAACTGTTCATGAGGTCATTTTATGATCGCTTTTTATATAGTCGTCTCCCCCAGTGAGTTCATATATGACTCTTTTCTTTTGTAGAACTTATCAGAAGCTGTGAACGTTTTATATACTTGTTTGCGTCTCTTAACAATTGTCTCTTTGCCCCAAGTAAAATGTAATCAATGTAACAACAAGTGCTGGCAAGGATGTGGAGAAAAGGGAACTCTAGTGTACTGTTGGTGGGAATGCAGACTGGTGCAGCCACTATGGAATCAGTATGGAGATTTCTCAAAAAATTAAAAATGGAACTACTTTTTGACCCAGTGATTTCACTTCTGGGAATATATCTGAAGAAACTCAAAACACTAATTCAAATAAATATATGCACTCCTATGCTCATGGAAGCCAAGATCTGGAAATAGCCCAAGTTCCTATCAGTAGATACATTTACACAATGGAATACTACATGGCTATATAAAAGGAAAATCTTTCCTTTTGTGACAGCATGTATGAACCTGGAGATTATTACACTAAGTGAAATAAGGCAGTCCAAGAAAGACAAATATTATGTGATCTCACTTATATGTGGAATATAATGAAAAAAAAAAATAACAGATGAACACAGTAGAAACAGAGGCATGGAACAGACTGACAGCTGTCAGAAGGGAGGGAGGAGAGGGACTGGATGAAAGGTGAAAGGATTAGCCAAAGAACATATATGCATAACCTATGAACTTAGACAATAGTGTGGCGATGGCCAGAAGGAAGGGATTTGGTGGCTGGGTAGAGGTGAGCAAAAGGGGGAATAATGGGGACATCTGTAATAGTGTTAACAATAAAAATAAAGTAAAATAAAATTAAAGCTCCATGAGGGCTGGGACTTTTTCAGTCTTATTTACTGCTATATCTCCAATGCCTACAACTGGGCCTGACACATATCAAGTAGTCAATAAATATGTGATAATTGCATGATGAATCCCTATGTTGCAGATTACAAAGAAAAATATGAGTTACTGAAACAAAATCTCTAGCCTTATATAGCCAAGCTTCTTTGTGATACAACTAGGACCATATCCCTTTTCATCTAATGCCTTATAGAAAATAATTTTCTAATTAAAGCTTTGTGGATCTACTGTCATTTAGTTTGTAGTTATTATTCAATACTTTCCCTCCATGTTTTGAGAATGACTCTGTAAACACTGGTGCTTGGTCAATGAATAAATCTAGCAGTACTGGACACAGAACAAAATGGGAAAGTTCACATTTTCACCCTTTTATAAGTCATCAGTAAAGAAATAAATTTCCTTTTTTTTCCCAGATCCTTAGGGATCTTCTATGGTTGACTCCACAACTATTATTTCCAATTTCTGAAGCCTAAGAGCATCTACTGAGAATTTTTTTCAGAGCTGGCAAACAACAGCTACTTGAAGTAAACCTTATGATACACAAGTAGCAGTATAGAGACAATGTGAAATTGAAACACAGATTTTAAAGCTAAGTGATATAAATAATGTAGTCTTACATCTTTCACTAGCTTTGGGTACTATTTTAGAAATCTTTTACTAATTTGAGCAATATGATCTATAAAAGGGCCCCTGATGTTGAAGGTAGTCCCAAGTGTAGAATGGAATCTTACTATGGGCTTAGTACTGTCAAGTTTACTATATAGAGTCTGAAATAAGTAAAAAAATACCCCTTTCCTGCACTCAGGGAGCTTCTGGGTATCATTATTTCTTGGGGAAAAATAATAAAAGTTAGTTTTGTAGAGGATCAATGGCCTTATCAGGCAGTGGTACATTGCAATAGAACAGAGTTTTCAAAACCCACTTTGCAGAACCCTAAGGGATCTATGGCAGCGGCTGGACCCCAGTGGTATTGAAATCACACTAGAAACCTACTCCTTCACTAAAGCTACTTCCCCTAAATGGGTTTTCACATGGGGCTTCATCTCTAAATTGATTTTGTAGAAATTATTTTACAACTAATAAGGAAATGCCACTGAAATGATTCTTAACTTTTATACTACCATTTTAATTTGATATCTTGTGCTTCTCTTAAGTATGTGCCAAATAGTTTTTCAATATTGACATTAAAATAAAATAAATTTTTAATCCTCACCTGAGGATTTTTTTTCCATTGTTTTCTTTAAAGAGAGGGGAAGTGAGGGAGAGAAAGGAGAGAGAGCGAGAGAATCGTTGACTTGAGAGAGACACATCGATTGGTTGCCTCTTGCACATGCCCCAACAGGGGCCAGGAATGAACCTGCAACCAAGGTACATGCCCTTGACTTGGAATCAAACCTGAGAACCTTTGGTCTGAGGGCCAATGCTCTAACTACTGAGCAAAGCCGGTAGAGGTTAAAATTAATGTTTTAATTAAAACTAGAAAACTGAGATAATTAAAGATATCTAACAAAATTTCAAGATTAGAGTTGACTGCAGTACTATCAAACTCAGTTTTGAAATTAATCTAGAGATTTTACATAGTAAAACCTCTTTCCAAAATGAACTAAAACATTATTGCAACTTTAGTTATTACATTGTTCAATTTTGCCATCCACATCATCATCATACACACAGTTATTTTTAATTAGATGTTCCTATTGTGTGTGTCTGGTAGGGGAGAGAGGGAAGCAAGAGAGTAATATGACAGACTATTCTTGATTAATCCATGTTTGAAAAATAATCTCATGAAACATTATTTTGATCTTCTTAGTATTGTATATTTAGATTTGAAGGCCATTCCACCTCTTTCCCACAGTTCACTGATGCTGCAAACAAGAGGTGATATACAATAGCATACCCTGAAAATTATACATTGTTGAAAAGGTCAGATTACTGTTTGTAATTTATACAATGTATGAATCATTCAAATTCAAATAACTAATTCTCTTGAGAAAGAAAGTAAGAGAAACATAAATTGTACAACATGTATCCATTTGAGATACAGGAAAAAGGAAAAACATAACCAAAACCCAATTTCTTTCTTTGTTTCCTAAGATTATTCTCCATTTACCTATTTTTCCACAGGCACTAGAAACCTATGAGGGTCCATAGAAAATAAGTTACATTTACTTTAAATGTTAGCTTGAAAAAATGTTAAACGAAGAAAAATTCAAGAATAGGTTTAATTTTATTAGATAGATAGCAGGAATATAGTGTAAAACATCCTGGCTGACTTGGGAAAACCGTGTCTCAGATTTCATGTACAGCTTATCTGTAGAATCTTGAAATTTTACTTTCATTCTCTGGGCTTGAATTTCCTCACGTTAAAAAAAAAATGAGATTGTCTGGAAGTTGGCTGCTGACAGGAAGGCAGACTACAAGATAGTGTGAGGAGAGAATGAAAGGAGAATGTGTGGAGTGTATGGGGAGTGTATATTTGTGGGTGAGGTACAGCTATATTCCAAGGGACTGTTGTGAACTTCCGGACTGGGCTCCCCTGACCAGGGCAGCCTCCACTGCTGCTGAAATCTCTCCCTGAGCAACCAGCTCTGCCACAGAGACCATGCTATCTTGAAGATGGAGAGTGGCTGTTATCAGAACCCTATACATCCCAGGAATCTACAACAACACCCAGGGAACAGCTGCGAACCCAGGAACACTGGATCTCTAGCAGCACGAATACTCAGACTCTGATGAGCTCTGCACCTTCTCAAGGAAAGGTCAGATGTCGCCTGGGAAAAGATGGGGTCTGAGATCCAGGCAGGAGAGAGAAACGTGTGAATGGGATCTAGAGGTTCAGGGAATTCTACGCCCCACAAAACCCACGGCCATTGGGGCTAGCATGATCCGCAAATGTGGAAGGGGATCCGCAAGACTGCTGGCAGAGGGGAACTCTAAAAATCAACGCATAGTGGGACTGGGCGCAAAAAAAGCACCCTGAAATTTTACCAATAAACTGGCTGCTTAGTGCCAGGGGAAAAAGGCATGTGCGCAGTCTCAGAGGATAAAAGTCATGAGTTTGCACACTTACTCTGGCTCTTTTTTTTTTTCTTTTTAAATCCATGATTTTGATTACTAAGCCCAGCACATAGGATCACCCAATTGGGGACACTCTGGGAGACTGCAGGAGAGAGTTGTTTCTGTGGAACCTGGGAATCGGAGCGGGGAGTGACTATCGAAAAAGCAGCTCTGGGGCATTCCAGTCTCCCAAACCAGTATTAAGTTCGACAGGGAAAACAAAAGCTAAATACTGGCTAGAGAGGACTTATAGTCCAGGAGTTCAATCCAGAAACACTGCTCACAAATTGACCCTTGTATAAACACAAATAAAGGAATCTAAGAAACAAAGAAATACTGCCTGCTTGAAAATCAGGACTGTGGCTTACAATACAGAGGAGCAGTGGAATGTAGGGAACCTCAATACTGTCCTGACTACCTACAGGAAACAGGCGTGACAAAAGAGGAAATGAATGACTTTTACTACTGCGCATTTTTATTTTTTCATCTTTTACTTAAGAAATTATTTTTTTTCTTTTTTTCTCACTTGGTTTTACCTTTTTAATTATTACCTTTTTTATTTTTAATCACTATTATTACTACTACTATTTTACCTTTTTTTAAGTATCATTTTATTTTCTCTTTATTTTATTTTGGAATTAGTGTTCTACATTCTATTTATATTTTTCCTTTAGTATCATTTTACTCTATCTCAACTTTACCTTTATGCCAGCACTCTATTCCTCACTTTTCCCATTTTGTAGTTCTGTTTCTCTTACCCTATTCCTGCTTTATATTTTACCTATTCCTTCTTTTTTACTTCCTGTTAAAAAAAAATCATCCTACTTTTATATCTAATTTTCCATCCCCTGCTCTAAGTCCATACACAACATTCTCTTTCCGTTTTTCACTATCCAATTTTTTTTTCTTTTTTCTCTCCGCTTTTTTTGTTGTTGCTATTATTGTGTTCTTGTTTTGTTTTGTTTTTTGTTATAGGTTTTTGTGTTTTATTTTGTTTGGGTTTGCTTGCTTTCACTCTGTCCTATTGTTGCTTGCTTGATTGTTGATTAGATTGTTTTTTTGTTTGTTTTCGTGCTTGTTGGTGAGATTGTTTCTCTTTTTTATTGTTTTTGTTTCTGCTTATTTTTTCATTCTGATTTTCCTCTTCTCACTTGCTATTAGTTGTTGTTTGTAGTTTGCATTCATCTCTGGGTATTTGTTTGCATTTTTCAGCAGCATCTAGAAAAAAAAAACCTTAAAAAATAGGAGGAGAACCTAAGGGAACTTTGGGACAACAAAAAACGAAACAACATCCACATAATAATGAATCCAGAAGGAGAGGAAACTGAGCAATTAGTGGTTTTTCTATTGGAGTATCCTCCCCATATAAATAGTTTTCCCCACTTCTTTTTACTCTCTTTCTTTTCTCAATTACTTTTATTCCATCTATCAATATCATTTTTGCACTCCCTTTTATTTTTATCCCCTAATTCTCTTTTCTCTGGTGGACACCTTTATTTGGGGTTATTAGTATCTTGAATACATTTGTGTTCAGTGCCTTGTGCATTGTGCCTTGTTGTGTTGTATTTTGTGCCTTTCAATCAAGGAAGGCGAGAGAGAGCTACAAAACCATAAACCCAGAGAAGAGAGATCATGGGAAGATAAAGAAACAGCCCGCATATGAAAGAAAAGGAGGCATCACCAGAAAAGGAAGTAAATGAAATGGATGCAAGCAATATGTCAGAGAAAGAATTCAGAGAAATGGTCATAAGGTCGCTGAAAAGAATGGAAGACGAATCCAACAATATGTGTAAAAACCAAAAGGAAATGAGGAAGAACCAAGAAGAAATGAAAAATGACATTTCTGTTATAAGGAACTCAATAGAAAGCATCAACAGTAGACTAGAAGAAGCAGAGGACCACATCAGTGAACTAGAAGAATGGATAGGAAAAAATACCCAAGCAGAGCAGCATCTAGAATAAAAAACAACCTTAGCCCTAACCAGTTTGGCTCAGTGGATAGAGTGTCGGCCTGTGGACTGAAGGGTCCCAGGTTCGATTCCAGTCAAGGGCATGTACCTTGGTTGCGGGCACATCCCCAGTAGAGGGTGTGCAGGAGGCAGCTGATCGGTGTTTCTTTCTCATCGATGTTTCTAAATTTCTATCCCTCTCCCTTCCTCTCTGTAAAAGCATCAATAAAATATATATTTTAAAAAAAACAACCTTAAAAAATAGGAGGAGAGCCTAAGGGAACTTTGGGACAACACAAAATGTAACAACATCCACATAATAAGGGTGCCAGAAGGAGAGGAAACTGAGCAAGGAATAGACAGAATACTGACAGAAAATTTCTCTGATATAGGGAAGAAAAAATTCACACCAACTAAGAAGCTCAGAGTCTCAAACAAAATGAACCCTAAAAGACCAATCCAAGGCACATTATAATTAAATTGGCAAACACCAATGACAAAGTAAGAATCTTAAAATTGACCAGAGAAAGACAGAAAGTTACCTATAAAGGATCCCCCATCAGACTAGCGACTGATTACTCAACAGAAACACATCAGGCCAGAAGTGAATGGAATGAAATATACAAAATCATGCAAAGGGAGGGTATGAATCAAAGAATACTGTACCCAGCAAGGCTATCAATTAAAATTGAGGGTGAAATCAGGAGCTTCACAGACAAAAAAGGAGTACAGGAGTTTATTACCACCAAACCAGCAATGCAAGAAATGCTAAAGGGTCTACTGTAAAAAGAAGAAATAGGGAGCGAAGTAGGAACACAGGTGTAAAGAACACAAATGGTGACAAACAAGTACCTATCAATAATAACTTTAAATGTAAATGGATTAAATGCCCCAATCAAAAGACATAGGGTAGCTAGGTAGATAAGAAAACATGACCCACATATCTGCTGTCTACAGGAACCCCCCCCCCTCAGAAAAAAAGACTCAAAGAGATTGATGGTGAAGGGATGGAGAAATGTTTTTCAGGAAAGTGGAAATTTAAAAAAAAGCTGGGGTACCAATATGCATTTCTGATAAATTATATCTCAAAGTGAAGGACATAACAAGAGATAAGGAATACCACTTCATAATAATAAAGGTACCAATCCAACAAGAAGAAATGACTCTGGTAAACATATATGCACCCAATACAGGAGCACCCAAATACATTAAAAATATTCTGGAGGATATCAAAGGAGAGATTGACAGCAATACAGTCATAGTAGGGTATATTAATACCCCACTATCACCAGTGGACAAATCCTCTAAACAAAAACTCAGCAAAGAAACATCAATCCTAAATGACTCATTATATCAGATGGAATTAATTGACATCTTCAGAACATTTCACCCCAAAGCCAGAGAATATACATTCTACTCAAATGCACATGGGACCTTTTCAAAGATAGACCACATATTAGGGCACAGACAAAGTCTATTCAAATTCAAAAGGATAGAAATCATATCAAGCATCTTCTCAGATCACAATGGCATAAAACTAGAAATCAACTACAATAAAAACAATCAACAAAATCAAACACATGGAGACCTAATAGCATGCTATTAAACTATGACTGGGTTACCAGATTAAAGAAGAAATAAAAAACATCATGGCAACAAAGGACAATGAAAATACAACAATCCAAAACCTATGGGACACAGTGAAAGAAGTCTTGAGAGGGAAATTCATAGCTCTACAAGACTACCACAAAAAAAAGAGAAAGAAACAATGGTAAAAAACTACCTAATCCTACAACTCAAAGTGAAAGAGAGCAACAACAGCAAAAAAGCCGAGCGTAAGCAAGAAGAAAGGAAATAATAAAGATCAGAGCAGAGACAAATGAAATAGACACCAAAAATAGACACTATAAAAGATTAACAGAACTAACAGCTGGTTCTTTGGAAGGATAAAGGAGATTGATGAACCTCTAGCCAGACTCACCATGAAGCAGAGAGCACCCAAGTAAACAAAATCAGAAAAGAAAGAGGTGAAATAACAAGCAATCCCACAGAAATAAACACAATTATGAAAAAATACTATGAACAACTCTATTCCAACAAAAAGGACAACCTGGACGAAATGGACATATTTTTAGAAAAATACAAGCTCGCAAAACTCAACAAGAAGAATAAAAAAAACAGAATAGGCCAACAACTAACGATAACTATTGAAACCAATCAAAACTCTTCCAGCAAACAAAAGCCCTGGTCCAGATGGCTTTACAGGAGAGTTCTACCAAGCATTCAAAGAAGAACTAAAACCTATCCTACTCAGACTATTCCAAAAAATTCAAGAGGAAGGCACACTTCCAAGCTCTTTCTATAAAGCTAGCATTATCCTAATTCCAAAACTAGATAAAGACACCACAAAAAAAGACAACTACAGGCCAATATTCACGACGAACATAGATGCTAAAATCCTCAACAAACTTTTAGCAAATTGGATTCAGCAATACATTAGAAAGATCATACACCATGACCAAATGGGATTTATTCCAGGAATGCAAGGATGGTACAATATCCACAAATCAATAAATGTGAAACATCATATAAAATTACTGAGAGACAAAATCACATAATCATATCAATTGATACAGAAAAAGCATTTGACAAAATCCAACACCCTTTCTTTATAAAAACTCTCAGCAATGTGGGAATACAGGGATCATAGCTCAACATAATAAAAGCCCTATATGAGAAACCTACAGCCAACATCATACTCAATGGGCAAAAACTCAAATGATTTCCTGTAAGAACAGGAACAAGACAGGGATGCCCACTTTCACCACTCTTGTTTGACATAGTACTAGAAGTACTAGCCATAGCGATCAGACAAGAAGAATAAATAAAAGGCATCCAAATTGAAAAAGAAGAAATAAAACTATCCTTATTTGCAGATGACATGATGCTATACATAGAAAATCCCAAAGACTCCATCAAAATACTACTAGACCTAATAAATGAATTTGGCAATGTAGCAGGATACAACATTAATGCCCAGAAATATATGCCCTTTTTATACACCAATAATGAACTCACAGAAATAAAAATTAAAAAAAAATCCCATTTATCATTGCACCAAAAAAAAAAAAATTAGATACCTAGGAATAAACTTAACCAAGGACGTAAAAGACCTGTACTCAGAAAACCACAGGACATTGAAAAAAGAGATAAAATAAGACATAAACAAATGGAACAACATCCCATGTTCATGAATTTGTAGAATCAATATCATCAAAATGTCCATACTACCTAAAGAAATCTATAGATTCAATGTAATACCTATTAAAATACCAACAGCATATTTCAAAGATCTAGAAAAAAACTCTCTAAAAATTCATCTGGAATAAAAAACTAATACCCCGAATAGCCACAGCTGTCCTGAGAAAGAAGAACAAACTTAGAGGGAACATAATACCAGACATCAAACTATATTATCAAGCCACGGTTCTCAAAACTGCCTGGTATTGGCACAAGAAGAGACATATAAACCAATGGAACAGAATAAAGGAACCAGTAATTGACCCAAGCCATTATACTCAATTAATATTTGACAAAGGAGGCAAGAGCAAACAATGGAGTCAAAACAGTCTCATCAATAAATGGTGCTGGGAAATTTGGTCAGATACATTCAATAAAATGAAACTAGGGAAACTAAGATGGTGGCATAGGTAAATACCGGGAAATTGCTGCCTCCCACAAAAACATCAAAAATACAATGAAAAGGCAAAACGGACATCATCCAGAAATACAAGAAGGCTGGCTGAGTGGAAATTCTACAACTAGAAGGAAAGAAAAGCACACTGAGAGCCAGAGGAGCTGCGGAAGTAAAGTGCAGAGGTACGGAGGCTTGCACACGCGGAAAGGGGCTGGCACCTGAGGACGCGGCTGTCTTTTTGAATCGGGAGGGAGTCACAAGCTCCCGACTGCTCAGAACTCTGGTCCTGGGAAGTCTCTGGGGACCCAGGACTCATACGGGGAGAAACTGGACTGTCTGGAAGCAGGCAGAACTCTGAACTTGAGGGCGGCTTTCCCTCAGAGGTGCTTGCAGCAATTATCGGGACACTGAGACGCGGCCCCTTAGGGCAAGGCTGAGGATCCGCCATAGCTACTTGCTCCACCCTTTGATTCCCTGAGACCCTGCCCCACCCAGGCTGCAGCAGAGGCTTTTGCATATGAATGCCCCCGCCCTTTGCAACCTGAAAATTACCTAAAAAATTGCAGCTGGGCCAGACAGACCCAGAACTTCCAAGAGAAGGTCCAAGGCCCCACAGCAGCTTCGTAGCTCCTGCCGGGTAACTTCAGGCCAGGGCTAAATTAGCACATCCTCAGATCCAAGAGCCAGTGTACCCAGTTGTTAGAGGGGGACCATCTGGATTACAACTCCTTAGATCCATAAGGGACACACTCAGGGGAAAGACTCAGTGAGCACCAAAGCCCCACTGAAGCAAGTCTTGCCCCAGAAGGGTGTCTTCAGCACAGAAATTCTCCCACTGAAGACACAGCTGATTCTCACTGCCAATTGGCCTGGAGGTCAATTCCTCCAAGTGATCCTACAACAATCAAGGCATAACTACAACAAGACTGTGCACAAAGCCCACAAGGGGGTGCACCAAGAGTATCTACCTCAGGTAACTGGAGAGGGTGAGCCACTGGGCCCTACAGGACACCTAGCACACAAAACCACTCTACCAACACGGAAGCATAAAAAAATGCGGAGACAAAGAAACAGGTCACAAATGACAGAAATGGAGGAAAGCAAACGACTGGATGTAGAGTTCAAAACCACGTTTATAAGGTTTTTCAAGAATTTTATGGAAACCACCAATAAATTTAGTGAGACCCTGGAGGATATGAAAAAAGACCAACTAGAAATTAAGCATACACTGACTGAAATAAAGACTAATATACAGAGATCCAACAGCAGACAAGAGGATCCCAAGAATCAAGTCAAAGATTTGAAATACAAAGAAACACAAAATACCCAACCGAAAAAGAAAAAAGAAAAAAGATTCCAAAAATATGAAGATAGTGTAAGGAGCCTCTGGGACAACTTCAAGCGTACCAACATCAGAATTATAGAGGTACCAGAAGAAGAGAGAGGGCAAGATATTGAAAACCTATTTGAAGATATAATGACAGAAAAGTTCCCCTACCTGGTGAAAGAAGTACACTTACAAGTCCAGGAAGAGCAGAGAACCCCAAACAAAAGGAACCCAAAGAGGACCACACCAAGACACATCATAATTAAAATGCCAAGAGCAAAAGACAAAGTGAGAATCTTAAAAGCAGCAAGAGAAAGACAGTCAGTTACCTACAAGGGAGTACCCATACAACTGTCAGCTGATTTCTCAACAGAAACTTTGCAGGCCAGAAGGGAGTGGCAAGAAATATTCAAAGTGTTGAATAGCAAGAACCTACAACCAAGATTACTTTATCCAGCAAAGCTATCATTCAGAATAGAAGGTCAGATAAAGAGCTTCACAGATAAGAAAAAGCTAAAGGAGTTCATCACCACCAAACCAGCATTATATGAAATGCTGAAAGGTATTCTTTAAGAAAGGGAAGAAGAAAAAGGAACTCTTACCATTTGCCACAGCATGGATGGAACTGGAGAGCGGATAAATACCACATGATCTCACTCATTTGTGGAATATAATGAACAACATAAACTGATGAACAAGGACTGATCCAGAGACAGAGAGGCATTGATTGGACTGTCGGGCCTTGAAGGGAAGGTAGGGTAGGGTGGGGGTAAGGGGGAAAGATCAACCAAAGGACTTATATACAAGCATATAGGCCTAACCAATGGACATGGACAACGGGGGGGGGTGAGGGCATGAGCGGGGGGGGGGCTCTAGGGGGTAACTTGGGGATAAGGACACATATGTAATATCTTAATAAATAAAAAATATATTAAAAAAAAAACAGAGGGCCTATCTGCTCCAGAATCTCTCTCTCCTTATTCCTGATGTGAGGGCTAATGTGGGCCCTTCAATGAGAGAGTCTGTGTCTTTAGCACTTGGCATCCCCTCACCAGCTGGAAAATGAAAAATGAGTGCATGCATGCATGTCTCAATGAAAAAAAATAAAATAAAATGAAACTAGATCACTAACTTACACCATACACAAAAACAAACTCAAAATGTCTATAGGACTTGAATGTAAGACAGGAAACCATAAAAACCCTACAAGACTCCATAGGCAGCAAAATTGCAGACATATGTCATAGCAATATCTTTACAAACACAGATCCTAGGGCAAGAGAGACTAAGGAGAAAATAAACCAATGGGACTACATCAAAATAAAAAAAGCTTCTGCACAGCAAAAGAAACCATCAACAAAACAACAAGAAAGCCCACTGCATGGGAGAACATATTTGCCAATGTTATCTCTGATAAAGATTTAATCTCCAACATTTACAGGGAACTCATACAACTTAACAAAATGAAGATAAACAACCTAATCAAAAAATGGGCAAAGGAACTAAATAGACACTTTCCAAAAGAGGACTTTCAGAAAGCCAAGAGACACATGAAAACATGCTCAAAATCACTAATCATCTGAGAGATGCAAATCAAAACAACAATGAGATACCACCTCACACCTGTCAGAATGGCTATCATCAACAATCAACAAATGACAAGTGCTGGAGAGGATATGGATAAAAAGGAATCCCCATGCACTACTGGCAGACTGGTGCAGCCACTGTGGAAAACAGTATGGAGTTTCCTAAAAAATTAAAAATGGAACTCCCATTTCACCCAATAATCCCACTTCTAGGAATATAGCCCAAGAAATCAGAAACACCAATCAGAAAGGATATATGCACCCCTATGTTCATAGCTGCATAATTTACCATAGCTAAGATTTGGAAATAGCCTAAATGCCCATCAGCAGATGAGAGGATTAGAAAACTGTGGTACATCTACACAATGGAATACTATTCTGCTGTAAAAAAAGAAGGAACTCTTACCATTTTCGACAGCATGAATGGACCTGGAGAGCATCATGCTAAGCAAAATAAGCCAATCAGAGAAAGATAAATATCACATGATCTCATTCATTTGTGGAATATAATGAACATCATAAACTGATGAACAAAAATAGATCCAGAGATAGAGAAGCATCAAAAAGACTCAAACCTCAGAGGGAAGACAGGGAAGGCTGGGTGGGGGTGGAGGGGTAAGAGATCAACCAAAGGACTTGTATGCATTCATATAAGCATAACCAATGGACACAGGCACTAGGGGACTGATACTTTTCCTTATGGTAGGTGCTGTATTGTGTGGAAGAAAACTCGGATTCTAAACCTAGTTCTAATATCTACGAGCTCTGTGATGCTTTTGATGAGTCATTAAACTTTAATGAAATTATTTTTCTTCTGTATCAAAAAAAAACAGCTTTAACCATATACCTACGAATGGTTTTTAGAATTAGAAATCATGACTCTAAAATACCTAGCACAGACCCTGGCAAATGACAGGTGTTGAATAAATGGTAAGAATTTTTTTTTATGTTGTATATACTGTTTCTACTACTAAGAGTAGCTTCTAATGAGTATAATATTTTGTGTGTTTTTTTTTCCAAGTTGTTATGTGAATCTTTCTTTTTACTGGATGGTGTGATTTCAGGTTGAATGTCATTTTCATTAACTTAGTTTCCTAAAACATTTATCTTATGACCCTTTACTTACCTTACTGGACTGGATAAAAAGCTATAATCAGACACCCTGAAATAATTCACCTCCTCCTTCATTCTCCCCCATGTTTCCAGAAAGCATTTTTAGAATTAATAAATATTTTAATGAAAATCATTTCACAGAGAAATATTTTTAAAACTACCTGTATTGTAAAATAATTTTTCTAAAGAATATGATGTTTATTTTAAATTCCAAAGGTTTCACCTCTGAAAATAAAACATTTTTTAACAAAACAAAACAAAAATTCCTTCCAACTGCCAAAAAAGAATTAGTCCTGGTGGAGTAAATATTTATTTATTAAAATAAAAGCTAAATATACATTCAGAAAGAGAAAATAAATAAATCAAACATAACAGGACCAAATTAGATTTTTGTGTGTTCTGAACATTGCGTTTGTTTTTATATTTTATACATTACTATGGGCAGTTGCAGCTGAATTTGCTTGCACTGTGAGAATAATAGTTTTCAGATTATTTTGTTAAGAACTTGTTTATCTTCTCAAAATATACAGTTATTTGGTTAAGATTAATCTTCTTTCAGCATTATACTGTGAACACAATATAGCAATAACCAAACTGTCATCACTTTTCAGCAAAAAGTATGTAAATTTCTAGAACATTGTAGATGCCTAATGGAATACACTATAGCATGGAGAGTAAAAATGTTTATTTTCCTCTAGAGACAACAAAATATCTGCACCAATGCCAACTTCATACACTAACAAATACTTCCACTGAAAATTTTCATTTACTGTATTGACTTTAGAAATATGCAGAACAGAGAACTGAATGTAACTCTCAAATAAAAGCATGAACAATTATTTCATAACCTGTTTTCTTTATTTTAATGTCTATCTTTATTATGATAGTATTACAGATGTCAACCATAAATCCTCTCCCCCCCACCCCCCGGCTTGTACCACTCTCCTCCAAACCCCTATCTACCTCCGAGGTCTTCACCACACTATTGCTCATATCCATGAGCTATGCATATCCTATCTAATAAAAGAGAAACATAGTAATTAGCCGTATGTCCACTACCCTTCCCATTGGCTAATCAGGGCGATATGAAAATTAACTGCCAGCCAAGATAGTGGCCGGCAGCCAGGCAGCTTGAAGTTAACATGAGGCTTGCTTGTTTCAGTGATGGAGGACTCCAAAGTTCCCCGCCTGCCGCTGCCGGCCTCTGAGCTTCCAGTTTGAAACATTGTTACAAATATAGAAGCTAAACAAAACCCCAGAAACCTCCTTTCAGCCAGCCTGGATCTCAGAGCTGGAGTTGATACAGTGTTTCTATTATAGAACCCAAACAAACCAGATACCTGTTTTCAGCAGCAGAGGCCTCAGAGCTGGAGCCAGAGCTAAAGCTGGCCCAGAATAAAAAAAAAGAAAAAGAAAAAAAGGAGTGGTTGGGAGCTTCAGTCACCCGCCAGCCTGAAAACAGCCCTCAGCCCCTTACCCAGACTGTCCAGGCACCCCAGTGGGGACCCCCACCCTGATCCAGGACACCCTTCAGGGAAAACCAGCCGGCCCCCACCCATGCAGCAGGCCTCTATCCTATATAGTAAAAGGGTAATATGCCTCCCAGCACCAGGAACAGCGAGCCACGAGGCCTCCCGGCACCAGGATCAGCGTGAAAGGGGGCAGTGCCCAAACCCCCTGATCACCGTGCGGCTCTGTGTGTGACAGGGGGCGAGGCCACAACCTCCCTATCTGCCCTGCTCTGTTCGGGACAGGGGAAGGCACCCCAACCCCCTGATCAGCCCTGCTCTGTGCCTTATAGGGGGGAGCTCCCCAACCCCCTGATCACCCTGTGGCTCTGTGTGTGACAGGGTGCAGCGCCCCAAACCCCTGAGCAGCCCTGCTCTGTGTGTGACAGGGTGCGGCGCCCCAACTCCCCCCCCCATGGGCCCTGCTCTGTGTGTGATGGGGTAGAGCCATAACCTCCCCATCGGCCCTGCCCTGAGTGTGACAGGGTGTGGCGCCCCAACCCCCTGATCCACCCTGCTCTGTGTGTGACAGGGGGCGGTGCCCCAACTCCCCTATTGGCCCTACTCTGTGAGTGACAGGGGGGAGCTCCTCAACCCCCTGATCGGCCCTGCTCTGTGGGTGATAGGGGGTGGTGCCACAACTTCCCCATTGACCCTGACTTGAGTGTGACAGGGGGCGGTGCCCCAGCCCCCCAATCAGCCCTACCCTGAGCGTGACTGAGGGTGGCATCGCAACCTCCCAATCCACCTTGCTCTGTGCATGACAGGGGGCGGCGCCCCAACTCCCCAATCGGCCTTGTTCTGAGCCCGACCAGGGGCTGCACCTAGGGTTTGGGCCTGCCCTCTGCCACCCGGGAGCAGGCCTAAGCCAGCAGGTTGTTATCTCCCGAGGGGTCCCAGACTGTGAGAGGGCACAGGCCGGGCTCAGCGACCCCCCATCCCCCCGAGTGCACAAATTTTTGTGCACCGGGCCTCTAGTAGATATATAAGTTCTTTGTTGTATCTCTTCTCATGTCCCCACCCCCACAGCAAGGTTTGTCAGACTGTTCCATGCTTCTATGCTTCAGGTATTATTTTGTTGGTCAATTCATTTTGTTCATTAGATTCCAAAAATAAGTGAGATCGTGTGATATTTGTCTTTCTCAGTTTGGCTTGTTTCATTTAGTATAATATTTTCCAGGTCCATCCATGCTGTCCCAAAAGGTAAGAGATAGTACACTTGAAACCTACATAATTTTATTAACTATTATCACCCCAATAAATTAAATCATTTAAAGTTGAGTAAAAAATGAATGAAATACTGGGGTCTATTCATCGTACCTGGCTATAAATTGGTAGGTCCCACTATAGTCAGATATTTCCATAAATTATATGCACAAAGTAACTCTAATGCATTTCCAGCATATTTATTCAGTTCTCTTGTTCGTAATGGAAGACATTCTTAGAATTGAAGAATAGATTGGAACTCAATTGATGAAGGCTTACAAAGGTTAAAGTGAAGGTTTAAAAGAGATACTGGCAGAACTCTGAGTTTTAAGCTTAAAGTTCTTTAAATACAAGGATTAGTTGTAGGGGACACACAATAAAGGGCCCAATACCTTGCATCCTTATTTGAGACCATAAAAAGACAGCGACACCTATCAATCAACTTTGTCCTTTTCCCAACACCATATGATTCATAAATATTCAAGATTTTTCCCTAAAACAAGTTTTAAATAACCATATAGTCTGCCATTGGCAATAAAATTATCAAAATATTTTCAAGGCCATTTGAGGCTTATTTTTTGAAAGTCATTATTCTACAAAGGTTAATGATTTTTAACTTGAAAAAAAATGCTTACAACCATTAAAAGTTTTCTGTACCAATCACTAATGTACAACACTCATGAATCTATCAGTCATAGAGTTAAAAATCTCTGCTCTACAGCACACTTAATACCCAGTGTAACCAATTAGTATTACCATTTCTTGATGCAATACAAACACATTTTCTTAAACTGCTATTGCACTGAACTCCAGGGTTATAAATGAGTAGACATAAATTGATTTGCATGTAATAACAGTGTCAATAAACCTTTCTTGGTTCATGCAATTTTCCCCATCTGTTAACAGAGAGCAAGTTTAGGATCTATTATTCCCAGAATGGGACTTACCCAGCTGTACATCTATAACACTTGGCTGATTCTCCATAGGGAATAATGGCTTTGGAGGCTTGTCTGTGAGTAAAGCTAGGAGAGAAAATAAAAGAAGGTAAAAATTTTGAAATAAATTACAGGATAGAAAAATTATATCATTTATTATATTCAATGTTTGTAGACTTTATGGTGTATAAACATTTATTAGACAGTATTCTTACTTGAGTTATTACTCTATCCATACAATACCCGTTTTCCAGAATATTTAGAGCACCATTGATCACTGTAAATAGGCCATTTCATCAGCTACACTTTCCAACATGATCAAACAGATAGACTATGTTGAGTGGTTTTATAAGCTTGTGAATTTAAGAAAATGTAGATTTTAAAAGTATTATCAGGGGAGAATCAAGATGGCAGTGTAGATAAATGCTGGTACTTGCTGCCTCCCACAACCACATCAAAATTACAACTAAAATACAGAATAACCATCATCCAGAACCACCTGACAGCTGGATAAATGGAAGTCCTATAATTAGAGAAATAAATAAGAGAGCATATTATGACTGGTAGGATGGGGGGAGGTGTGGAATGGGCTGGACCAGCACCCACATGTACCGCTATTTTAATTGGGAGGGAGATTGTCTCTGCAGAGGCCCACTGTGAGGCAAAAGGGGTCCCAGCCCCACACCAGACCCCCAGCCCAGGCTCCCAGAACTGGGAAGAGAAGTTGTTGTGAGTACGGGCTGTAAAAACCAGTGGGGATTGGGCAGTGACACAGAGACTGCTGATGACCCAGCTGTTCCTTTTAAAGGGCCTGTGCATGAACTTTCTCAGACTCACTTCCTCTGAGCTCCAGCACTCAGTGCCTTGTGGCTGCTCTGGGGGATCCAGATATATACCAGATGGAGGTGCTCACAGTGGTCACTGTTTCTATGATGAGACCTCCCCTGTCCCAGGGATGACTGGCAACTATACCTGAATCCACATAAACCTGAAGCACACTGTTTGTTCTGCTCTGGTGATTCCCTGAGACCATGCCCAATCCAATTTTCAGCCTCACCCAAGCCCTTTACAGCAGCTTTTCCATATGAATGGCCTGTCCTGGCACAGGCATCATACTTTGATAAAATCTCTCAGACAAGCAGCAGCTGGGTCAGGGTGCCCCAAACCTATTAATGAAAGGCCCAAGACCCAGAAATAGCATCAGCCTACCTTGCTTCACAGCTGGGCCTTGCCTGGGCCCTCTCAAACCCGATACAAAGAGGAGGAATCTGAAGATCTCTCTGTAGCTCCTGCCTGGTGGCCCCAGGGAGTGGACACATAAGAGCCAGTGAACCCAGTGGTCAGCATCAGATTATACCAGATTAGAACTCTACACATCCATAAGCGACGCACTCAAGGGGAAGACTCAGTGAGCACCAAAGCCACACTGAAGCAAGTCCTGCTCCATAGGGTGTCTCATACATAGCAGATCTCCCACTGTAGTCTCAGCTGGTCCTCACAGTAAATTGGCCTGGAGGTCAATTCCTCCCAGTGATGCCAACAGCAATCAAGACTCAACTACCACAAGATGTGCTTGCAGCCCACAAATATGCACTCCTAGGGTGCCCCACTCAGGTGCCTGAGGAGGCTAAGCTACTGGGCCCTATAGAAAACCTACTACACAAGTCTACTCTACCAAGTCAAGGAGACAGAGCAGCTCTACCCAATACAAAGAAACAAACACATGGAAGCAGCCAGAATGTGAAGACAAAGAAACATGTTACAAATGAAAGAAATGGAATAAAGAAAACTACTGAATATAAAGTTCAAAACTATGGTTATAAGGTTATTCAAAAATCTTCTTGAGACCTCCAAGGGACTTAGTGAGACTTTCAAGGATTTTAGTGATATTGCAAAAAAAATAAATAAATAAAAATGGAAAGTACAGTCAGAAATTAAGCACACACTGACTGAAGTAAAGAATAATATACAGAGATTCAACAGTAGAGTAGAGGATTTCTATAATCAAATCAATTATTTGAAATATGAGGAAACAAAAAACACCCAATCAGAAGAGCACAAAGGAAATGGAATCCAAAAATATGAAGATAGTGTAAAGAGCTTCTGGGACAACTTCAAGTGTACCGACATTTGCATTACGGGGGTGCCAGAAGAAGAGAGAGAGCAAGATATTGAAAACCCATTTGAAGAAATAATGACAGAAAACTTCCCCTACCTGCTGAAAGAAATACATTTACAAGTCCAAGAAGCACAGAGTGTCCCAAAGAAGACCACACCAAGACACATCATAATTAAAATGCCAAGGGCTAAAGACAAAGAGAGAATCTTAAAAGCAGCAAGAGAAAAGCTCTTAGTTATCTACAAGGGAAGGCCCATACAACTGTCAGCTGACTTCTCAACAGAAACTTTGCAGGTCAGAAGGAAGTGGCAAGAAATATTCAAAGGAATGAATAGCAAGGACCTATAAGTAGGATTACTCTACTAAGCAAAGCTATCATTTAGAATTGAATGTCAGATAAAGAGCTTCACAGACAAGAAAAAGCTAAAGGAGTTCATCACCACCAAACCAGTATTACATGAATTGCTGGAGGGTATTCTTTAAGAAGAGGAAAAAGAAGAGAAAAATATAAGAAATATGAACAATAGAAAGGAATGAATACATTATCTATCAATAATTGAATCTATAATCAAAATAAACAAATAAGAAATTTAATGAACAAAATAAACTGGTAAATAAAATAGAATCAGAGAAATGAAAATGGAACAAACTGACGATTCTTAGAGGAGAGGGGAGTGGGGGAGCGGAAAGAGATTAAACAAAGATTTTATATGCATGTATGCATTACCTATGGACACAGACAATAGGGTGTCAAAGGCATGGGGTGGGGCAGAAACTGGGTGAAGAGGGGCAATGAGGGGAAAAAAGAGGGAGATCTGTAATACTCTCAACAATAAAGATTAAAATATATAATTTAAAAACATAAATAAAAGTATTATCAGATAAACATTTAATCTCCATACCTTTGTGGTGCTACACATTCTTAATGAAATATAACCTAATGGTCTGGCAGATGGAACCTTCTATGCCTCTGAATCATCCCACAATCCCCACCCAACCACAAAAAGCAATATAAAAATCATCAGCACCTTCATTAGAATAACTGATCAAAAACACTAATTGAACATATTTGTCCACCAAATTCTGTAATAAGTGCTAAAGGGGAAGGAAGTAGATATGCAATCTAGGACTATGAACACAGAATTAGCACATTAAAATAATGAGATAAGGAAATAAAGAATACAATGTAATAAAAATTGTAGCATTTGAGCTATAAGACTATATGTGGTAAAGGAATCAGGGAAAGAGAGATCAATAATGGGAAAACTTTTATGAAGGAAATGGTCTCCATATAGACCTTAAGGAGCAGATAAATCTTTCAAAGGCATAGTAATGAAGAAGAAATAGAGGAAAGATTATTAATACAAATTGAGAAACAGAATTAGAACTTATCAATCACAGTGTGATTAGAGGAGAAGGATCTAGTGATAAGAATTTGGGTGGAGTGGAGTAAAGAACAAGTTGTTCATCATGTGGAATAACATGAACTGAAACTAGATAGATAAAATGGAGCTCAATTCTGGAGTATCAAGAGAAACATGCAGACAAATTTGAACATGATATAATAAACTAGAAGACATTGTAGATTCTTGAAACAAAAACAACAAAAGAGTCAAGGGAAGTGCTATATAAAGATGATTGGCTTGATATACAAAATGGGCTGGAGAAGAACAAAGTCAGCCAAGAAGATATAGTGAAAATGCTGCCATAGGAGCATGAGGAGTCAGAGTGGTGGAATAAGGGAAAAAATGGGGGCAATTATGAGATACACCTGGAAGAAACAAATGAGAAGACTTGGCAAACAGATAAAAATGCTTTATATCAAACTATTATTTATATCCTGAATTATTTTTCACTGTTCCCAAATTTATATCATGCTTTAGCTATCCAACTTATTATTCTATTTATTAAAGGGAAATGTTTTATACTTCTTTGTAATTCACAGGAGACAGACTAGATCTGGGTATTTAGGAGAATCATCGAACTATCATTAAGGGACTGGCTTAAGAATTTCCTGCTGACATGAGATAAATTCATCTCTTATTTTCAAGGATGTTTAGAAGAGAAAGAAAAGTTGATCACATGACAGGTAAGGTTAGGAAAATATAAAAATTGGGTGAGATTGCCCAAATAGTTGTTGATAACAAACAAATTTCCCAGGAATTCATTTAAGAAAGAACTTTACATTAACATTAGATTCATCTTCCTGATATTCAAATTACTTAAAATGAAAAAGTTTTAGTGAATTACTCTAATTTTTCTAACAAAATTTTATTGATGGCCTACAATACATCTCTTCTTTATGGAATCAAATAATATATTTTTCTAAGCTAATTTTGGCATTATATAGATGAATAGAAATATGACATCTACAGTCTTCATCTTCTAAATAGTTGAGTTACTCTTAATAATCTGATATTTAAATATTATTTGAGCTAGTAGAGGCCAAGTGCATGAAATTTGTGTACTGGAAGGGGGTGTCCCTCAGCCCAGCCTGTACCCTCTCACAATCCAGGACTGCTGGCTCCCAACTGCTTGCCTGCCTGCCTGATTGCCCCAAACCACTTCTGCCTGCCAGCCTGATCATCCCCTAACCATTCCCCTGCCAGCCTGATCGACGCCTAACTGCTCCCCTGATGGCCTGGTTGCCCCCAATTGCCCTCCGCTGCCATCCCGGTAACCCCCAACTGCCCTCCCCTGTTGGCCTGGTCACCCCTAACTGCCCTCCCCTGCTGGCCATCTTGTGTCTGTGGGCGTGGCCATCTTTGAGGGTATGGCAGTCAAATAGCATATTCCCTCCTTATTGGCTGTGGGCACTGCCATCTTTGAGGGAAGAACGGTCAATTAGCATATTCCCTCCTTATTGGCTCTGGGTGCCACCATATTTGTAATGGTGTGGGGGTCAATTAGCATATTTCCTCTTTATTAGATAGGATAAGGGATATATTTTTAAACAAAATTTAAATATATGAATTTAAAATCCAGTCATAACAAATGTTCAATTTTGTTGTTGCTTGTTTTTGTTTATAATAACAAAATATTGGAAACAACCAAAATACCTATCAGTATGCCACTGGTTAAAAATATCCTGGTACTTTAATATAATGATATATGATTATGCAGTTATTTGAAAAAATTAGCTAAATCTATGTATCTGTAAAGAAAATATCTCTAAGATAAACTGTTCAATGAAAAAACAGGGTTCTAAATAGTATGCACATTATACAATTCTTTGAATAAAATACATGAATACATAAAATATACATATATGTGATATGTGTGTATACACATATAAAGATTTTGTGTAAGCATGAAATATTTCTGAAAGGATACATGTGAAACTGGTATCTGAGGAGAGAAACTGAGTGGCTGAGAAAGGGTGGATGATGGAGGAAGGACAGTATGGGAAGTCAGAGAAATATTAAATTTTCATTACATACCTTTTATACATTAATTAGAACAACTTACATAAACTATGCTTTCAAAACATTACTAAATTTAAATTAAACCCAGCCATCTACATTTTATTTATAAAAATCATTTTGTTTTATTTGTAGAATTGTCAATTTGTCTTACACATTCAGGCTATAGACACTTAGCTTGACAAAAACTGTTTTTAGTCTTATTTTAAAATGTTCATTGCCTCCAAATGAATTACAGTAATTAAAATGTGATAGGTGGGAATCAATTGTAAGTAATATATTTCATACTCAATGATTAATGTTTTGTCCTACTTTAATCGGAATATGAATTTAGAGTCATTGTTTTCTCCTATCCTTAGCTTACATCCTCCCATGGACTATGGTTATATTTACCCTGATTTTATTATTGTTAAATGTCAAGTACTAAAGTGACATTATTAATATTCATGATGATTTTAAGTGTCTTACATTTGTAGGTGGATCATAATTTTCAAAATGCTTTCAGAAACATTAGGTCAAGTAATCTACACAGCAACATTGGAAGGTAAGGAAGAAAGTTATAATTATGGCCAGTTTAAATTAAGATTACATTGTTTCATTTGGAGCCCCCTGTAACCAAAAGCATGCATTAGCAGAATGGATAGGTAAAAAAGATATAAATTGGAGGCAGGAGACTGGTAAAAATACTCAGCACTGAACCAATGGTTTTAGCCTCTTTGACTACACACTAATTAACTGAGCTAAGGTTCCTAGGCCAAGGAGAGCAGTTTTGTGGCAAATAGCCAGCTGAATCATGATTCCTTATAGGGCATTACATACTCATATATATGTTTTTTCTAAACCCATGAATGAAAGAGGATGAACTTGCTCTTACCCTAACACATCCCAGTGAGATATATGGGAGTGGAGCCTCATTAAATTCCAATATCAAATCTAGGACTAGGAAATGCCAAGTGCAGAATGTTTGTGATGATAAAGCAGAAAATGCAGCAATTCATCTGGATTTTGACCACCAGCCTAGAGACAAATCTATCATTGCCGAGTATAATTATAAAATTTTCAGATGACATAGAGCATATGCTGTCATGGGCAGGCAAGCTCATTTCTTTCATTTATTTTAAAATATAATCTGAATTTCACAGTTACTGTTTGGAAAATGAAGAGGGGGACCATTAATATCAGGCCCCCTGAACAAGAGTGGAGACTGACAATTGTATTAGAACACTTATCCTAGACCTCTAGAGGGACAAACTGGGATTTGAGCTAGCCTTTGAATTTTCTGCTCAAACTTGATGTTTTGATTGGAAGAATGGGAGTAAGGGATGAAGTTTTGTCCTAACATTTCAGTTCACAATTCCTTCCCTGCATTTCCCTCTGTAGCTATTTATGTTGAATCATCCTTAAATATAATTTCCCTACTGAGTATAACATGACACTAGCCTTTTTTAAAATCTTTATTTAAAGTATTACACATGTCCCCTTTTGTTGCCCATTGACCCCTTTTAGCTTGCCACTACCCCTCCACCCCGTCCCATGCATTCACCCCATATTGTTTGTGACCATGGGTTATGCATATATGCATCCAAGTTCTTTGGTTGATCTCTTCCCACCCACCCACCCCCGTCTTCAAACTAGTCTTAATGCACCAGTGAAGCTATGACTAAAACTACCTGATTCTTCCTAAACCTAGGTTTTCTATGTTTGACATTAATTATCCTGTATAGAATATCCAAATAAGCTCTTTCGTTTCTATAGCCGACAAAGGTTGGGTCTACCTACATCCTGATCAATTGGTTTGATTGAAATTACCAGTCAATTTCCATGAAACAGTATAATGAATCAATATAATCAGTTGTTTGAGTGAATATAGCTGTTTATTTGACTATACTGCTTAAGTATTATATACTATTATTAAGTTTTATTATCCTCTTTTATTGTTGATTTTCTATTTAAGTAGATTTGTCAGAGAGACAAGTAGGAGGGAGTAGAAGGACAGCTTGATAAAAAGTACACTAAGTATATGAACCCATATAATTAGGATCATAAAGTAACTCATTAATTTATTTTTTATGATTAATCATTTAATTGACAAATAAGTATCAGACTGTGAAAGGGTCTGAGGCAACATTTGCCTCCCAAGCTCTGGTTGCAAAAACTTACTTGTTGAGATCTCAGAATTTTTTTTTTATCTGATTCAAATGAAATTGAGGAATAGAAGCAGAGTTCACATGCTATAAAATATTATCTACCTTTCATAATTATTTAATTTTCTTTTTGACATTGGTGAGATAGTCTTTTTTTTGTTTGTTTTTCTTTGTTTGTTTTTAAATTTATCTTTATTATTGGATGAATAAAGATGGACCCTTCCCCCCCATTGACCGCTTTTAGCCCCCCACCCCCATACCAGGCCTTCAACACACTACTGTCTGTGAATATGGGTTACACATATCCTATTAATAAAAGGCTAATATGCAAATTGTTCCCTCAGGAGTTTGACTGACTGGGCGTTTGACCTTTCACTATGATGTGCGCTGAACAGCAGGGGGAGGTGCAGAATGAAGGAAGGACCCAGCTGGCAGCTGGCAGCCAGGGGAAGAAAAGCCCTGGACAGCAGTCACCATCCTGGGGAAGGAAGGCCCTGATCATCCCTAATTGCCAGCCAGGCCTAGGGACACTACCCATGCACAAATTCATGCACCAGGCCTCTAGTATGCATATAAGTTCTTGGTTGATCTCTTCCCACCCTCCCACCCACCCACCCACCCACATCATCTGTCTGAGATTCATCAGTCTGTTCCATATTTCTATGTTTCTGGATCTATTTCTATGTTCTGGATCATCACTTTATTTTGTTCTTTAAATTCCACATATGAATGAGATCATGTGATACTTATCTATAACAATAAAAGTATAATATGCTAATTAGACTGGACAGCCAAATAACCTTCTGGACGTCATTCCGGATGTCCTTCAAGATCTAGACAAAGTTGTGGAGTGGAGGTCAAGGCAGAGGCGGTTAGGGGCGATCAGGCAGGCAGGTGAGTGGTTAGGGGCAATCAGGCAGGCAGGCAGAGTTGGTTAGGGGCGATCAGGCAGACAGGCAGAGTGGTTAAGAGCCAGTGGTCTCAGATTCCTGACTGTGAGAAGGATGTCTGAATCCTTTAGGCAGGATCAGGCCTATACTGGCAGTCAGACATCCCCTGAGGGATACCGGATTACAAGAGGGTGAAGGCTGGGTTGAGGGACACCCCCCATGCACGAATTTCATGTACCAGGCCACCAGTCTTTCTATAACTGGCTTATTTTGCTTAGGATAATACTCTCTAGGTTCCTCCATACTGTCTCAAAGGGTAAGAGAGCCTTCTTTTTTAAAGCTGCATAGTATTCCATGGTGAATATCTACCACAACTTCTTTTATCCACTCATCAACAGATGGGCACTTGGGCACTAAGATTTCCAGATCTTAGCTATTGTAAATTTTGCTGCTATGAACATAGGGATTCATATATTCTTTCTGATTGTTGTTCCCAGTATCTTAGTATATATTTCTAGAAGAGGGATCAACTGGGTCAAATGGAAGCTCCATTTTTAAATTTTTGAGGAAACTGCATACAGTTTTCCATAGTGGCTGCACCAGTCTGCATTCCCACCAGCAGTGTAATATGGTTCCCTTTTCTTCACATCCTGGCCAGCAGTTGCCGTTTGTTGATTTGTTGATGATAGCAATTATGACAGGTCTGAGGAGATACCTCATTGTTGTTTTAATTTGCATCTCTAGTGATTAATTATTTTGAGTATTTTTTCATATGTCACTTGGTCATCTGTATGAGCACTGTGAAGAAGTGTCTATTTAGGTCCTTTGGCCATTGTTGTTGGACTGTTTGTCTTACTTTTGATAAGTTATATGAGTTCTTTATATATTTTGGAAATTAACCCCTTATCAGATATATCATTGGCAAATATGTTTTCCAACGCAGTGTGCTCCATTATATTTACAGTTTATTTTGCTATGCAGGAGCTTGTTATTTTGATGTAGTCTCACTTGTATATTTTCTCCTTTGTTTCTCTTGCCTTAGGAGACCTGTCCACAAACATATTACTACTAGAGGCTGGGTGCATGAATTCGTGCATGAGTGGGGTCCTTGGCCCTGGCAGGCATTCAGGAGCTGGTCAGGGCCCACCAGCCAGGGAGAGGGGCCCCAGGAAGTTGGCTGTAGGAGTGCACTAACCACCAGGGGGCAGCTCCTACATTGAGCGTCTGCCCCCTGGTGGTCAGTGAGCATCATAGCTACTGGCCGGTTGTCCAGTTGTCCGGTCACAATGATCATTTAGGGTTTTATACATATACTAGAGGCCCAGTGCACAAACGTTTGTACACTTGGGGGTAGGGGGTCCCTCAGCCTGCCCTGTGCCCTCTCACAGTCTGGGAACCCTCAGGGGTGACCACTGGCTGGCTTAGGCCTGCTCCCCAGGGGATTGGGCCTAAGATGGGAATCAGACATCCCTCTGGCAGCCAGGCAGCCCTCGGGGGATGTCCACTTGCCAGCGGGGAGCAGACCTAAGCTGCAGTCAGACATCCTTAGCGCTGCTGAGGAGTCAGGAGAGGCTCCCACCACCACTGCTATACTGGCAGCCATCAGTCTGGCTTGTGGCTGAGCAGAGCTCCCCCTGTGGGAGCACACTGACCACCAGAGGGCAGCTCCTGCGTTGAGCATCTGCCCCCTGGTGGTCAGTGTGTGTCATAGTGACCAGTCATTCCCAGTCTTTCTGCTGTTTGGGTCAGTTTGCATATGACCCTTTTACTATATAGGATAGAGGCCTGGTGCATGGGTGGGGACCAGCTGGTTTGCCCTGAAGGGTGTCCCCGATCAGGGTGGGGGTCCCACTTGGGTGCATGGCCAACCTGGATGATGGGTTGATGGCTGTTTGAAGCTGGTCACACCCCCTTCAGGGTGGGGGTTCCCACTGGGGTACCTGGCCAGTCTGGGTGAGGGGCTGAGGCCCGTTTTCAGGCTGGCAGGTTACTGAAGCTCCCAGCCTCTCTTTTTTTTCTTTTTATTTTTATTCTGGGATTTATTTACCTTCTATAGCTGTCACTGGAGCTGAGAGCCAGCTCCAGCTCTGAGGCCCGGCTCCAGCTCTGAGGCTGCGGCTAGCTGAAAGCAGGTATCTGGGGTTTGTTTAGCTTCTATAATTGAAACATTCTTGCTGTCCTGCTTGCTCCAGCTCTGAGGCCGCAGCCAGCTGAAGGCAGGAATCTGGGTTTGTTTAGCTTCTATAATTGAAACTCTGTTGCCATCACTAGCGCTCTAAGCTCTGAGGCCCCAGCTGGCTGAAAGCAGGTATCTGGGGTTTGTTTAGCTTCTAGAATTGAAACATTGTTGCTTCTGGAGCTCACAGCTGGGCTGCGGCAGGCGGGGAACCTTGGCTTCCTCCATCACTGGAGCAAGCAAGCCTCATGTTCACTTCAGCTGCATGGCTGCTGGCCACCATCTTTGTTGGCAGTTAATTTGCATACCCTGCTGATTAGCCAATGGGAAGCGTAGTGGAGGTATGGTTAATTACCATGTTTGTCTATTATTAGATAGGATACTAGAGGCCCGGTGAACAAAATTCATGCACAGGAGGTGGTGTCCCTTAGCCCAGCCTATAGCCTCTCCAATCTGGGACCCCTTGGGGGATGTCCAATGCTGGCAGCGGACATCCCTCTCACCATCTGGGACTGCTGGCTCCTAACCACTCACCTGCCTGCCTGCCTGCCTGATTGCCCTAACCACTCTGCTTACCAGCCTCATAGCCCCCTAACCGCTCCCCTGTTGGCCTGATTGATGCCTAACTGCTCCCTTGCCAGCATGATGGTCCCCAACTGCCCTCCCCTTCTGGCCTGATTGCCTACAACTGCCCTCCCCTGCTGGCCCAATCACCCCCAACTGCCTTCTCCTGTGGGGCTGAGAGGATTTGGAGACTCTGGCTGGATGAGGCAGGGCTGAGGGGACTGGGGGACTGAGGCTGGATGAAGCTGGATGCTGCAGGGACTGGGTGAGGTGGGGCTGAGGAGATTGGGGGACTGAGGCTGGATCAGGCGGGGCTGAGGGGACTGGGCACCACCATCTTATGGCTGTGGGCTCCACCATCTTGTGGTTGTGGGCACCACCATCTTGTGAGGGCATGACAGTAAATTAGCATATCCTTTCTTTATTAAATAGGATAGATGAGAGATGCCCAATATTTGCTGCCTATGTTTTCTTCCAAGATGTTTATGGTTTCACAACTTACATTTAAATATTTTATCCACTTTGAGTTTATTCTTGTGCATAGTCTAAGTTGGTGGTCTAGCTTCATTTTTTGCATGTACCTGTCTAAATTTCTCAACACCACTTATTAAAGAGACAGTCTTAACTCCACTGTATGCTCTTGCTTCCTTTGTCAAATATTGATTGAGCATAGTGGCTTGGGTCAATTTCTGAGTTATCTGTACTGTTCCATTGATCTATATACCTGTTCTTGTGCCAGTACCAGAATGTTTTGATTACAGTGACTTTGTAATATAGCATGATATCTGGTATAATTATCCTTTCAATTTTATTCTTCTTTCTAAAGTTGGCTGAGGCTATTTGGGATCTTTCTTTATTCTATATTACTTTTTGGAGTGTTAGTTCTAGATTTTTGAAATATGCAGTTGATATTTTAATAGGAATTTCATTGAATCTGTAAATTTCTTTGTGTAGTATGGACATTTTAATGATGTTTATTCTACCAACCCATGAACACAATATATTCCCCAACTTGTTTATATATTCCTCTATCTTTTTTTTTCAACATCTTGTAGTTTTCTGAGCACAGGCATTTTACCTCCTTGAATAAGTTTATTCCTAAGCATGTTAATTTTTTGTTGCAATGTTGTATGGCATTATTTTTTTTAGAGTTCATTATTGGTGTATAAAAATGCCATTGATTTCTGTTTCTAAATTTTGTATCCTGCTACATTGCCAAATTCATTATATCTAGTAGTTTGTTGGTGGAGTCCTTTAGTGTTGATATGTACAATATCATGTCATCTTTAAATAATGAGATTTTTATTTCCTCCTTCCCAATTTGTATGATTTTTATTTTTTCTTCTTGTCTGATCACTGTGGGAAGGACTTCCAAAAGTACCATGAATAAGAGTGGTGAAAGAGACACCCATTTTTGATAAAAGCTCTCAGCAAGGTGGGAGTAGAAGGATCATACCTCAACATAATAAAAGCCATATATGACAGGCCCACAGCCAACATCATATTCAATAGACAAAACTAACACCATTTCCCCTAAGAACAGGAACAAGACAGGGATGCCCCCTCTTACCACTCCTGTTCAACATAGTACTGGAAGTGTTAGCCATTGCAATTCGGCAAGAAGAAGAAATAAAAGGCATCCAAATTGGAAAAGAGGAAGTAAAACTGTCCTTATTTGCAGACGACATGATATTATACATACAAAACCCTAGAGACTCCATCAAAAAGCTACTAGACTTAATACATGAATTTGGCAATGTAGCAGGATACAAAATTAACCCCAAGAAATCTGAGGCATTTCTATACACCAATAGTGAATTTCAGAAAGAGAGATTATAAAAACAATCCCGTTTACCATCGCACCAAAAAAATTAAGCTACCTAGGAATAAACTTAAATAAAGAGGTAAAAGACCTCTACTCAGAAAACTACAGGACGTTGAAAAAAGATATAGAGGAAGACATAAACAGATGGAAGAACATACCGTGTTCCTGGATTGGTAGAATCAACATCATTAAAATGTCCATACTACCCAAAGCAATCTATAAATTCAACACACTTCCCATTAAAATACCAACGGCATACTTCAGAGATCTAGAACGAACTCTCCAAAAATTCATCTGGAATAAAAAAAGGCCCCAAATAGCTACAGCAATCCTGAAAAAGACCAAAGTAGGTGGGATCTCAATACCAGATATCAAGTTGTATTACAAAGCCACTGTTCTCAAAACTGCCTGGTACTGGCACAAGAATAGGCATATAGATCAATGGAATAGAATAGAGAGCCCAGAAATAGGCCCGAACCAATATGCTCAATTAATATTTGACAAAGGAGGCACGAACATACAATGGAGCCAAGATAGTCTCTTCAATAAATGGTGTTGGGAAAATTGGACAGATATATGCAAGAAAATGAAACTAGACCACCAACTTACACCATACACAAAAATAAACTCAAAATGGATAAAGGACTTAAATGTACGACAGGAAACCATAAAAATTCTAGAAGAATCCAAAAGCAACAAAATCTCAGACATATGCCGAAGCAATTTCTTCACTGATACAGCTCCTAGGGCACTTGAAACTAAAGAGAAAATGAACAAATGGGACTACATCAAAATAAAAAGCTTCTGCACAGCAACAGAGACCATCAACAAAACAACGAGAAAACCCACTGTGTGGGAAAACATATTTGCCAATGTCATATCTGATAAGGGCTTAATCTCCAAAATTTATAGGGAACTCATCCAACTCATCAAAAGGAAGATAAACAATCCAATCAAAAAATGGGCAAAGGACCTAAATAGATACCCTTCAAAAGAGGACATTCAGAAAGCCAAGAGACATATGAAAACATGCTCAAAGTCACTAATCATCCGAGAGATGCAAATCAAAACAACAATGAGGTACCATCTCACACCTGTCAGACCGGCTATCATCAACAAATCAACAAACGACAAGTGCTGGAGAGGATGTGGAGAAAAAGGAACACTTGTGCACTGCTGGTGGGAATGCAGACTGGTGCAGCCACTATGGAAGACAGTATGGCGTTTCCTTAAAAAACTGAAAATGGAACTCCCATTTGACCCTGTGATCCCACTCCTAGGAATATATCCCAAGAAACCAGAAACACCAATCAGAAAGGATATATGCACCCCTATGTTCATAGCAGCACAATTCACCATAGCTAAGATCTGGAAACAGCCTAAGTGCCCATCAGTAGATGAATGAATTAGAAAACTGTGGTACATCTACACGATGCAATACTATGCTGATCTAAAAAGGAAGGAACTCTTACCATTTGCAACGTCATGGATGGAACTGGAGAGCATTATGCTAAGTGAAATAAGCCAGTCAATGAAGGAAAAATACCACATGATCTCACTCATTCATGGATAATAGAGACCATTATAAACTTTTGAACAATAATAGATACAGAGGCAGAGCTGCCTCAAACAGATTGTCAAACTGCAGCGGGAAGGCCGGGGAGGGTTGGGGGGCAGGAGGTAGGGGGGTAAGAGATCAACTAAAGGACTTGTATGCATGCATATAAGCATAACCAGTGGACATAAGACATTGGGGGATAGGGGAGGCTAGGGGACTGTCTAGGGCGGGGGGATAAAATGGACACATATGTAATACCCTTTGTAATACATTAAGCAATAAATTTTAAAAAAAAAGAGTGGTGCAAGAGGACATCCCTGTGTTGATCCTGTTCTTAGGGGAAATAGTTTTATTTTTTACCCATTGAGTATGATGTTGGCTGTAAGTCTGTCATATTTGGCCTTTATTATATTGATGTATGATCCCTCTATTTCCACTTTGCTGAGAGTTTTTATCAAAAATGGGTGTTGGATTTGTAGAATGCTCTTTCTGTATCAATTGATATGATCATGTAATCTTTGCTTTCAATGTGTTTATGTGATGTATCACATTTAATGTTTTATGAATAATTTACTAGCCTTGCATCCTGGGATAAACCCCACTTGGTTATTGTTCATGATCTTTTATATGAATTTCTGGATCCAACTTGCTAATATTTTGATGAGGATTTTGGCATGTTTGTTCATCATAGACATTGGCCTGTAATTCTCTTTCTTTGTAGTGCCTTTATCTGGTTTTGGAATTAGTCTAATGCTGGCTTCATAAATAGAGCTTGGAAGTATTCCTTAGTCTTGGATTATTTTGGAATAGTTTGAGGAGAATAGATATTGTTCTTTGAAGGTTTGGTAAAATCCCCCAGTGAAGCTATCTAGACCAGGGCTTTGGTTTTCTGGAAGTTTTTCTTTTTTTAAATTACTGCTTCAATTTTATCATTTATCATTGGCCTATTCAGGTTTTCTGATTCTTTGTGATTGAATTTTGGAAGTTTATATTGTTGGGGAATATGTTCATTTCATCCAGGTTGTCCAGCTTATTGGAATATAGTTGCTCATAATTATTTTTATGATCCTTTTATTTAGTGAGCTCAGTTGATACTTTTTCATTTCTGATTTTTTTCATTCCTGTCATTTCGTTTCTTGATAAGTCTGGCTAAAGGTTCATCAATCTTATTAATTTTTTCAAAGAACCAGCTCTTGATTGTGTTGGTTTCTTGTATTCTTTTTCTCTCTATGTAATTTATTTCTTTTTTTTAAGTTTATTTTTTAATTTTTTCCCTTTATTGATTAAGATATTACAAATGTGTCCTTATCTCCCCAATGTCCCCTCATCCCCCCAATCCTGCCCTCACCCTCACTCCCAGTTGTCCACATCCATCACTTATGCTGATATGCATGCATACACGTCCTTCAGTTGATCTTTCCTCCTCACTCCCACCCTCCCCTGCCTTCTCTCTGAGTTTTGAGCATCTGATTGATGCTTCTCTGTCTCTACATCTATTTTTGTTCATCCATTTATGTTGTGCTTTATAATCCACAAATGAGTGAGAGCATGTGATATTTATCTTTCTCTGACTGGCTTATTTCACTTATAATGCTCTTCAGCTCCATCCATGCTGTTGCAAATGGTAGGAGTTCCTTCTTTTTTACAGCTGCATAGTATTCCATTGTGTAGATGTGCCAAAGTTTTTTAATCCATTCATCTGCTGATGGACACTTAGGCTGATTCCAAATCTTAGCTATTGTTAATTATGCTGCTATGAACATAGGGATGCATATATCCTTTCTGATTGGTGTTTTTGGTTTCTTGGAATATATTCCTAGAAGTGGGATCACTGGGTCAAATGGAAGTTCCATTTTTAGTTTTTTGAGGAAACTCCATACTGTTCTCCACATTAGCTGCACCAATTTTCATTCCCACCAGCAGTGAATGAGGGTTCCTTTTTCTCCGCATCCTCGCCAGCATTTGTCATTTGTTGATTTGTTGATGATAGCCATTCTTACAGGTGTGAGATGGTACCTCATTGTCGTTTTGATTTGCATCTCTCAGATGATTAGTCACTTTGAGCATGTTTTCATATGTCTCTCAGCCTTATGTATGTCCTCTTTCAAAAAGTGTCTATTTAGGTCTGTTGCCCATTTTTTGATTGAGTTGTTTATCTTCTTTTGGTTAAGTTGTATGAGTTCCCTATAAATGCTGGAGATTTAATCTTTATCGGAGATATCATTTCCAAATATGTTCTCCCATGCAGTGGGTTTTCTTGTTGTTTTGTTGATGGTTTCTTTTGCTGTGCAGAAGCTTTTTATTGTGATATAGTCCCATTTGTTTATTTTCCATTTAGTTTCCATTACCCTAGAACAGGGATGGCGAACCTATGACATGCATGTCAGAGGTGACATGCGAACTCATTTTTTTGGTTGATTTTTCTTTGTTAAATGGCATTTAAATATATAAAATAAATATTGAAAATATACATCTTTGTTTTACTATGGTTGCAAATATCAAAAAAAATTCTATATGTGACACGGCACCAGAGTTAAGTTGGGGTTTTTCAAATGCTGACACGCCGAGCTCAAAAGGTTCGCCATCACTGCCCTAGGAGCTGTGTCAGTGAAGAAATTCCTTCGGAATATATCTGAGATTGTGCTACCTGTGGATTCCTCTAATATTATTATGGTTTTCCATTTTAAGTTTAAGTCCTTTATCAATTTTGAGTTTATTTTTGTGTATGGTGTAAGTTGGTGGTCTAGTTTCATTTTTTTGCATGTGTCTGACCAAATTTCCCAGCACTGTTTATTGAAGAGACTGTCTTGGCTCCATTGTATGTTCTTGCCTCCTTTGTCAAATATTAATTTAGCATAGTGGTTTGGGTCGATTTCTGGGTTCTCTATTCTATTCCTTTGGTCTATATGTATATTCTTGTGACAGAACCAGGCAGTTTTGAGAACAGTGGCTTTGTAATACAGCTTGATATCTGGTACTGAGAACCCTCCTACTTTGTTCTTGTTTCTCAGGATCGCAGCAACTATTTAGGGTTTCTTTTTATTCCAGATGAATTTTTGGAGAGTTCTTTCTAGATCTGTGAAATATGCTGTTGGTTTTTTAATGGGGAGTGCATTGAATCTATAGATTGCTTTGGGTATTATGGGCATTTTCATGATGTTGATTCTACCAATCCATGAACACAGTATGTTCTTCCATCTGTTTATGTCTTCCTCTATCCATTTTTTCAATGCCCTGTAGTTTTCTGGGTAGAGGTCTTTTATCTCCTTAGTTAAGTTTATTCCTAGGTATCTTAGTTTTTTGTTTTGTTTTGTTTTGTTTTGTTGGTTCAATGGTAGATGGGATTGTTTTTTTTTTTAATTTCTGTTTCTGTAAATTCACTATTGGCGTATAAAAATGCCATAGATTTCTTAGCATTAATTTTGTATCCTGCTACACTGCCAAATTCATTATTAGGTCTAATAATTTTTTGATGTATTTTTTAGGTTTTTCTAAGTACAGTATCATGTCATCTGTGAATAATGACAATTTTACTTCTTCTTTTCCAATTTGGATGCCTTTTATTTCTTCTTGTCTGATCGCTTTGGCTAGCACTTCCAGTACTATGTCGAACAGGAGTGGTGAAAGTGGTCATCTCTGCCTTGTTCTCATTCCCAGGGGAATGAGTTTAGTTTTAGCCCATTGACTATGATGCTGGCTGTAGGTTTGTCATATACAGCTTTTATTATGTTGAGGTATGATCCCTCTATTCCCACTCTGCTTAGAGTTTTCATCAAGAAAGGGTGTTGGACTTTGTCAAATGCATTTTCTGCATCAATTGATATGATTATGTGATTTTTGTCTCTCAATTTGTTTATGTGATGTATCACGTTTATTGATTTGCAGATATCGTACCAGCCTTGCATTTCCAGAATAAATCCTACTTGGTCATGGTGTATCATTTTTCTAATGTAATGCTGGATCCGGTTTGCTAGAATCTTGTTGAGGATTTTAGCATCTATGTTCACCAGGGATATTGGCCTGTAATTCTCTTTCTTTGAGGTGTCTTTATCTGGTTTTGGGATTGGGGTAATGCTGGCTTCATAGAAAGAGCTTGGAAGTGTGCCTTCCTCGTGGATTTTTTGGAATAGTATGAGAAAGATTGGCTTTAGTTCTTCTTTGAATGTTCGGTAAAACTCTCCTGTGAAGCCATCTGCTCCAAGGCTTTTGTTTGCCGGAAGCTTTTTGATTACTGCTTCAATTTCATCAGTTGTTATTGGACTATTCAGGTTTTTTGATTCTTCCTGATTGAGTTTTGGAATCTTGTATTTTTCTAGGAATGTGTCCATTTCATGGAGGTTGTCCAGTTTTTTGGAGTAGAGTTGTTCACAGTATTTTTTGACAATCCTTTGTATATCAGTAGGGTTATTTGTTACTTTACCTCTTTCATTTCTGATTTTGTTTATTTGGGTCCTCACTCTTTGTTTCTTGGTGAGCCTGTAGAGAGGTTCATCAATCTTGTTAATGCTTTCAAAGAAACAGCTCTTGGTTTCATTGATTTTTGTATTGTTTTTTTGGTCTCTATGTTGTTTATTTCTGCTCTGATCTTTATTATTTCCTTCCTTCTGGATACTGTGGGTTTTCTTGTTGCTCTCTGTCTAACTCTTTGAGTTGTAGGGTTAGAAATCAGGGGTGGGCAAACTTTTTGACTCGAGGGCCACAATGGGTTCTTAAACTGGACAGGAGGGCCGGAACAAAAGCATGGATGGAGTGTTTGTGTGAACTAATATAAATTCAAAGTAAACTTCATTACATAAACAGGGTAAGGTCTTTTTTTTTTTTTTTTTTTTTTAGTTTTATTCATTTCAAATGGGCCGGATCCGGCCCGCGGGCCGTAGTTTGCCCACGGCTGGGTTCGATCATTTATTCCCAGTTTTTCTTGTTTATTGAAGTAGGCCTGTAGAGCTATGAACTTCCCTCTCAGGACTGCTTTCATTGTGTCCCATAGATTTTCGATTGTTGTGTTTTCATTGTCGTTTGTTTCCAGGATGTTTTTATTTCTTCTTTGGTCTCTCTGGTAACCCTGTCATTGCTTAATAGCAATGCTATTTAGCCTCCAAGTGTTTGATTTTTTTTTCAATGTTTTTATTGTAGTTGATTTCTAATTTTATGCCATTGTGATCTGAGAAGATGCTTGTTATGATTTTTATTCTCTTGAATTTAAAGAGACTTTGCCTGTGTCCTAATATATGGTCTATCTTTGAAAATGTCCCATGTTCACTGGAGAAGAATGTATATTCTGTAGCTTTGGGGTGAAATATTCTGAAGATGTCAATTAAGTCCATCTGATCTAGTGAGTCATTTAGGATTGCTGTTTCTTTGCTGATTTTTTGTTGAGAGGATTTATCCAGTTGTGTCAGTGGGGTATTAAAGTCCCCTTCTATGACTGTATTGCTATCAATCTCTCCCTTGATATCTTCCAGAAGTTGTTTTATGTATTTGGGAGCTCCTGTATTGGGTGCATATATGATTACCAGAGTTATATCTTCTTGTTGAATTGCTCCCTTTAGTATTATGTAGTGGCTTTCCTTATCTCTTGTTTTGGCCTTTACTTTGAGGGCTATTTTGTCAGATATAAGTATCGCACCCCAGATTTTTTCTCATTTCTATTTGCCTGAAAATTTTGTTTTCCATCCCTTCACTCTCAGTCTGTGTGAATCCTTTGTTCTGATGTGGGTCTCTTGCAGACAGCAAATACATGGGTCATGCTTTATTATCCATTCAGCTACCCTGTGTCTTTTGATTGGAGCATTTAATCCATTTACATTTAATGTTATTATTGAAAAGTACTTGTTTTTGTTCATTTTTATTCGTAATATTTGTGTTTCTTCTTGTCTTCCTGTTTCTTCTTTTTATAGCAGTCTCTTTAGCATTTCTTCCATTGCTGGCTTGGTGGTAATAAACTCTCTTAGCCCTTTTTTGCCTGTGAAGCTCCTCATTCCACCTTCAATTTTGAATGATAGCCTTGCTGAGTATAGTATTCTTGGATTCATTCCCTTGCTTTGCATCACTTTGTATATTTCATTACATTCCCCTCTTGCCTGGTGTGTTTCTGTTGAGAAGTCAGCTGATATTCTAATAGGAGATCCCTTGTAGGTAACTTTCTGTCTCTCTTGGCATCCTTTAAGATTCTTACTTTGTCGTTGGTGTTTGCCAGTTTAATTATGATGTGTCTTGGTGTTGGTCTTTTGGGGTTCATTTTGTTTGGCACTCTATGTGCTTCTTGCACTTGTGTAGTTTTTTTCTTGCCAGTATCAGGGAAGTTTTCTGTCATTATTTCTTCAAACGTGTTTTCTATTCCTTGCTTCTCCTCCTCTCCTTCTGGTACCCCTATTAAGCAAATGTTGTTTTGTTTTGCATTGTCTCAAAGCTCCCTTAGGCTCTTCTCTTGCTTTTTAAGTTATTTTTTTCCAGTTGTTCCTGTGTTTGTGTTTTTTTCCTACCTTGTCTTCTAATTCTCTGATGCAGTCCTCAACCTCTTGTAGTCTGCTGTTTAAGCCTTCCATTGTGTTCTTTATTGCAGCTATGTCATTCTTCATTTCCTCTTGGTTCCTTTTCATGTTGGTGACATTCTCATTCAGCTCCTTTTAATTCTCATTGAGTTGTGTGTAACCATTACTCTGAATTCTTTCTCTGATAAGTTAGTAGTCTCAATTTCATTTAATTCCCTTTCTGGTGATGCCTCTTTTTCTTTCCTTTTGGGATTGCTTTTTTGTCTTCTCATGTTTGTCTGTAATGTTTTAATTGTAGGTCTGATTGCTTTGCTACCCAGTTTCTTGTGGGTATGGCGCTACTCGTGTGACCTCTCAGGTCTCCTGGGTTTGGTAGTCTAGTGTAGCTCCTTACTTGAGCTATTTGGGTTCTCTTGATGTAGGCTTGCCAGCTGAAAAGGCACAACTGAAGTGTCTAGAAGTCAGCAGCCTTGGAGGGGGTGTTCCAATTTTTGCTGTCTTGTGCCCTTGGTTGAAATCACGCATGCCCAGTGGGGACTCACAGTGGCACCCAGGGACCGTCTGTTGGGGTGGTGGGGCTCAGGAGGCCTGTGTTCTGGAAAGGCGTGACTGTGGTGTCCAGAGTTCGGTAGTTGTGGGGTGGGCAGACTTAGCTTTTGCTGCTGCCTCTGTGGTTGTATACACGCTACCCCAGCGGCAGTTCACAGGGGCACCTGTGGTGTGTTTGCCAGCAGGGTGTACTGACACACTCTGAAGGGCCATGGCACTGAAGCCACTGGATTGCAGTGTCTGTGGGCAGGTATCCCAGAAGAGGGAATTCAGTGTTTCTACAGTTCAGCAGTGCACCCCTGTTTGTTTAAGTGTGTGAGGAGCAGGGCTCGCAGCAGGGCCCCGGGGCTGCCTGTGGAGTGGTGGTTTTGGGAGACTTGCATGCTGGAAAAGCATGCACCTCTAGTGTCCAGAGTTCTGCAGATGTGGGGTGGGGAAACTCAGTTGTTGTTGATGCACCTGTGTAGGATAGGCTCGTGTTCCCAGTGGTGGCACACTGGAGCACCTGCAGTGGGTTGCTAGCACAGGCACACTGAAGCACTCTGAAGAGCCCTGGCACACTTAATTGAGGTGTCTTTGGGCAGGTATCCAGGATGGGTGAATTCAGAATTTCTACTGCCCAGGGAAGTGTGTCCCTATTTGTCCAAGATCAGACCCAGCAGAGGCTCACTGTGGCTTCCTAAAGTGCCCTGTGGATAGATGGGCTCAGGGGGAATGAGCAACTGTGGCAGTGCTGGTGCTGAGCTCTGATGCACTCTGAGGGACCCTGGCGCTGAAGGGCCCTGGTGCTTAAGTTGCACAGCTGGGTGTGTGTGGGCAGTTATTCAGGCAGAGGGAATTCAGAATTTCTACTGCGGGGGCAGTGCGCCTGTGTCTATACAAAATCACACCCAGTTGAGGCTCACTGTGACTTCTAAGATAAATCTATGGAGTGGTGTGCCTCGGAGACTTCCTGGAGATGCAGGAATGCGATGTTGGAGGTCTGCCACTGGGGAGGGGGAGGCTGCACTTACTGCTGCTGGCACTTTGATCCTTTGGAGGTGGAGATCCCAGGGTCTTCAAGTCTGTCAGTGTGGCTGCAGGATTTTGGCTGGAGTGGCTGCCAGGTCTCGGGCAGTGTCCAAGGCCTGTCTGGGTGGTGGTGTTGATGAGTTCCGAGAAGAGGCCACTCTCCCCTTCAAGATGGTGTGGGCTCCATGCCTGAGTCCCGCAGTCCAGGGAATGCCCACAGTGGTGGTAGTCTCTCCCTGTCCCAGAGAGCCTGGTCTGCCAGCCTCTCCTGCTCCTGCTGGATTTAACTTTCCCTCACTCACTCACACACATACCACACACATCCACACACTCTCCTTTCATCCCCTCACTCACTCACTTCCTATCCCTCACCTCCATTCTGCCAGCCACCATATTTTCAATATTCTATGTAATTTATTTCTGCTCTGATCTTTATTATTTCATACTATCTATCTACTTACTCTGGGCTTTCTTGTTGTTCTCTTTCTGATTCTTTAAATTGTAGAATTAGATAGTTTATCAGCAATTTTTCTTATTTTTTGAGGTAGGCCTATAATGCTATGAGGTTCCCTCTTATGATTGCTTTCACTGTTTCCCACAGATTTTGGTCTGTTGTGTGTTCATTTTAAGTTGTTTCCAGGAAGTTTTTAATTTCTTCCATGATCTCATTGGTAACTTATTTATTGTTTAATAATATTCAATTTATCTTTCATGTGTTTGAATGTTTTTGCTATGGTTGATTTCTAATTTCAGGCCATTGTGATCCAAGAAGATACTTGACATTATTTCAATCTTCTTGAACTTGTAGAGACTAAGTTTGTGTCCTAACATGTGGTATCTTTTAGAATGACCCATATGCACTTGAGAAGAATGTATATTGTGTAACTTGGCATAAGGGAATTATCTGTAAATGTTCATTAATTCCATTTGATCCAGTCTGTCATTTAAGATCACTGTTTCCTTGATGATTTTTTTGTCTAGAAGATCTATCCAGTGATTTCAGTAGGGTGTTAAAGTCAGCTACTATTATTGTATTGTTGTCAATCTCTCCCTTCAAAATGCTCCAGAAGTTTGTGGGTTTTTTTTTTCTTGTTGTTGTTTGTTTGTTTGTTTTAATATATTTGGGTTCTCTTGCATTGGGTGCATATATGTTTACCAGATTTATATCCTCTTGTTGCAGCAATCCCTTTAGTATTATGAGTTGGCTTTCACTGTCTCTTGCTATAGCCTTCATTTTGTAATACATTTTGTCAGACATGAGTATTGTTATCCCAGCTTTTTCTTTCATTTCCATTTTCATGGAATTTTTTCCCATTCCTTCACTTTCATTCTTTGTGGATTTTTTTTTTCTGAGGTGGGTCTTTTATAGACAACATATATATGGGTTATGTTTACTTATCCATTCAGCTACCTTATGCCTTTTGATTAGAGCCTTTCATTTACATTTAAGCTTATTATTGATGAGTACTTATTTGTTGACATTTTTACTCTTTGTGACTATATTCCTCTTTCTCTATTTCTTCTTACAACAGTCCCTTTATTATTTCTTGCAGGGCTGGTTTGGTTGTAATGAACCCTTTTAGGTTTTTTTTTTGTTTTTTTTTTGTTGTTTTTTTATTTTGTCTAGGATGTTCTGTATTTCACCTTCAATTTTGAATGATAGCCTTGTTGGGTAGAGTAGTCTTGGATTCCATCTCTTGCTTTTCATTATTTTGTATACTTCATGCCACACCCTTCTTGTCTGAAGTTGTTCTATTGTGAAATCAGCTGATAGTCTAATAGGAGCTCCCTTTTAGGTAACTTTCTTTCTCTTGCAGCCTTTAAGGTTCTTCCTTTGTCTATAATATTTACCACTTTAATTATGATGTGTCTATGTATGTGTCTTTTGGGGTTCATCTTGATTGGGAATCTCTTTGTTTCCTGAACTTGAGTGACTTTTTCCTTCACCAGGTTAGGGAAATTTTCTGCCATTATTTCATATCCGCTATTCCTTTCTCTGATTATTCTCATTCTGGAACCCATATAATGTGAGTGTTATTATGTTTAATGTAGTCCTAACACTCCCATAGACTCTCCTCTTTCTTTATATATTTTTTAATTGCTGCTCTTAAATGGGTGTTTTTTTTGTTTTTTTCAAACTTATCTTCTAATTTTCTAATCTGGTACTCAGTTTCTACTAATCTACTATGTATTCCTTCCAGGGTATTTTTATTTCAACTATGTTGTTTTTCACTTCTGCTTGATTTTTATTCATGGTTTCTACCCCTTTTTAGGCTGCTGTAGTTTTCATTAAGTTGCTTACAGTTATCACTAAGTTGTTTTAGCACCCTTATAAACCATTATTTTTAATTCTTTATCTGACAAATTTCTTGCCTCCATTTCATGTAGTTCCTTTTCTGGCTATTCCTTTCTTTCATTTGGAAGTTGTTTCTTTGTCTCCCCATCTTTGCTGTCTCTTTATATTGTTTCCATGTATTAAATCAAACTGTGATGCCTCCAGGACTTTGTGAGGTGGACTTATGTAGTAGGTATTTTATGGTACCCAGTGGTGCAGTCTGTTAGATCTTTTGAACTTGGTGCTCTAAGAAAGCCCCTGGTTTGAGTTGATTTTTCCTGTGTAATTGGGTCCTGAATGTTGTCCCATTTTTGGAAGGAATCTCCTCTCAAGCTGGCTGACTGTGAGGCTAACCCCAAACTATGTCATGTGAGCTTTTGTGGAGGAACTGACAGAACCAAACAAAATACAAGACAACAGAACATGAAAAAAAGAAACAAAACAAAAATATACACAAGACCACTACAACAACCAAAGCAACCACCAGAAAATTAGGAAAGTGAAAAGGGAGCAAGAATGAGAGAAGAAAAGAAAGAAAGAAAAAATACAATGAAAAAAAGGAGGGAGGGGGATGGTATATGAAGGGGCAGAGATGAAATAAAGATAATAAGAATAAAGACCAGTAGAATGGGGGATTAAAAGCAACTGAAAATAATAGAGGAAGAAAAAAATTGAAAAGGAAAATAGTGAAGAAAGTATATAGACCCAAAATAAAAAAGTAAAAATATGAGAAAGCAGGAGAAAAAGAAAAAAAAAATGTTGAGTAAGAAAGGGATAGAAAAAACGGGTATATGAACAAAATAATGGAGACTAATGTAATAAAAAATAAAGTGAATAGATAAAGAATACAAATTTTAAAAAAATAACAGGGGAAGAAAAAAGGAAAAGAAGGGGGAAAAGTGAAGTGGCATTCATCTCAGCAGAGTTTAGTACCTCTTGGGAGCTCCCTTTGGATCCTACTCTTCTAATGACTGTGGATGACTGTTCTGTCTGCCAATTCTGGGCTTTCCAGGAGGTACTTATGTGCTAACCACTGTCAGAAACTGTCCTTTGTCTTTCAGCAAGTTGCTTGAAGCTCCAACCAATCCACAGTTCGTGTCTGTCTCCACAGGACTTGGCTGCACCCAGGAGGGACCCAGCTGCCCTCTAAAGCAGATTTGTTAGCAGCATGGGGCCCATGGCTGGGTCAGTAAGTAATAAAATGATACATCCCCAGGTTTTCCAGGCTGTGCTGCCAGCCTTCACTTGTCAGCCAGCTGTCAAACTTAATCACTCAAAAGTCTGTTTCTGAAAAGGCAGAATCAGGAGAGCAGACCTCTGGTGAGGTGAAGGTTCAGATTTCAGGGAAAGTGGTGTGTGTGTTTCCCTGTCCCAGAGCTTCTCCTCTGCTAGTGGCCTAGAATATTACTCTGTCCCTGGCTGGGTAGAGATCCTTGTATGCAGTTCAGTGGGATCAGCTAGAAACCTGGAGTTTCTATCAGCTCTCCTGTGTGAGGGAGGCACCAGTCAGATTCCTAGCATAGTGGGGCAGACATCTCTACCCCCAATCAAGTCACAGATGCTCCCTAAGACTGTTTAAACCCATAGGCTTGGCCCCTAAGGCTATCTCCTTTGCAAAAGTTAAGGTGCATGGTGCAGCAGGCAGGGCTCCTGAGGGTGGCTTGAGCTATATCACCTAGGACAGAGTTTTTTTCTTGCTCTGCAGCTATTGGGAGTGGCTAGCTCCTCTCAGGAAAAATAGCCATTTAGGGTTGGGGGATACTATCAAATGCAGGACTCCTGGCTGCTTTTTTCCATGTCTCTCCCCAATGCTTCACACCCCAACCTCTCCTTAGACATTGCATTCCCTGCACCAAAGCCTTGGGTGAGTGGCTATAAATGAAATGCCTGTGCTCTGAGTTAACAAAAACACACACAGAAAAACACCAAAAACAGATACTGAGACTTTTTCTCCAACCAGCTTCATTCAATTGGCTCCAGACTATCCAACGAACTTTCACCAGTGGATGTTACATGGGCCAGGCCATATGTCTTGGCTCTGGTGCTCCAGGCTATGGAGTCCAGCTTGGGTTCCAGGCCTTTATCTTCTGAGGGAAAATATTCCTCCTCCATAGGGACCCCTCCTCACTCTCATCCAGTGGCCCTTGGAAGCTGAGTCAGCCCCTCTGGAGACCCCGCCCTCCCCACCAGTCTCCAGGAGTTTTCTGTCCTTCCGCGGTATAAGTCTCCTCCTCAGCTGGACCTCAGTTGGAATTCTGGGTGTATGTTCCCCACTTTAGTTTTATTTCCATTCTGGCCCTGGGAGGATGTACAAGAAATATCTCCCTATTCAGCCACCATTGTGTATGTTAAGGTCAATGAAATGGATCCTTCAAAATCTCTTCAACACATAAGCACTGAAATCACATTTCAAAAGCATTATTTTTAACACAACATTTAACCGTTCAAAATCTACCAATGTCTCCTACATTTTCAACAGGATAAAATCTGAACCTGTCAGCTGGGAACACAAAGACAGCAACAATATATCCTTTAAAAAATCTCCCTGCCTCTTTTCCCACTCTTCTCCTACTTTATCAATGCTGTATACCCAAGTTACTTTCCTAATTTGCCCCATTAACACATTGCATCAATTTCCAACTCTGCATCTTGGATTTACCACTTTCTCTAAGCTTGGAATCAAATAAAAATAGTTACTATAGTTGTAATTATTTAGTATCTACTTGTGCTAAGCACTGTCCTAATGGATTTTGTATTACATTTTATAGATAACTTTCCCAGATTCAAGTAGCTTTTGATTAGTAAATCTGAGGTTGGAACTGAGTTCAGTCTGATTTCACCATGCCCACAATGCCTCTCTAAGACCCTCCATTCCTTTTTACCATCCCAAGTACTATCTATCCCCCAAATCCAGTTTAAGGGATACATCCTCCATAAAGCCTTCCCTAATAAAAATCCAAACTAATCTTTCCTTTTTCTAAAATCTTACAGCATTTATTATTTCTTTGAACCACTAATTTGGTTCATAATATAAACTGCTTTGAATACAAATTAAACCTCACCTTATATGTGTGTGTCTATTTTCCCTAACTAGATTTTTAAACTCCTGGAAGAAAAAAAAAATCATCCTCACATAAACCACCAATTAGAATAGTGTCTGACAGTCTGGAACAAATAAACACAATCTCCAAATCAAGTTTCCCATGATATTCTTTCTTTAAAATCAGGTGTTTCCCATAGGGTTCTTAGGTTATAATGAACAAAAAGAAACTCTTGCTAATTTAAGCAAAATAGGATTTTATACGAAGGATATACCAAGGATGGACAGGATGTGTGGAGAACTAAGTTTAGAGATAGGAAAAAAAAACTAGGCCAGATCTAGATGTTTGGACAAAAGGGAATACTCAATAATTTCACCTTTATTTAATCAATGGATTGAATTCATTTAAACTGGTTTTGTGTTTCTTTAAAAAATATTTTCTTCTCTGTCATGTTTTTTTATCCTTGTGTCCCTTTGATCAAAATTCAAAATCCTATGAAAGAGGGGCTGAATGGACAGACAAGTTTTGAGCTCCAGCTCTATCCAAGACTACTGCATGCACAACTTGAGGAAAAGAAAAATCTCCTAAAGCAGGATTTCCAAACCTCAGTTTTATTAACCTGCAGTAACAGATGATTCTCTTTTGTAGTGACTGTCTTGTGCATTGTAGAATGTTTAGCAGCATTGCTGTCTCTATACACTAAATGCCAGTAGCACACCCTCCTCTAGTTGTGACAACCAAAAATTTCTCCAGACATTGGCAAATGCTCCCTGGGGAGCAAAATCACACCTGGTTGAGAACCACTGTCCTTCAGGGAACTTAGGTTACCTGATGTTCTAAGGTAATTGATGGTTTTGGGAAAGAAGGTTTAGGAATAGTTTTCATGTGGGAAAGCAAAATGGAGGTCCTTCTTAAGAAAATTAGATCTAAGGAGAGCCAGAAGCTCTTGTTAATATTCTTAAAGTTTTCCTGTAATCATGAAGGGAGAATAACCATGTGTAGCCTATGTAGTTGACTAGTTTCAAGATTTCATAAATTAAACACAGAATGAATCTGGAAATTGCTGAGCTCTGGAAACATCATAAGTACTAATATTCTTTGGAAAGAAATATCTCTTTCTAATTAACTACATAGACTTCCTAATTCTAAATTATGATGCACACTATTTACTATCCACTTAGTTAATCTGAAGTCCCATATATTATAAATATCTCATATCTAGTATTACTAGTCTGACTTAGATAATTACCTAGGAAAAATACAAAATAAACACAATTATTTAATATCATCTTTAATCATCCAGATCTATAAGTCCAAACAGGACCAGTCTTGAGTAGAATGTGTCTCATTTACCCTAAGCTTCATCATTTTGCATACCCTACTTCAAAGAAGTTTATTCTCTAGCCTGCTTTTAGTCACCCATGGTTGTGTCTCTCTTATCAAAATTTACAGCAAAGATGTCTCTGTGATTTAAAACTTAGTATGAACTTAAGACATTTGTATCTCCTCTTCTACAGCTAGTTGCTTTTGAAAGACTGTCTCTAAATGTGGAATTATAGGCTTTAACCCTTAGTAGTGGAATAAAGAACAATCTCATATTGGGCCCCAGGACCTTTTCCTGAATGCCTGTCTTCACATTGGTGTTGACCAACAAATGATGGCTTTCAGCAAATGTTTATGAAGATAAAGTTATTTTCCTCAAGATTCCAACCAGCATTATTATAAGTGATTTCTATACTTCTTTTTTCATATTTTATTGATTTCAAATAGGAAGGGAGAGGGAGAGAGAGATAGAAAGATTAATGATGAGAGAGAATCATTTATCAGCTGCCTCTTGCACGCCCCACACTGGGGATGGAGCCCATAACCCAGTCATGTGCCCTCACTGGGAATCAAACCATGACCTCCTGGTTCATAGATCAATGCTCAACCACTGAACAACACCAGCCAGGCTCCACACTTCTTAACATCTTAGAAATAAGAACCCAGGTAGATTTTAAATTAAAAAAATCAGATCAATGTTCATTAAAAGCCAAGCCTTGTTTTCAATTCAGCCTGTAATTATCTCTATCAACTAAACACATATAGCAATTAATTTCTTATACTTATTTTTCCACCCAAACTCTAATATTCTCCACCTTATTTAAAACAGGAAGGGGCAGCTCTGGCCTGTTTGATTCAGTGCTTAGAACACCGGTCCATGGACTGAAGGGTCACATGATTCTGGTCAAGGGTGCATACTTTGGTTGCTGACTGATCCTCAGTCCCTATCCAGGCACATGGGGGAGGCAATGAATACAATGAATTAATGTGTCTCTCTCACATCAATTTTTCTCTCTCTCTTTCTCTCTCCCCCACACCCTTCCACTAATCTCTCTAAAAATCAATGGAAAAAATATCCTGGGGTGAGGATTAACAAAAATAGTAATAATAAAATAAAAATAAAACAGGAAGAGGGAGCCAGACATATATTATTTCTTTATTAACCCCATCCAGAGAGAATATATATTCTCTAGGCTATTTCATCTATAACAGTGATGGCAAACCTATGACATGCATGTCAGAGGTGACACGTGAACTCATTTTTTTTGGTTGATTTTTCTTTGTTAAATGGCATTTAAATATATAAAATAAATATCAAAAATATAAATCTTTGTTTTACTATGGTTGCAAATATCAAAAAATTTCTATATGTGACACGGCACCAGAGTTAAGTTAGGGTTTTTCAAAATGCTGATACGCCGAGCTCAAGAGGTTCGCCATCACTGATCTATAATATAAATGTTGCCATGGGCTCAGAAAAAAAGATAAAGCCAGTGATTCCAAGAGTCATTTGGAGATTTCTTTTCAAACAACCTTCAGATATTTTGGTATGCATTTCCCACACATCCGTGTACCCCCATTTAAAAATAATTTCCTTTAGTAAATCCCTATTACTGATGGTGTTCACTCATGTGTGTATTTGGAAGATAAAATTATTGAGAACCACAGAGAGTCTTAGGGTTAAATTGCTTTTAAAACAAACACATTCTAGCTGCATTAAAAATAATTCTGCCATCATTTAAAAGCATTGCAAGTATTTTCCTTTATTTAGCATAGAACTTAAAGCCAGATTTTTTCCTCTAAAAGATTAAGTGATCCTGATAGAGATCCAAGTTGGTGGCTGATGGGACGGCAGGCTGAAAGATAGTGTGTGAGTGAGAGAGTGAAAGGAGAGTGTATGGACGTATGGGGAGTGTGTGTATTTGTGAGTGAGGGACAGCTATATTCTACAGGACTGTTGGGGACTGGCGGACCGGGCTCCTCTGGCAGGGCAGCCTCTACTACTGCTAAAATCTCTCCCAGAGTGGCCGGCTCTGCCACAGAGACTTCACCATCTTGAAGGGGAGAGCAGCTGTGATCAGAAGCCCAGCTTTGCCTTCAACCAGGGAGAGCTCGGATACCTCCTGGGACCCTACAACCACATTGCTGAGGGACCAGCTGCCTCAGCTGCAAAGCCATGGACACCGAGACTCTAGCCTCCCTGGCTGCGGGTGCCAAAAAAAGTTTATCTAGGGGGAGACAAAGTGGTGCCGAATAAGTGGACGAGCTCTGGGCCTTCTCACAGAGCAGATGGAAGGAACAGCTGAATAGAACAACATCTATCCGGAATTGGTGAATTAAACACAGTTGGTGATGCAATCCATGGACAGAAAGGTCAGAGATCACCCAGTGAGAGCTCTGCCTCCTCAGATTCAGCTGAGTGTTTCTTTTTTGGGTATTTGCTGTTTGCATTTTTTGCATTACTTGTTTTTGGTTGTTTGCATTCATCTCAGAGTGTATGTTGTTTGCATTTTCTGGATTAGTTGTTGGTTTTTTTGAGTTTTCTCCCCATATACATATATTCCCCCCCTTCTTTCTTTTCTTTCTATTCCCTCTTACATTTTTTTTTATTTCCTCAATATCATTTTTGCACTCTTTTCTCTCCCCAAATTCTCTTTTCTCTGGTGGTCACCTTTATTTGGGGTATTGGTATCATGAATACATTTGTGTTTGGTGACCTCTGTGTTGTGTCTTGTGTTGTATTTTGTGCCTTTAAGTCGAAGCAGGAGAGAGAGAGCAACATAACCAGACACCCTGAGAGGAGCAAACCTGGGGAAACAAAGAAAAAGCCCCCATACAAAAGAAAAGGAGGAATCACCATAAAAGGAAGTAAAAAAAAAATGGAGGCAAGCAATGTGTCAGAAAAAGAATTCAGAGCAATGGTCATAAGGTCACTGAAAAGGATGAAAGACAAATTCAACAGTATGTGTAAGATCCAAGAGGAAATGAAGAAGAACCAAGAAAAAATGAAAAATGGCATCACTGCAATAAAGAACAAAATAGAAAGCATTAACAATAGAATAGGAGAAGCAGAGGACCACATCAGTGAGCTAGAAGACAAGATAGGAAAAAATACCCAAGCAGAGCAGCAACTAGAAAAAAAACACACACAAAAAAACTCAAAAAACAGGAGGAGAGCCTAAGGGAACTTTGAGACAACATGAAAGGAAATAAAATCTACATAATAGGGGTGTCAGAAGGAGAAGGAACTAAGCAAGGAATAGAAAACCTATTTGAAGAAATGACAGAAAACTTCCCTGATATTGGGAAGAAGAAAAAACTCACACAAGTCAAAGAAGCTCACAGAGTCCCAAACAAGATGAACCCAAAAAGACGGACACCAAGACATATTATAATTACAGTGGCAAACACCAATGACAAAGTAAGAATTTTAAAGGCTGCAAGACAGAGACAGAAAGTTACCTACAAGGGATGTCCATCAGACTATCAACTGATTTCTCAACAGAAACACATCAGGTCAGAAAGGAATGGAATGAAGTATACAAAGTCATGCAAAGCAAGGGTCTGAATCCAAGAATACTGTACCCAGCAAGGCTATCAATCAAAATTGAGGGTGAAATCAGGAGCTTCACAAGAAAAAAGGGCCAAGGGAGTTTATTACCACCAAACTAGCAATGCAAGAAATGTTAAAGGGTCTGCTGTAAAAACAAGAAATAGGAAGGGAAGAAGGAACACAGGCATAAAGAATAAAAATGGCGACAAACAAATACCTATCAATAATAACTTTAAATGTAAATGGATTAAAGGCCCCAATCAAAAGACATAGTGTAGCTGATTGGATAAGAAAACATGACCTACATATCTGCTGTCTACAGGAAACCCACCTCGGAAAAAAGGACTCACATAGATTGATGGTGGGGGGGATGGAAAAAGGTTTTTCAGGTAAATGGAAATGGAAAAAAAAAAGCTGGGTTAGCAATACTTATATCTGACAAATTAGAATTCAAAGTAAAGACCATAACAACAGATAAGGAAGGCCAATTTACAATACTAAAGGGAGCAATTAAACAAGAAGCTATAACTCTGATAAACATATATGCACCCAATACAGGAGCACCCAAATATTAAAAAAACACCTTTCTGGAGGATATCAAGGGACAGATTGATAGGAATCAGCAATATAGTCATAGTAGGGAACTTTAATACCCCACTAACACCACTGTATAAATTCTCTAAACAAAAAATCAGCAAGGAAATATCAATCCTAAATTACTCACCAGATCATATGGAATTAATTGACATCTTCAGAACATTTCACACCAAAGCCACGGAATATACATTTTTCTCAAGTGTACATGGATCATTTTCAAAAATAGACCACATATTGGGACTCAGGCAAAGTCTCTTCATATTCAAGAAGATATAAATCATATCAAGCATCATTTCCGATTATAATGGCATAAAACTAGAAATCAACTACAATAAAAACAATAAAAAAATAAAACACCTAGAAGCTAAATAGCATGCTATAAAACAATGATTGGGTTACCAAAGAGATCAAGGAAGAAATAAAAAGCATCATGGCAACAAATGACAATGAAAACACAACAACCAAAATCTATGGGACACAGTGAGAGCAATCTTGAGAGGGAAGTTCATAGCTCTACAGGCCTACCTCAGAAAAAAAGAAAAAAAAGAAAAAGTGGTAATAAATTATCTAACTCTACAACTCAAAGAGTTAGAAAGTGAGCAACAAGAAAAGCCCAGCAAAGGCAGAAGGAAGGAAATAATAAAGATCAGAGCAGAAATAAACGACATAGAGACCAAAAAGAAAAAAAAATACAAAAGATCAACAAAACCAAGAGCTGATTCTTTGAAAGGATAAACAAGATTGATGAACCTCTAGCCAAGCTCACCAAGAAGCAAAGAGAGAGGACCCAAATAAACAAAATCAGAAATGAAAGAGGTGAAATAACAACCGATCCCACAGAAATACAAACGATTATGAAAAAATACTATGAACAACCCTACTCCAACAAAATGGACAACCTACATGAAATATACACATTCTTAAAAACATAAAAGCTCCCAAAACTCAATCAGGATGAATAAAAAAAAACCTGAAAAGGTAGATAACTACTGAAGAAATTGAAGCAGCAATCAAAAATCTTCCAGCAAACAAAAGCCCTGCTCTGGATGGCTTTACAGGGGAGTTCTATGAAGCATTCAAAGAAGAACTAAAACCTATCCTCCTCAGACTATTCCAGAAAATTCAAGAGGAAGGCACACTTCCAAGCTCTTTCTATGAAGCCATCATTACCATAATCTCCAAACCAGATAAAGGCACCACAAAAAAGGGAACTATTGGCCAATATCCTTGATGAACATAGATGCTAAAATCCTCAACAAAATTCTAGCAAATAAGATTCAGCATCAGATTAGAAAAATCATACACCATGACCAAGTGGGATTTATTCCAGGGATGCAAGGATGGTAAAATATCCACAAATCAGTAAATGTGATACCTCCCATAAACAAACTGAGACAAAAATCACATAATTATATCAATCAATGCAGAAAAAGCATTTGATGAAATCCAACATCCTTTCTTGATAAAAAGTCTCAGGAAAGTGGGAACAGAGGAATTATACCTCAACATAAGAAAAGCCTGATATGACCAACCTACAGTCAACATCATACTCAATGGGCTAAAACTAAACTCATTCCCCTGAGAATGAGAACAAGGCAGAGATGACCACTTTCACCACTCCTGTTCGACATAGTACTAGAAGTGCTAGTTATAGTGATCAGACAAGAAGAAGAAATAAGAGGCATCCAAACTGGAAAAGAAGAAGTAAAAATGCCCTTATTCACAGATGACATGATACCATACATAGAAAACCCCAAAGACTCCATCAAAAAACAACTACACCTAATATATGAATTCTGCAATGTAGCAGGATACAACATTAATAACCAGAAATCTATGGCCATTTTATATACGAATAATGAACTCACAGAAAGCGAAATGAAAAAAAAAAATCCTCAGAGGGAAAGTAAGGTAGGGTGGGGGTAAGGGGGAGAGATCAACCAAAGGACTTGTATGCATGCATATAAGCCCAACCAATGGACACAGGCAACAGGGGGGCGAGGGCATGAGTGGGGGGTGTTATGGGGGGATGAGGTGATATATGTAATACCTTAATCAATAAAGAAATTAAAGGTTGAAAAAAAACAATCCCATTTACCATTGCACCACAAAAAATAAATAAGATACCTAGGAATAAACTTAATTAAGGATATAAAAGACCTGTACTTGGAAAACTAGAGGACATTGAAAAAAGAGATAGAGGAAGACATAAACAAATGGAAGAACATACTTTGTTCATGGATTGGTAGAGTCAACATCATTAAAATTCCCATACTATTTAAAGCAATCTACAGATTCAATGCAATCCCCATTAAAATACCAACAGCATACTTCAAAGATCTAGAAGAAATGCTCCAAAAGGCCATCTGGAATATAAAAAGATCCTGAATAGCCACAACAATCCTGAGAAAGAAGAACAAAGTTGGAGGGATCACAATACCAGATAGCAAGCTATATTACTAAGCCACGGTTCTCAAAACTGGCTAGTACTGGCACAAGAACAGGTATATAGATCAATGGAACAGAACAGATAACTCAGAAATTGACCCAAGCTATTTTGCTCAATTCATATTTGACAAAGGATTCAAGAGCATCCAATGGAATCAAGACAGTCTCTTCAATAAATGGTGCTGGGAAATTTAGTCAGATACATGCAAAAAAATGAAACTAGATCACCAACTTACACCATACACAAAAACAAACTCAGAATGGCTAAAGGACTTAAATGTAACACAGGAAACCATAAAATTCTACAAGACTTCATAAGCAACAAAATAGCAGACATATGTCATAACAATATCTTTACAGACACAGCTCCTAAGGCAATGAAGAATAAGAAGAAAATAAACAAATAGGACTACATCAAAATTAAAAGCTTCTGCACAGCAAAAGAAACCATCAGGAAAACAACAAGAAAACATTGGAGAACATATTTTCCAATGATATTTCAGATAACGGTTTAATCTCCAAAATTTACAGAGAACTCGTACAACTTAACAAAAGGAAGATAACATAGCAGCACAATTCACCATAGCTAAGATCTGGAAACAGCCTAAGTGCCCATCAGTAGATGAATGGATTAGAAAACTGTGGTACATCTACACGATGCAATACTATGCTGCTCTAAAAAGGAAGGAACTCTTACCATTTGCAACGTCATGGATGGAACTGGAGAGCATTATGCTAAGTGAAATAAGCCAGTCAATGAAGGAAAAATACCACATGATCTCACTCATTCATGGATAATAGAGACCATTATAAACTTTTGAACAATAATAGATACAGAGGCAGAGCTGCCTCAAACAGATTGTCAAACTGCAGCGGGAAGGCCGGGGAGGGTTGGGGGGCAGGAGGTAGGGGGGTAAGAGATCAACTAAAGGACTTGTATGCATGCATATAAGCATAACCAGTGGACATAAGACATTGGGGGATAGGGGAGGCTAGGGGACTGTCTAGGGCGGGGGGATAAAATGGACACATATGTAATACCCTTTGTAATACTTTAAGAAATAAATAAATAAATAAATAAATAAATAAATAAATAAAAAGAAAAAAAGAAAAAAAAAAGGCAACAAAAGCCAAAATAAACAAGTGGGACTACATCAAACTAAAAAATGTATGCAGAGCAAAAAGCTTCTACAAAAGGCAACCTGTGGAATGAAAGAAAATACCTGCACACCATATATCTGATAATGAATCAATATCCAAAATACACAGAGAACTCATATGACTCAACAGAAAACAAACGATCTGATTAAAAATGGGCAGAGTAACTGAATAGACCTTTCCACAAAAACACATGCAAATAAATGCCCAACAGATCCATGAAAGGCGCTAAACACAACTTATCATCTGGGAAATGCAAATCAAACTACAATGAGATATCGTCTCACTTCTATTGGATGACTATCATAAAAAAGACAAGAAATAACAAATGCTGGTGAGAATATGGAGAAAAGCAAATCCTTCTGCACAGTTACTGGGAATGCGAACTGGTGCAGCTGCTATGGAAAACAGTATGGAGATTCCTCAAAAATTAAAAATAGCCCGGCCGGCATGGCTCAGTGGTTGGGCATCGACCTATGAACAAGGAGGTTACAGTTCGATTCCCAGTCAGAGCACATGCCTGGGTTGTGAGCTCAATCCCCAGTGAAAGCGTGCAGGAGGCAGCCAATCAATGATTCTCTCTCATCATTAATGTTTCTTTTTCTCTCTCCCTTCCTCTCTGAAATCAATTAAAAAAATATTTTAAAAAATTTAATAGAACTACCATATGAACCAAAAATCACACTTCCGGGTATATATACATATACAAAAAGGAAATGAAAACAGAATTATCAAAAAGATATCTGCACTACCTTGTTTATTGCAACATTTTTCACAATGGTCAAGATATGGAAACAACCTAAGTATCCATCAATGGATGAATGAATAAAAAAAGATGTGATATCTATATTATATATACGTATATGTGTACATAATAAAATATTATTCAGCCACAAAAAAAAAACAAAAGGAAGATAAACAATCCAATAAAAAAATGGGCAAAGGACCTAAATAGACACTTTTCAAAAGAGGACATACAGAAGATATGAAAACATGCTCAAAGTCACTAATCATCCAAGAGAGGCAAATCAAAACAACAATGAGACATCATCTCACACCTGTCAGAATGGCTATCATTAACACATCAACAAAGGACAAGTGCTGGCGAGGATGTGGAGAAAAAGGAACATTCAAGTACTGCTGGTGGGAATGCAGACTGGTGCAACCACTGTGGAAGACAGTATGGAGTTTCCTCAAAAAGTTAAAAATGGAACTCTCATTTGACCCAGTGATCCCACTTTTAGGACTATATCCCAATAAACCAGAAACACCAATCAGAAAGGATGTATGTACCCCTATGTTCATAGCAGCACAATTTACAATCTTAGATTTGGAAACAACCTAAGTGCCCATTAGCAGATGAGGGGATTAAAAAACTGGTACATCTACACTATGGAATACTATGCCACTATAAAAGAGAAGGAACTTTTACCATTTGCATCAATATGGATGGAACTTGAGAGCATTATGCTAAGCAAAATAAGCCAGTTGGTGAAAGATAAATATCACATGATCTCACTCATATGTGGGATATAATGATCAACATAATTTGATGAACAAGAATAGATCCAGAGACAAATGGTAGGGGAGAGGGGGTTAGAGAGCAACCAAAGGACTTGTATGCATGATTTTAGCATAACCAATGGACACAGACACTGGGTCAGTGAGGGCTTGCCCAGAGTGAGAATTGCTGAGGGTGGGTCAAGCAGGGGAAAAAGGAGACATATGTAAAACTTTAGACAATAAAAAAAGAATAATTGATCCTTTAACAGGTGGATGCAAAGTTGCCCGGAAAGTGCTGAACAACCTACCTAGCTATTGCCCCTGCACAGCTCAGGGTCCCCTAGCAACTGCTCTGGGCATCTTACCTGTGTCCAACCATGCAATTCAGTGGATGTGCCTTGAGAATTTTGAATGGTTGAGGCTGCTGTGAATTTTCCCTAAGGTGTCTTTTCCTCTAGATTCCATATTTTATTTCCACTAATATTTGAGGTTTGAGCAATGCAAGAGCTTTAGGAAAGCTTGAGCATAAAGAGAGCAATTTCTTCACAATTCCATTTGATATAGGGCCCTTCTTTGGAGAGAAGCATGTTTATTCAGCACAAATCTACCCAGACAAAAAAACAACTTCTTCTATTTTTAAAAGAAAATAACCTTTGGGAAAATAGATACTTAGAGGTTGTGATAGTAGGCTTTTTGCTTGTTTGTTTTCTCTTCACAGTGCACGCTTTTTCTTCACATTACCTTTTCCTCCTTAAGTAAGATTTTGCCTTCTGTCTCTAAAATAGCACTCCCTGGGCCCTTATACTGCTGATATTTAAACATTCCAAATGTGATAACTATCAAATAAAATATACAAGATAGTGTACTTCTGAGTTCCATACAGAATTTGGGGTATTCTAAGGACTGAAATAAATATGAGAGGTTAAACATAGAGACTGTATTAATTTTAATTTTTTCTAGCTTTACAGAGATACATTGAAATAAAACATTGTATGTTTAAGTGTACAATGTGTTTATTTGATATACTTATATAGTGCAATATGATCACCAACATAGTGTTAACTAACACCTCCATCATGTCACATAATTATTATTTCTTTTTTGTGGTTAGAACATTTAAGGACTGTTCTCTTAGCAACTTTAAAGTATGTCTTGTGTTAACTATAATCACCACACTGTGCATTAGATTCCCAGAACTTATTCATCTTCTAATTAAAAGTTTGCACTCTTTTATTAATAGCCCCCCAGATCCTCCTCACCCCAACCACTGGCAACCACTATTCTACTCTGTTTCTAAAAGTTCCACATATTCTAAATTTCACAAATAAGTGATATCATGAAGCATTTCTCTGTCTGACTTATTTCATTTAGCATTATGCCCTCAAGGTCCACCTATATTGGCACAAATGGTAGAATTCCCTTCTGCATCATGGCTGAATAACACACACACACACACACACACACACACACACACACACACACCACATCTTTATGTCATGGATCAATTTTGAACTTGCATCAAGCTCCTCATTTTGTTCTAAGGTTACTGATCTCTCATATTCCATAAGTTTGACACAGACATTAATACCTAAGAATATAAGAGGATACTCATGGATAGGTTAATTTTAGAACTCAGCAAGCTCTTATTTGTCTAATTCAGCCATGGGCAAACTACGGCCCACGGGCCGGATCCGGCCCGTTTGAAATGAATAAAACTAAAAAAAAAAAAAAAAAGAGAGAGAGAGAGAGAGAGAGAGAGAGAGAGAGAGAGAGAGACCTTACCCTTTTATGTAATGATGTTTACTTTGAATTTATATTAGTTCACACATACACTCCATCCATGCTTTTGTTCCGGCCCTCCGGTCCAGTTTAAGAACCCATCGTGGCCCTCGAGTCAAAAAGTTTGCCCACCCCTGGATTCATCTAACTATTATGACAGATAAAAAAAGTGAAAGACAGAAAAGAAAGAGATTGGCTGAAGATCATATTGTATATCAGTGATGAAGAAAACCAAAACCCATGTTTCCTAATTAAAGTTAATATTTCTTGTCACTGCACCATGCCTAACATTGCTTAAGCATGCATTCCATGCTAAGCTCTTTTACATTTATCTCCTCCTTAAATCCCCACAACAATGTATGAAGTATTTCTTAATATTATCAACATTTGACAGATGAAAAAACTGAGGCTTGGTGATCTTAAGAGACTTGCCAAAAGTCATATTGCTGATAAATGTATTATGGGTCTAGGATTCAACCTAAGTCTATTTGACTTTTGAGTCTGAGCTCATAGCCACTATTCTATACTATCACCACTCTTACTTCTTTTTCGAAGAATGTTTGTTTTTAATTTACATCCTGTTTCTGTATAAATATCACCAAAAAATAGAGCTTTTATTGAATTGGTGGAGTTTGGGGAATAAATTGGCTGAATAATTTTAGCTGTGTCTACACAATTCTACAGGGCAAAATGTGGGATGAGACTTCGTAAAATTAGAATTTATACATTGTTTTCAAAGTCAAACCCAACAGTATGAAATACTAATAGTTTATATAGATGGTGTTATAGATATGTTAGGTTAAATAAATAATAAGCCATTCTCATTAAAATGATGCCAGTGTTTCATGAGCAAGACATACACTCCTTGAGTTATAAAGGAAAAATTTGTTCTTTCTTTAAAATATTTTTTGAGTAATGAATACTGAGATGTAAGAAATAATAAACAACAACAACAACATGTGTTCTATTTAAAATGATAAAAGAGGGATGAAAAGTCAATCTTAAATTATTTGGTATCATTCATTATTTCAAACAGTTAACAAACATTTATAGTTCTATTATAGAAAGGTACTCTAGCCCTGTCTGGTTTTGCTGAGGGGTTAGAGCATTGGCCTGCACACCAAAGAGTCATGGATTTGATAACCAGTCAAAGCACGTACTGGGTTGCAGGTTAGATTCCCAGCTTTCTCTGTTCAGGGTGCGTGCAGGAGGCAACCAATTAATGTATCTCTCTCAAATCGATGTTTCTCTCCTTTCCTCCTCCCTCCCTTCCTTCTACTCAGTAAAAATTAATGGAAAAAATATCATTGGGTGAGGATTAACAAAAAAAGAAAAGAAAGGTACTCTAGAAAACAGTGTGTTTATGTATGTGCTGGGGTTGAAGATATAAATTACAAATTTGAAGACTTTTTCATTTTTCTCTTTGTTATTTTTAATTGAATTTATTGGGGTGACATTGGTTAATAAAATTATATAGTTTTCAGATATACAATTATACATTGCATCATCTGTATATTTTATTGTGTGTTTATCACCTCAAATCAAGTCTCCTTCATCACTATTTATCCCCCTTTTCCTTCTTTACCTTTTCCTACTGCCTACACAAAGTTATATCAAAAGGGTTAATATGGTATAAGAGATGTATATATACAAATGGCTGCAGTAAATGACAAAAAGTGGTAATCGCCTGCGTTAGTTTTCATTGCTGCTCTAACAAGTTACCAAAACACATTTCTTAGTACCTTACAGTTTGGAAGTCTGATGTGGGATTTACTGGGTGAAAATTAATATGTTGGCTGGGCTGCATGTTTCTCTGAGGCCCTAGGAGATAATTTATTTCCTTTCCTTTTCCAGCTTCTGGAATGAGGCCACCCACATTCCTTAATGCTTGGCCTTCTTCCATATTCAAAGCCAGCAATGGCAAGTTGAGTCCCTCTCACATTACATCTCTCCAACATTCTCTTCTGGTTCCCTCTTCTACTTTTAAGGATCCTGTGATTACACTGGGCTAACCTTAATAAGTCAAGAAAATTTTCCTACTTTGAAGTCAGTTCATTAGCAACCATAATTCCATTTTCAAACTTCATTTGCCTTTGCTGTGCAACCTGACATATTCTCATAACAAATTAAGATGTGAACATTTTTTGGGGAGGCATTATCCTGTCTATAAAATGTCATAAGAGGTAATCAAATAAAATAAAAATGGAATTTAAAGAGGAATTTTACATCTTGGCTGTCATGTGGAACAACTACATAAGTGCATATGTTGTATTTTTTTATATATATTTTATTGATTTTTTACAGAGAGGAAGGGAGAGAGATAGAGAGTTAGAAACATCGATGAGAGAGAAACATCGATCAGCTGCCTCCTGCACATCTCCTACTGGGGATATGCCCGCAACCCAGGTACATGCCCTTGACCGGAATCGAACCTGGGACCTTTCAGTCCGCAGGCCGACGCTCTATCCACTGAGCCAAACCGGTTTCAGCGTATATGTTGTATTTTTATAAAACTAACTTTACTGGTCTCATTTCAGCCATATCAGTTTTTAAATATAGACATAATCTTTGTATCTCAAACAAAAGGCCATCAAGGCAATTATTTGAGTAGATTGAGCTGGTTGTGATACTTTGTTTTCAGCTTATGATTTATTTATTTATTTGTAGCTGCTAAACTTATTAGGCATTCATAGTGTATCAACATATTTTGTAATGCAAAACAACAAGGACAAGCAAAATATGACTTAAGCAAGTTTAATAATTTGAATGTGTGAATAGTATCTAATGAGAACTACAACTGTGGATATTAAATATAATCAATTGCTTTAGAATAACATTTTTCATGGCAGGAATAATTTTCTAACTTGCAGAATAATATTTTGTTGGATTTAAACATTATGTGATATTTTGAACTCAGGAAGAAATTGTCCTCATAAGTGGAGAGCCATGCTAACATAAAGAGGTAGTTTGAGGTTTAAAATTGAAAATAGTTGGTATTAATCACAAGGCACTATCCCTTTACTCCCCTTCTCATCAGCTTTGCATTTCCAGAGAAGTTTTCATAATGGTGAGTAATCCATTTGTTTGCACGAACAAGTGAGATGCATGGTCATAAAAAAAAAAACATAAATTTCAGGATGCTATTTTCACTTTGCAGATGAGGAAACTGAGGTTCAGGGAAGTCAAATTATTCATCTAAGGATACATACATACTAAGGGCCAGAACTAGTATTTAAACCCCAATTCCCTGACTCCTGTTTTATTGTTGAGGAAATTAAAGTTCAGAGGGTGGGTAACTTGACCAAGGTCACCCAGCTAGCCAAAGTGGCAAAACTGTTATCCAATCTATGTCTCACTTTAAAACTTGATCTTGCTCCCTGAATCTCTCTAGGATGAATATGTAAAAATATTTCAAATTAACTCAATACCACTAGAACAATATCTGACAATAAAGTCATTTTGCTTTCATTTTCATCACTGAAGTTACTACCTGGCCCTTAGAAATCTTGAGAAATTTCTCACATGATGGCAGCTCTCTTAGAATTTTTCAAGCTTTTTCCCTGTCTTTTTCACACTGATGAGCACTAATTTAATTATCCAAATATAAGTTGATGACCTATGATGTTGAAATTGATTTTCACATGAAGTAAATTATGACTGTTCACACTTTCAAGGAGAAAATTTAGGCTAGGTTATTTAAATATATGATTACTGAATGAAGAATGATCAAATAAAACAGGAAAAAAAATCTGAGAATTTTGTCAAAGTGAGAAGTGTCCTGAAACAGATTTCCCTGCCTTTCTGAATCAACCTCAAAAGTTTTCCCACTAGCTATGGAACTTTAAAGGCAGCCCCATATTTTCTGATAGCATATGCATTTCCTCATCTGTCATTATCATTCAACTCCTGATATGATTTTGTCAAGAGATTGAACCCAGTGATTAGAAATAGAATATGTAGCTGTGAATAGCAGTCTCTGAATATCATAAGGCAGGCTAAAGCTTTGACATGACATTCAATCTCTGTCACTACCCACTACAGTCATCATCTCTATATTGGAATAAATAAACCAGCTTACAGTTGTGATCTAATGCACCTGCAGGTCTGAATGTCTCCTCTCTCCAGACCATCATCCCCTGATCTTGACTAATGCTTCCTTGTATACCATTCCAGCACAGATGTAAACATGGGTACTCAAGGCTGCTCTGGCCTTATGCCTCACTGATCTGGTGCCATTGAATCTTTCTACAGTAAACTGCACTTTCTCTCTTAGACTATCTTTAGTCAAGAAATGGTCAAGTCATTTGTGAGAGAACAAAATACTTTTTAGGAAAATCTTCTGGTAGAGTGGTTACCTGGGGTTACAAACCAGTGAAAATACTGCAGATCGATCTTGCTGCATTAGGTGATTCAGTGTCTACTTCTCTGATTTTAGCTTGACAGGCTAGTTATATGTCTGAATGAAACCCAGGCCTTTTGAATCTTGTCTATGGGCCAATGCCCAATCAATGTTTTAACATGAGCCAGATAGCTGGAGGTCATGAGCATCTAGGCATTTAGTCTCAGACAACCCAAAAGAAGAAAAAGTCACTGCTTAGTACTTGAGGGAATTTTAGTTCCTGGAACAGCAAAAGCTCCTCACCCCTGCCTATCTTATGTGTATCCAGAACTTGGAAATGTCTGTGATGTTCATTAGCATCAGGCTAATCTCACCCTAATTCAGAGCAGATGGCTTCTTATATGTTATGATTTTATAGGAAAAGCCTCTTCCAAATTTCAAAAACATCTGCCACTGACTATCTAGGTCACAAACCCTATGATGTTATTTAAAGCATAGGCTCTGCATTAAGAATATCTGAGTTTGAATCCTGGCTCTGCTACTTACTATGCAACCTTGGTCATGTTCCTTAATCACTTTGGGATTTCATTTCCTTAATGCATGCATAACTGTGGGTGGTAATATTACCCACTCATTAGGATTGCTATAAGGATCAAATACGATGATGCTTCTAAAGTGAAAAGTACAGGCCTAACTTATATTTAGTTCTTAAAAAATGGTAGCAATTATTATTAATTTGCTAATTAAAGGGAACATTAAGCTGTATTTACATCTAGGGTGGGACAAATACAATATGACTGAAAATACATATGACAAGGATAGAAAGGTTGAACAAAACAAGGGTGGGGTACTGAAGGGAAGAAGTAGGAATAGTGGAGAGACAGAGCACCAGAATCACCAAAGCAAGTCTCACACCAAAAATTCAATTTCCCAATACCATCATAGCATTTGTGTATAGAGGTCCAGATAATATATATATATATATATATATATATATATATATATATATCTCCTATCTAATAATAGACAAACATGGTAATTAACCATACCTCCGACATGCTTCCCTTTGGCTAATCAGGGCGATATGCAAATTAACTGCCAACCAAGATGGCAGCCGGCCGCCAGGCAGCTGAAGCGAACAGGAGGCTTGCTTGCTCCAGTGAAGGAGGAAGCTGAGGTTCCCTGCCTGCCGCTGCCAGCCTCTGAGCTGCACTCTAAGAAACAATGTTGCAATTATAGAAGCTAAACAATCCCCATGCTTTCAGCCAGCCGGCCGAGCTGGAGCTGCAACAGTGTTTCAATTATAGAAGCCAAACAAACCAGATACCTGCTTTCAGCAGCCGAGGTCTCAGAGCTGGAGCTGAGCCTCAGAGCTAAAGCCAGATCTCAGTTCCAGTGACAGCCATAGAAGGTAAATAAATCCCAGAATTTAAAAAAAAAAAAAGAAAAAAAGGAGAGGTTGGGAGCTACAGTCACCTGCCAGCCTGAAAACGGCCCTCAGCCCCTCACCCAGACTGGCCAGGCACTCCAATGGGGACCCCCACCCAGAAGGGGGTGTGACCAGCTGCAAACAGCCATCATCCCCTCATCCAGGCTGGCCAGGCACCCAAGCGGAACCCCCACCCTGATCTGGGACACCCTTCAGGGCAAACCAGAGGCCCCCACCTGTGCACCAGGCCTCTATCCATCCTATATAGTAAAAGGGTAATATGTCTCCCAGCACCAGGATCAGTGGAGCCGCGAGGCCTCCCGAACCCGGGATCAGTGGAGGCACGAGGCCTCCCAGCACCCGGATCAGCAGAGCAGCGAGGCGTCCCAGCGTCCCAGCACCGGGATCAGCAGAGGAGCGAGGCCTGAGGAGCGAGGCCTGAGGAGCGAGGCTTCGCAGCACCAGGATCAGCAGAGCAGTGAGGCCTCACTGCCCTGGTGTCAAGCGGAGCCACGAGGCCTCCCAGCACTATGATCAGTGGAGCCAGGAGGCCACCTGGCCCCTGGAGCAGTGTGACAGGGGGCAGAGCCCAAACCCCCTGATCACCCTGTGGCTCTGTGTGTGACAGGGGGTGGGGCCACAACCTCCCTATCTGCCCTGCTCTATTCATGACAGGGGAAGGCGCCCCAACCCTCTGATCGGCCTTGCTCTGTGTGTGACAGGGTGCGGCGCCCCAACCCCCCCCATGGGCCCTGCTCTGTGTGTGATGGGGTGGAGCCACAACCTCCCCATCCGCCCTGCCCTGAGTGTGATGGGGGGAGTGCCCCAACCCCCTGATTGGCCCTGCTCTGTGGGTGACAGGGGGCGGCGCCCCAACCCCCTGATTGGCCCTGCTCTGTGGGTGACAGGGGGCTGTGCCCCAACCCCCTGATCCGCCCTCTTCTGTGTGTGACAGGGGGTGGCGCCCCAACCTCCCCATGGACCCTGCCTTGAGTGTGACAAGAGGCGGCGCCCCACCTCCCAACCGGCCCTACCCTGAGCGTGACTGGGGGTGGCATCGCAACCTCCTGATCCGCCCTGCTCTGTGCATGACAGGGGGCGGCGCCCCAACTCCCCAATCAGCCCTGCTCTGAGCCCGACCAGGGCCTGCACCTAGGTATTGGGCCTGCCTTCTGCTACCCGGGAGCTGGCCTAAGCCAACAGGTCATTATCTCCCAAGGGGTCCCAGACTGTGAGAGGGCACATGTGGGGCTGAAGGACACCCCCCCACCAGTGCACAAATTTTTATATATTATTATCTTCCACCTGGTTAAGCTTATTGCATTTTTCTCTACAAGCATAAAAATATATAATAATGCATAAGTAAATTAATGAGCTGTGGATGTGTTTCAATAGTAGCTATGTAGATAATATTTTATTGATTCCCTGTAAACCCTTCAAAATCAAAAGGAAATTACGGTGGTTAACTGAAGTTTTAGACTGATATCAATGTTTCTGAAAGGCAGATAGATAAATTATTTGGAGAATAATATAAGCCACTCCAACTTGTTAATGAAATGTCACCCATGGAATGGATATACTAAAAGAAATTCAGTCTCCCTTGGTATATTACCCAAGCCTGGGATAAAATTCAAGAGACCTGAGTTCTAATCCTTCCTCCACTAATCATTTATTCTGTGACTTTGGACTATTCATTCAACTTTCACATTGCTTAGTTTTCTCATCTTCAAAATAGGGATGATAATATCCCTGTGCAGCTTGTATTGTTAATATGAGGATTAAATTAAATAAGAAATACAAATGAACAAAAAATATATGAAAAAAATGCTCAATGTCACTAATTATTGGAGAGATGCAAATTAAAATAACAATGTGGGACCACCTTACACCTGCCAGAATGGCTACCATCAGCAAATTAACAAATAACAATGCTGGTATAGATGTGGAGAACAGGGAAACTTAGCACACTGCTGGTGGGAATGCAGACTGGTGTAGCTACTATGGAGACCATGAAGTTTCCACAAAAAAATTAAATATGAAACTGCTATTTGACCCAATGATCCCATTTCTAAGAATATATCATAAAAATCCCAAAACACAAATCAGAAAGAATATATGCACCTCTATGTTCCTAGTAGCACAATTTACAATAACTAACATTTGGAAATAGCTCAAATGTCCATCAGTAGATAAATGGATAAAAAAGTTGTGGTACATTTACACAATGGAATGCTATGCAGTTTTAAAAAAGAAGGTCTCTTACCCTTTGAGGCAGCATGGAGGTACCTGGAAAGTATTATGCTAAGCTAAATAAGCCAGTCAGAGAAAGACAAGTATCACATGATCTCACTCATATGTGGAATTTAATGAACAAAATAATCTGACAAGAAAAATAGATCCAGAGACATGAAAACATGTAACAGACTGAGGATTCTCAGAGGGAAGGGGAAGGGAAGGGAAGAGATCAACCTTATATGCATATATGCATAACTCATGGACAAAAACAGTAGTGGGGTGAAGACTTGGGGAGGGGATGGGAGTGAGAGGAGGGGGGTCAATGAGGGAGAAGGGGGGCATCTGTAATACTTCCAGCAATAAAAATAAATAAAAAAAAGAAATACAGGGTGGGGCAAAAGTAGGTTTACAGTTGTTTGTATGGAAATAATACAATGATTAAATAATAATACAAGAATAAATTCTGTTTTGCATACTCACAACTGTAACCTATTTTTGTCCCATCCTGTAATAAAAGCCCTATGCATTTTTAAAAACTCTAAAAAATATAAGCTATGAAGGGGGAAATGTCCTTCTAAAGTTACAACTTCCAACAAGGCATCCCAGAGATATAATATAGCTATCTTATGCCATTTTTAGAGGTCCCAGAAGAGGAAATCTACAGGAAAATTTCAGTTGCTTGTTCAGTGATTTAGATGATTTTGCCATCATGACATTCTATTTTACATATACTTTAAATTTATCTAACTGCAATTAAAGGCTACATTTACTGAAGAAAATGGAAAAGAATCATCATCATTTACATTTCTGGAACATAATAATATGTAACTCTTAAATGGCACTTCCTAAAAGTTAAGCATTGTTCTAAGGACATAGATATTATTTCATTTAATGCTTACAAGTTTATGTATGAAAAAGCATACTATTATTATCTCCATTTTATAGATAAAAAAAACTGAGGCATCAAGACATCAGGTGACTTGGTGGAGATCACAATGAAGTAAGAAACAGAACTAAGGATTGAATTTGGGCAGTCTGGCTCCAGAGTCCTTGTTAAGTATAAGTTTAATAGAATCCTGATCAATTTATGTCATTTCGACAATCATTTAGTCCCACAGAATCATAATTAGAAAGACTCTATTCTCCTAACACATGAGTTCCTGCTAAAGAGTCCCCACCATTCAGCTTTGGCTTGACAACTTTTCTTCAATAGGTCCACTCCCTCACATGTTTTATCACTTCAGTACTGAATAACTCTATTAAAATGTATTATTTTCATTCAAGTAAAATTTCTCTTTGTGTGTTTTATCTATTTGTATTATTTCTGATTTTTGGAATAATAAAAAATTAAGCAATGGGCCTTCTACATACCAATGCCTAACATATTTGCTGACAGATTTCTTGATCTTTTTCACCTTCTGACCTTCTGAAAATCTTCCCTTTTCCAGGTTAAACACTGCTAGTTCCTTCAATTGTCCATTATCTTTTAGGTGGCATGTATTCCAAAACCCTTTACCATCCTAGACATCCTTTTTTGGGCACAATCTAGTCTGTCAATAGGCCTCTTAAATATGGCACAATAAACTGAACATGCAATTTCAGTTGTCATCTAAAGTTCAGTGGAACCAATACTTCTATTGTTCTGCACCCTCCCTTCCTATAATGCAGACTAAGACTGAATTAGCATTTTTGGCAACCTAGTCACCCTGCTTGTGCTCTTAGGCAAATAAAGTCCCAAGACTGTACTTTTGCAGTTGAATTTTTGGATCTGAATGAAAAACTTTACATTTTTTTCTGATTAAATGTCATCTGGTTAGTTTCAACCCATCATTCCAAACTACTGAGATCTTTTTTTAATAAGAATTATCTCCTCCAAAGAATTAACTGTTCCTCCCAACTTTCTCTCATCTGAAAATGTGATAAGTATAATTTATGTGTCATATAACTCAGTAATAAAAAATGCAGAACAGGAAAGCATCCTGAGAAAGGGCTTTCTAGTGGTCAACAACAATGGTTCATTAATCAAACCCATGTGAAGTAAATGCTTGCTGACTGCCCAAAAGTCCCCATATTGCTCTGGCTCTGCCTTATGCTCTGTCATTTTTTCCCCAAGCTGGAGCAGGTAAATAATTTGTAAAGTTTATTATAAAAAAAATATGGGTCTCCTAATTCAAAAGTTATAAATAATTTCAAGACAATAACAACAGATCATTAAATCAAGTGTGGGACCCTTCTTTGTGTGTGATTCTATGTGAAAATACAGGTCATATGCCCGTGAAGCCAGCAATGTCCCCAAATTTTTCTATGATAAAGACTGTTAGCAAAATCTGCAGAATCTATTTTCTTTTCTTTCTAAGCACATATCTAGATTACATGTGCCAGACTCCATTGCAATTAGGTATGACTGAGTCTGAGTTCTAACCAATGCAATGTGAATGGAAGTGATATATAGTACTTCCAGGCCTGGCCCATAAAAACCTCTTATGAATGTTTTTTTCATGCCCTTTTTTTTTCCACCAGGTCAATACAGATCATAGATGATAATGGAGACTTTGGAATTTACATGACTAAAGATGGAAAACAGCAACAACAACAAACAAACAAAACCCTAAAAATGTCTCATACAAAGCTAGCTATATCACTGTTAAAGTCTTAAAATTTCAGAGATAATATACTGTGTTTTATATTTTTCAATGAATAAATATGCACCTTATACCAGTTTGCTATGGTCTAAATGTTTGTGTCCACTAAAAGTTCATATGTTGAAACTTAATGATCAATATGATAGTTTTGTGAAGTAGGGCATTTGGAAGGTGTTAAGTCATGAGGGCAAAGCTCTCATGAATCAGAATCAGAGTAGTGTCCATATAAAATAAATATCAGAAAAATACCTTGTTCCTTCTGTCATGTGAAGTTATAATGAGAAGACAACTCTCAATGAGGAAGCAAGTTGTCACCGAATCTGTCAGTGTCTTGATCTTGGAATTCCCAGACTCCAGAACACTAGTAAATAAATTTATATATTTTATATGCTGCACAGTCTACAATATTTTGTCATAGCAGCTGGAAAGGACTAGGATATAGTTCATGATCCTCCTAATTTGATGAAAATAAAATAAGTGTGCAATTGAAAAGCAAGATGATAAAGTCACCCATTTGGTTCAAGGTGATTTTGCAAAGCATGTATGATAATGGCTCCAATTTTCATTCTCTTTTCATTTTTATCTATTAAAAAGTAAAGAAAGAGTGACACATGGTGCAGGATTCAATCAACCATCTTGAAGGGACAGTTGGAGTTTTTGCATACAAATGAAAGCTATCATTCTTGTCAACCTTAAGTTGGAGTTCTAAACACTACATCTGCAGCCAATTAATATTCAATGACCAATCAGAGCACTCATGCAGAATGTTCTCCCATCCTAAAAATAATCTCAATGCCAAAAATTATTAGCTGCAGAAGATAGAGCAGCTTTAACATTTGATTTCCAACCAACGTGAATCAATATATTATTCAGTTATGCTAAAAGCATGCATTTTGATTTATATGTTCTCTTTTATTATTTATCTATTTTTCATTGAATTTATTAGGGTGACATTGGTTCACAAAACCATACAGTTTTCAAGTGTACAATTCAACAAAACATCATCTGCACACTGCATCATTTGCCCATTGCCCCAAGCAAAGTGTCTTTACTAAATATGTCTTGATAATGAAAAGCAGATAAATAAAAAGCCTAAAATACTTGAAATTAGGCCCTATGTAAACTAATGTCACCAAGTAGTCTGGCTCCAACAAAGGTCAGCTTCCTAAGGACCATACTTATTGCTGGAGACCTAAAGATTTCTGATTTGTAATTCAGAAGACAAAATCATCATGTGGATGACTCCCGTGGGCCATCAATTCTGACTTTCAGTAGTGCTACCTCTATCCTTTCCAAATCCTTGGAATATGCCAATTTGTATGGCTAGGATGACATATATGTGGTATCAATAATGTCAGTAATAAAGTACTCCTGCTAAGCATGCTCAAGGGATCTTGTGTCCTTAAAAGACAGGAAAGCTCTACTTCTGGTCAAGATGACTGTTAGTTAATTATGATACTCAAATCCTCCCACAAACATATAAAAATTACAACTAAACTACAGAACAACCATCATTCAGATCTGCCTGAAATCTAGCTTAATAGAAATCCTACATCTAGGGATTTAAAGAAAAAGTCACATCGAAAACTGGTAGAAGGGGTGAAGACATGGAATGGGCTGGTCCCACACCCACATGTGGTAGATGAAAATCAGGAGGGCTAACTTAGCTTTAAAGGTCCCCTCTAAGGACTGAGGCATCCAAGCCCCACATAAGACCTCTAAGACCAGGGCTTCAGTGCTGGGAAGAGACATCCCCATAACTTGTGGCAGTAAAACCAGCAAGAATTGAGGCTGAGATGGAGTCTGCTGGAGTCGTAGGCAGTTCTTCTTGAAGGGCCTATGCACAGAATTGAACTCAATGTCTCTGAGCTCCAGTACTAGGGCAGCAGCTTGAAATCACCAGAGACATACAGGGAGGAATTGAAGAGTATAGCATCAGGGTGAGATCTGAGGAGGGGGGCAGCTGTCTCAAGACAAAAGTGCTGGCAGAGGCCATTGTTACTTTGCTGAACCATCCTCCCACAAAACCAGCATGTGGGTGCCATATCTGAGTCTCCATCAACCTGTCTATCACAGTTTGCCACATCCTACTGATTCCCTGAGACCCCATTCTATCGAACTTGTGGGACCACCCAATCTGCTTCCATTGCCTTTTCCATACAAATGACCTGTTTGGGCCCAGGCTCAAGACTTCCCCAAAATCTCTCAAACAAGTAGCATTAGGACTCAGTGTGCCCTGTACCTCTCACTAAGTGGCCTTAGGCCCAGAAATAGCAGCAGTCAGCTGTGGTTTTCAACTTGGACTCTCCCGGGCACCTCCAAGCCCAACAAATGTAGCAGCCAGCTGCATATCACTTTGTAGCTCAATCCAGGTGGCCCTGGGCAAAACACAGTGGCAGCTGACCTTGTTCTGTACCTCCTGGGAGGCCCCAGGGTCATGCACCTGGTAAACAGCTCCAGATAACATTGAAACAGCACCCAACCACCTTCACAGTAACACATACAAGAGGTGGATTCAGCAGATACCAGAGCCCCACTGAGTAAGTCCTGCTCTGTGGGTTGATCCCCTTGCAAAATGGATCCCCCTTGGTGATGAGTGGTCACAGCCAGCCCTTGCAGGGATTCACCTGGGGTAAATCCTTCCCATTGACATGCCAAAAGTAACCAAGGTTCAACTACAACAGGAGGGTATATATAGCCCACACAGGGACTGCATCTGTAGTGACACACTTGAGTGATTGGTGAGCTATGGCACTGGACCCTACAGGACACTTACTACATTAGGAAACTCTGTAAAGCCCAGGGGACAGAGCAGCTCTACCTAATACATAGAAACGAACACAGGAAGGTTGCCAAAATAAGAAGACAGAATCACTTCCCAAACGAAAGAACAGAATAAAACTCCAGAAAAGGAACTAAATAAAACAGAGGTAAGCAATTTACTGGATGCAGAGTTCAGAATACTGGTTATGTGGATGCTCAAGGAACTTAGAGGAGGAGAAGGAGGGATCAATAGTAGACTAGATGAAACTGAAAATAAAATCAGGTATTTGGAATATAAGGACACAGAAAACACCCAATCAAAACAGCAAAAGAAAAAAAAAGGAATTAAAAAAAAAGAAAAATAGAGTAAGGCACTTCTGGGACAACTTCAAGAGTACCAACATTCATATTATGGGGATGAAGAAGAAGAGAGAGTGCAAGAAATTGAAAAACTCTTTGAAAAAATAATGACAGAAAATGTTCCTAACCTGGTGAAGAAAATAGACATACAAGTCCAGGAAGTACAAAGAACCCCAAGCAAGACAAATCCAAAAAGGCTAACACCAAGACACATAATAATTAAAATGCAAGTATAAAGACAAAGATAATCTTTAAAGCAGAAAGAGAAAAGCTATTAGTTACCTACAAGGGAGCTCTTATAAGACTGTCAGCCTATTTCTCAATAGAAACTTTGCAGATGAGAAGGGATTGGCAAGAAATAATCAAAGTAATGGAAAGCAAGGACCTACAACCAAGGTTAATTTACACAAGGAACAGCTAAAGGAATTCATCACCACCAAACTAGTAATTCATGAATGTTAAAGGGTCTTAGACACAGACAAGAGTGTGGTGATGGCCAGAGTGAAGGGGAGGCAGGGATGGGTGGAGGTGGACAAAGAGGAGAAAATGGAGACTACTGTAATATTGTCAACAGTAAAAAAAGTAAAACAAAGAAGAACAAGAAAAAGAAGAGTGGGGGAGAAGCAGGAGGAGGAGGAGGTGGAGGAGGAAGAGAAGTAGAAGAATGAGGAGAAGAAATAGAAGGAGAAGAATAAGAAAAGAGGAAATATAAATAAAATGTCAATAAATACATATCAAAATATGAATGAAAAATAACTGAAGTAAAACAAAAACAAACTCATGGATACAGAGGACATTTTGATGGCTGCTAAATGGGAGGGAGTTTGGGGGATGGGTGAAAAATGTAAGGGGATTAAGAAGTCCAAATTGGCCTAGCTGACATGGCTCAGTAGTTGAGCCTGAGCATTAACCTATGAATGAGGAGGTCACAGTTCAATTCCTGGTCAGGGAACATGCCCAGGTTTGAGGTTCAATCCCCAGTGTGGGGCATGCAGGTGGCAGCTGATCAATGATTCTCTTCCATCATTGATGTTTCTATCTTTCTCCCTGTTCCTTTCTCTCTGAAATCAATAAAAATATATTTAAAAAGAAGTACAAATTGGCTGTTACAGGTGGAGGTGAGCAAAGTTGGGGGCGGCAGAAAGAGATTTTGGTTGGGCTGATGGGCACATGCTGCAATGTGTAGATGATGTTTTATTGAGTTGTACACTTAAAATTTGGATGGTTTTACAAGCCAATGTCATGACAATAAATTCAATAGCTTTTTATAAGAATAATCATGGTGATGCAAAGTACAGTATCAAGAAAATAGTCAGTGATCTATAATAATAAAAGTGTAATATGCTAATTAAACCAGACAACCAAACGACCTTCCGGACGTCATTCTGGACATCCTTCTGGATGAAGCCGTGGCAGCGGGAGCTGAGGCAGAGGCAGTTAGGGGTGATCAGGCAGGCAGGCGAGCAGTTAGGGGTGATCAGACAGGCAGGCAGAGTGGTTAGGGGCAATCAGGCAGGCAGGAGAGTGGTTAGGAGCCAGTGGTCCTGGATTGCGGATTGCAAGAAGGATGTCTCACTGCCAGTTTAGGCAGTTTCGGGCCTAAACTGGCAGCCAGACAACCCCCAAGGGGTCTCGGATTGTGATAGGGTGCAGGCCATGCTGAGGGACTCTGCTCCCCATGCACGAATTTTGTGCACCAAGCCTCTAGTATTCTAATAACTATGTAGGGTGGCAGATGGGTACTAGATTTATTGGAATGATAACTTAGTAAGTTATATAATGTCTAATCACTGGGGTGTACCCCTGAAACTAATAGAATATTGTATGTCAACTATAATTGAAAATAAAAGAAATTAAAAATAGATTAAAAAGCTAGAGAAGAAAGATAACAAACTTATTGACAGCTAACAAGCAGCCATGAGAAGCTTTAAAACAGAACTGAGTCAGAGAAGTATTTGCTTAAATGCCCATTGTACTTGAACAAAGAGAGAAAGACCCTTGAATAGAAAAGACAGGTTTGTTTCCCAACTCCGAAATGTTGACAGCAGTTTCCTTGCTGGGTTAGCAATATACCAAGTGAGAGAATGGTTTATTTCCTTATCTATCTATCATCTATCTATCTATCTATCTATCTATCATCTACACTAATAAAAGACAAACATGCAAATTGACCGTACATTTGCTATGCCTTAAGCCATGCCCACCAGCCAATCAGGGTGACTATATGAAAATTAGCCCAACTACATGGTGGCTGGCAGCCACAGAGCTAGAGCAAGCAGGAGGCTCAGTTGCCCCAATGATGGAGGAAGCCAAGCTTCCCGCCTGCCGTAGTCGGCTCTGAGCTCCACTCAAAGCAACAAAGTTTCAATTATAAAAGATTAATAAACCCCAGATACCTGCTTTCAGCCCGCCGTGGCCACGGAGCTGGAGTGAGCAGGAAGCTTGGCTTCCTCCTGGCCTGGCCGGCTCTGAGCTCCTCTCAAGGCTACAAAGTTTCAATTATAGAAGGTAAATAAATCCCAGAATTAAAAAAAAGAAAAAGAAAAAAAGGAGAGGTTGGGAGCTACAGTCACCTGCCAGCCTGAAAATGGCCTCAGCCCCTCACCCAGAGTGGCCAGGCACCCCAGTGGGGACCCCTCACCCTAAAGGGGGTGTGGTCAGCCTGAAAATAGCCATCAGCCCCTCACCCAGGCTGGCCAAACCTCCAAGGGGTATGGGTCCCCACTGGGGGGGGCTTGACCAGCCTGCAAACAGCCATCAGCCCCTCACCCAGGATGTCCAGGCACCCCAGTGGGGACCCCCACCCTGAAGTGGGTGTGACCAGCCTGCAAACACCCATCAGCCCCTCACCCAGGCTGGCCAGGCACCCAAGCAGGACCCCTACCCTGATCCTAGACACCCTTCAGGGCAAACTAGCTGGTCCCCACCCGTGCACCAGGCCTCTATCCTATACTAGAGGCCCGGTGCACAAAAATTTGTGCACTCGGGGGGGGAGGGGGGTCCCTCAGCCCGGCCTGTGCCCTCTCGCAGTCTGGGACCCCTCGGGAGATAACGACCTGCTGGCTTAGGAACAGTGGCAGAGGGCAGGCCCAATCCCTAGGTGCAGCCCCTGGTCGGGCTCAGAGCAGGGCCGATTGGGGAGTTGGGGTGCCGCCCCGTCATGCACAGAGCAGGGCAATCGGGAGGTTGTGATGCCACCCTCAGTCACACTCAGGGTAGGGCCGATGGGGGGTTGGGGCACCGTCCCATGTCACACTCAAGGCAGGGTCGATGGGGAGGTTGCGGCACCACCCCCTGTCACGCACAGAGCAGGGCCAATAAGGGGGTTGGGGCACTACCCCCTGTCACTCACAGAGCAGGACCCATCAGGGGGGTTGGGGCTCCATACCCTGTCACACACAGAGCAGGGACAATCAGGGGGTTGGGGTGCTGTCCCCTGTCATGCACAGAGCAGGGCCCATCGAGGGGTTGGGGCGCCGCCCTCTATCACCCACAGAGCAGGGCCGATCAGGGGGTTGGGGCACCGCCACTCTCACACTCAGGGCAGGGCTGATGGGGAGGTTATGGCTCTACCCTGTCACACACAGAGCAGGGCCCATGGGGGGGGGAGGGTTGGGGCACTGCACCCTGTCACACACAGAGCAGGGCCGATCAGGGGGTTGGGGCGCCACACCCTGTCACACACAGAGCTGCAGGGCGATCAAGGGGTTGGGGAGCTCCCCCCTATCAGGCACAGAGCAGGGCTGATCAGGGGGTTGGGGCGCCTTCCCCTGTCAGAAACAGAGCAGGGTGGATAGGGAGGTTGTGGCCCCGCCACCTGTCACACACAGAGCTGCAGGGCGATCAGGGGGTTTGGGCGCTGCCCCCTGTCACGCTGACCCAGGTGCCGGGAGGCCTCGCGGCTCCGCTGATCCCGGTGCTGGGAGGCATATGACCCTTTTGCTATATACGGTAGAGGCCTGGTGCATGGGTGGGGGTCCCCACTGGGGTGCCTGGCCAGCCTGGGTGAGGGGATGATAGCTTTTTGCAGCTGGTCACACATCCTTCAGGTTGGGGGTCCCCACTGGGGTGCCTGGCCAGCCTGGGTAAGGGGCTGAGGGCTGTTTTCAGGCTGGGGGTGACTGAAGCTCCCAACCACTCCTTTTTTCGTTTTTATTTTTTTAATCTGGGCCAGCTTTAGCTTTGAGGCTTGGCTCCAGCTCTTAGGCCTCCGCTGATGAAAGTAGGTTTCTGGCCTTTGCTTACAATGTTGCAATCCTGCTGGCTGAAGCTCGGGGACTAAAGCAGGTTTCTGGGGTTTTGTTTAGCTTCTATATTTGTTACATAGTTGCTTAGAGTTGCAGCTCAGAGGCCTGCAGCGCAGGCGGGGAACATTGGAGTCCTCCGTCACTGAAGCAAGCAAGCCTCATGTTAGTTTCAAGCTGCCTGGCTGCCAGCCACCATCTTGGCTGGCAGTTAATTTGCATATTGCCCTGATTAGCCAATGGGAAGGGTAGCGGTCGTAAGCCAATTACCATGTTTCTCTTTTATTAGATAGGATAATAAAGGGTAATATGCAAATTGACCCTAACAGCAGAAAGACTGGGGATGACTGGTCACTATGACACACACTGACCACCAGGGGCCAGATGCTCAATGCAGGAGCTGCCCCTCGTGGTCAGTGCGCTCCCACATGGGGGAGCTCTGATCAGCCACAAGCCAGGCTGATGGCTGCCAGTACAGTATTGGTAGTGGGAGCCTCTTCCGCCTCCTCAGCAGCGCTAAGGATGTCCTACTGCAGCTTAGGCCTGCTCCCTCCTGGCAAGGGGACATCCTGCGAGGGCTCCTGGGCTGCCAGAGGGATGTCTGACTTCCAGCTTAGTCCCAATCTCCCGGGGAGCAGGCCTAAACCAGCAGGTGGTCATCCCCCGAGGGATCCCAGACTGCGAGAGAGCACAGGCCGGGCTGAGGAACCCCCCCCCCCCCCGAGTGCACAAATTTTTGTGCACCGGGACTCTATCTATATAAAACCCTAATATGCAAATAGACTGAATGGCCGAACAACTGAACAAGCAGTCACTATGACATGAGCTGACCACCAGAGGACAGGCGTGGAACATGGTGGGCATCAGCAGCAGGCAGCAGAGCTTGGAACAGGGCAAGAGTCTACCTGGGGTGGTATCATGGAGCAGGTGAGCAAGGGAGCCAGATGATAGAGGGGTGCTGGTCACTGTCATTGGGGAGAGCCTCTGGTGGTTACTGAAAATTCTTTGCTCCCGCACACCGCAGTCCTGCCAGGTGCTCACACGTGCTGCCAGTGCTGGCCCTGGTCACACCCACTGCCAGTGCCTAGCACCAGTCCCAATCGCTCAGAGTCATCAGCGGGTGTGAAGGGTGACTTCCAGCCCCAATTGCCCCTCAGGAGCAGGGGGAGGTGGAGGGGCGATTGGGGCAGTAGCCACCACTTGCACCCCTGACTGCACCAGCCCTGCTTGGACCCACTGCTGGCACTGGCCCCAATTGCTCCACACCATCAGCAGGTGCAAGCCGGTCCAGTGAAGTCAAAGTGTGGGAGTGGTGGCAGTGGGAGTGGGGCTGCCAGCAGGAAGGAGACCTGGGTCTGCAGTGGGAGGGGCCAGGAAGGGGGGTGGAAGATGGGCCAAGACCCGTCCCTGTGCCCACCACAGCCTCGTGGCCCACAGTTCCTTTCAAGGTGCACAAATTCGTGCAGTTGGTTATATCTGCAAGCATAGCTATGTGTTGTCCCTTCTGGACATCCAGAATCAGGTTAAAAGTCAGAAGTAGGTGAAGTAGTCCTCATTAGGATCATTGATTAGTTGCCTACAAATACAAGGTCCAGCTTTATAAAATCTTATCTTTTTAGAAGAATATTAGTATCCTTGTCCATTTATTTTAACACCTTTAACATAAAATCAATGACTTTAATTAATAACAGAAGAAAACAAAAAATAGTTTACAACTAAATCTATTTTAAAAATAAGAACCTGCCGAAACGGGTTTGGCTCAGTGGATAGAGCGTCGGCCTGTGGACTGAAAGGTCCCAGGTTCGATTCCGGTCAAGGGCATGTACCTTGGTTGTGGGCACATCCCCAGTAGGAGATGTGCAGGAGGCAGCTGATCGATGTTTCTTTCTCATCGATGATTCTAACTCTCTATCTCTCTCCTTCCTCTCTGTAAAATATCAATAAAATATATTTTAAAAAATAAAAATAAAAATAAGAACCAGTTCTCAAATTTTATAATTATTCATGTCCACAAATTGATAGTAGAAAATGAGAATTGCCTTCCTATTCAAAGAAATTCTGTATATTAAATTCATGTTATTTGCTTAGGAATAAGAAAAAACCTTTTGTAGAGTGTGTTTCAAAGAGGAAAACATGGATGTCTTTCAAGATTGAATCTGGATAAAGAAGTGAATGTTGTGTTGTCTCCCTTCTACATTGGAAGGGATCTAAAAACAAAAACAGATCCAGAGTCAGAGAAGCATCGATCAGACTGTCAAACCTCAGAGGGAAGGTAGGGAAGGGTGGGAGTAAGGGGGAGAGATCAACCAAAGGACGTATATGCACGCATATAGGCCTAACCAATGGACTCAGACAACAGGGAGGTGAGGGCATGAGTGGGGAGAGGGGGGTAATTGGGGGATAAGGACACATATGCAATAACTTAATAAAAATTTAAAAAATAAAAATAAAAACTATGGATTTATATTACTTCTAGTTCACAGCAAGGTGTTTTCTTTAATGCCAAGTAGTTAATACCACAGTAGTTAAAAGCTTACTAAACAAACATGGATTCAAATCCCAGCACCAGTACTTATTAGCTATAAAACCTTTTGAAAACAATATAATGATTCTGTGTATGTTTCCCCACAAGTAAGTAAGACTATTAGAATTTTTCTTATAGGGTTTTAATAATGTTTAAATGGGATATTATATATTAAATGCCTGGCACATAGTAAGTACTTGTTAAAATAGAGATGAAGTGATTTCATTATTACCATAGTCTTATTCTATGGTTCCAATTTATAAACTTTAGAAAATTCAATAGGAATTCCCCAAAAACTGTGCCATATATAAATATCATTTCCCAATGGTAGCTGTGACATAAGGTATTTACTGAGTTCTCTTATGTGCCTGTCACTGTGCTAGATGCCATGAAGAAGCAGAAGACTTTACTGTTGCTGCTGTCAAGAAATGTACAATAAAATTTAGTAAACTAGTTTTGGCAGAATACTATAAATGGTCTCTAACAGTAGCTAGACATGTTTAATGTATAATGAGGAGGATATGCCCAGGACTAGAATATAAAATTATCCTAGATTGCCTTCTGCATGCAAAACTAAAGTGGGAGGACAGATACTTAAGATCATGTTGAAAAGTAATTTATTCACAGATTTTAGGTAAAACTGAAACTTTAGTTTCAAAAAATTATCAGCTTAGCTATCTGTATACTTAAGAGAAAAAGTAAAATTTAAGCTTTATATCCTAGAAGGAGCCTTCTTTGACTCATTTTCTAAAATTAAATTTTTATTGTTGAAAGTATTACATATGTTCCTCTTTTTCCCCCATTGACCCCTTCTAACCCAGCCCTGTCCCCTACCCCAGGCCTCCATCACCTTATTGTCTGTGTCCATGGGTTATGCATATATGCATACAAGTTCTTTGGTTGATCTCATACTACCCACTCAAACATCCACCTCCACCTTCCCTCTGAGATTTCACAGTCTGTTCCATGCTTCTGTCTCTGGATCTATTTTGTTCATCAGCTTATTTTGTTTGTTAAATTCCACATATGAGTGAGATCATGTGATATTTGTCTTTCTCTGACTGGCTTATTTTGTTTACCATAATACCCTTCAGGTCTCTCCATGCTGTCTCAAAAGGTAAGAGATCCTTCTTTTCACAGCTGCATAGTACCCCATGGTGTAAATGTACCACTGCTTTTATATCCATTCATCTCCTGATGGGCAGTTGGGCTGCTTCCAGATCTTAACTATTATAAATTGTGCTTCTATGAACATAGAGGTGCATTTATTCTTTCTGATTGGTGGTTGGGTTTTCTTAGGATATATTCTTAGAAGTGGGATCACTGGGTCAAATGGCAGTTTCATATTTAATTTTTGAGGAAACTTTGTAATGTTTTCCATAGTGGCTGCACCAGTGTACTAGTGTTCTCTTTTCTCCACATCATTCCCAGCACTTGTCATTTGTTGATTTGTTGATGGTAGCCATTCTGACAGGTGTGAGGTGATATTTCATAGAAATTTAATTTGCATTTCTCTGATGATCAGTGACTGAGAATTTTTTCATGTCTCTTTGTTTATCTGCTTTGGAGAAGTGTCTGTTAAGGTCTTTTGCACAATTTTAATTGGATTTTTTGCCTTCCTCTTGTTCAGTTGTATGAGTTCCATATATATTTAGGATATTAACACTTTATCAGATATATCATTGCCAAATATGTTTTTCCTTTTAACTAAGTTTATGGTTTATTTTGCTGTGCAGAAGGTTTTTTGTTTGTTTGTTTGTTTGTTTGTTTGTTTGTTTTGTTTTGCTTTGTTTTATGTAGTTCCATTTGTTTATTGTCTTCTTAATTTCCTTTGCCCAGGGAGATGTATCTATAAACATATTGTTATGAAAGATATCTGAGATTTTGCTGCCTATGGTTTCTCCAGGATTTTTATGGTTTCACATCTTACATTTAAGTCTTTTATCCATTTTAAGTTTATTCTTGTGTATGGTGTAAGTTGGTGGCCTAGTTTCATTTTTTTTTGCATTTATCTGTCCAATTTTCTCAGCACCATTGATTAAAGAGACTGTCGCAACTCTATTGTATGTTACTGCCTCTTTTGTCAAATATTGAGTGTAATTGCTTGGGTTGATTTCTTGGGTCTCTATTCTGTTCCATTGGTATATATGCGTGTTCTTTTGCCAACAGGCTGTTTTGATTACAGTGGCTTTGTAATATAAACTGGTATCTGGTATTGTGATTACTCCAACTTTTGGTATCTGGTATTGTGATTCCTCCTACTTTGTTCTTCTTTCTCAAGATTGTTGCAGCTATTTGTTTTTGTTTTTTTTTTGGTTCCATATGATTGTTTTGGCATATTTGTTCTAGATCTGTGAAATATGCCATTGGTATTTTAATAAGGATTACATTGAATCTGTAGATTGCTTTGGGTAGTACAGGAATTTTAATTATGTTAATTCTATCAATCCATGAACATGGTATATTCTTCCACTTGTTTAAATTTTCCACTATCTCTTTTTTAACATTCTGTAGTTTTCAGAGTATAAGTTTTTACCTCTTTAGTTAAATTTATTTCTAAGTATCTTAAAGATTTTTTTGTTGTTGTTGCAATGGTAAATGGGATTGTTTAGTTTCTCTTTCTGACAATTCTTACTTGGTGTATAAAAATGCCATCGATTTCTGTGTTAATTTTGTATCTGGCTACATTGCCAAATTCCTTTATGAAACCTAGTAGTGTTTTGATGGAATCTTTAGGATTTTCTATGTACAATATCATGTCATCTGCAAATAATGACAGTTTTACTTCCTCCTTTCCCATTTGGATGCCTTTTGTTTCTTCTTCTTGTCTGATCTCTGTGGCCAGAACTTCCAGTACTATGTCAAATAAGAGTGGTAAAAGCAGACATCCATGACTTGTTCCTGTTCTTAGCTGAAATGGTTTTAGCTTTAGCCAGCTGTAGGCAAACTACAGCCTGCGGGCTGGATCCAGCCCGTTTGAAATGAATAAAACTAAAAAAAAAAAAAAAAAAAAAAAAAAACCGTACCATTTTATGTAATGATGTTTACTTTGAATTTATATTAGTTCACACAAACACTCCATCCATGCTTTTGTTCTGGCCCTCCGGTACAGTTTAAGAACCCATTGTGGCCCACAAGTCAAAAAGTTTGCCCACCCCTGGCTTTAGCCCATAATCATTTGAGTATTATGTTGGCTGTAGGTTTGTCATATATGGTCTTTATTATTTTGAGGTAGTATCCCTCCATTTCCACTTTACTGAGAGTTTTTATCAAAAATGGGTGTTGGATGTTGTCAAATGTCTTTTCTGCATCTATTGATATGATCATGTGATTTTTGTCTTTCAGTTTGTTTATGTGATGTATCATGTTTATTGCTTTGCAAATATTGTGGCAGTCTTGCATCCCTGGAATAAATCCCACTTGGTCATGGTGTATATTCTTTTCAATATATTGCTGGATCTGATTTGCTAATATTTTGCTGAGGATTTTAGCATGTATGTTCATTAGTGACATTGGCCTGTAGTTTTCTTTCTTTGTAGTGTCTTTATCTGATTTTGTAATTAGGATAATGATAGTCTCATAAAAAGAGCTTGGAAGTGTTCCTTCCTCTTGGATGTCTTTTTGTGTTTTATTGTTTAAAGTATTACATATAGTATTACATATGTCTCCCTTTTCCCCCATTGACCTCTTGAATTTTTTGGAATAGTTTGAGGAGGATAGGTGTTAGTTGTTCTTTGAAGGTTTGGTAAAACTCCCCTATGAAGCCATGTCTATTCAGGTTTTGACTTATTATAATGTCTACTGGCTCCTTACTTTGCATTGGTTCTTATGGGCACATGAATGTGTGTGTGTGTGTGCATGCATGTGTACGTGTGCATATGTGTGTGCATGTGCGTGTGTGTGTGTGTGTGTGTGATAGAGAGAGAGATTAAGCATCTAGCCCAAACCCCTACTTTGATATAAAAAAGAACCCAAAAATGTAAAATGATATTGTCTAGAGGCAAATACCTATTTATTAGCAAAACTGGAATTAGAACATTGTCCTGAAACTATCTAGCATCTTTTTAGGCTCTAGAAGAATTATAAAATCAATAATCAAGTTCCTTCAAAGGAAGCCAAGTGTTTATTCAGGTCTTTATGAACAAGAACCACATCTTCAACATTCATTGTCTCCACAAACAATCAGATCCCTTGGTCTACATTGGAAGGACACCACACTGAGTACTCAGTAGATGATTATCTAATAAAGAGAAACCACTTTGGCTCTTTGGCTTGATTTAACATTTTTGAAAAAAAAAAAAAATCCATGGATTTGCTTATTCCATGTAGGGTAAATGTACTGCTGCTAAAGAAAAAAGGTAGTGATCCTTTCTGCTATCCAAAACCTATCAAATTAACAACACTTATTTCTTGTTATATCAAATAACATTTCACACAGTAAACTATTAAGTGGCTTTCAAAGTAGGGGTTGGATTACCCAGTGATTTCTAGATAGGAATTTTATGAGACAGAAAACTGACCCTGTTTTTCTAATACCTACCAGAAGGGAGAGAAAATGGGGGTCAGGCCACAAGAGGCAGTTCAGGAGTGTTCTAGAGATTTGAAACAAGGGTAAGTAGTATGAAATGAGTTGTACAAAAGGCTATGACTGCTGGGGCAGGATAATTTCACTTATTAATTTTGATGCAAGGCTAAAGAATTATATTGGAAAAGAGTGGTGGGAGAGAAAACACTGATGTTAAAATAACTGGACTGCCTCTCTGAGGCCCCGTTGATGAATTTCCAGATAGTAAGAAAATGCATATATTTGTCTCTGAAAACAATGATTCTGACCTTAACTTTTCCTTTTTTTTAATATATATTTTATTCATTTTTCGCAGAGAGGAAAGGAGAGGGATAGAGAGTTGGAAACATTGATGAGAGAGAAACATCTATCAACTGCCTCCTGCACACTCCCTACTGGGGATGTGCCTGCAACCAAGATACATGCCCTGGGCTGGAATCGAACCCGGGACCCTTGAGTCCGCAGGCTGATGCTCTACCCACTGAGCCAAACAGGCTAGGGCTGACCTTAACTTTTTCAATAGTATTTTAACAAAATATGCCTTAAAAGTTCTAAACTGACTAGAAATAGATAAGTGCAAGAAGACAATATTTTTTCTCTCTTCACATAATGACAAAGTGTAAGTAAAACCAAGCACTATCTTAAGAGACTTTTTTTTTTTAATACATAAGGTCAAAATACAATGCTGTTTAGGTATAAATTCCAAGCATTCCTTATTTGAAGTAAAATGATGTGGGGAATGCAAATCCATAGCTTCAGCAAAATTTCTCTTTCTAAAAGTGATTCATCACCATCAAGTTATTTTGAAATTTCATGAAATGGGATTCAGTGGCATTTTGAAAAATTAGGAAGGAGGATTCTAACTGGAATAAAATAAAGAAAATATTACATAACCCCAAGTGAGATATTAATCTTCACCCAGATGGCCATTGTGCCTTCATTATCAGGAAACAAGGCCTCACACAGCTCCTTAATAATCCAACTTTTGATAGCACTAAACAGCCCAGTAATGAGATAATTTGGGGATTATTCCCAGGCATGTGGAATTAATGATTCCCTGTGAAAGATTTGTATGGGAGGAAGTGGCAGAGAAGGAGAGATATGCAAACCAAGAGGATAGCTGAAGGTTGATGTTTTCCTGTATCCTATCCACTTTGTTTAGGAACAAACAGAACAGCATCTCTAATAAGATTTATTTCCTAAAGATCTGCACGTCATAAATTATACACACACACAAATGCACACTCACATAAATTCACACACATACAAAACCTATATACCTAGATATTGTGTTCTTCTTCTATATGTTGAATTAAACATTCATATACCTCTTAACCTCTTGCCAATAGTTCACCTCCGCCTCTTTTCTTGCTATTAAACTATCAGAGGCCCAGTGCACAAATTTGTGCACAGGTGGGGGGTCCCTTGGCCTGGCCGACGATCGGGGATGGCTGGCTGTGGGGGGAGGGACTGCAGGAGGTTGGCTGGCTGTGGGAGGTTGGCTGTGGTAGCACACTGACCATCAGGGGGCAGCTCTTGCATTGAGAGTCTGCCACCTGGTGGTGAGTGCACGTCATAGCAACTGGTCATTCGGTCCTGATGGTTGCTTAGGCTTTGATATCCTATATAATAATCCTATATAATAAAAGGGTAATATGCAAATTGACCCTAATGGTGGAATGACCTGGAACGACTGGTGGCTATGACGCACACTGACCACCAGGGGCAGATGCTCAATGAAGGAGCTGCCCCCTGGTGGTCAGTACTCAGGCAGGGCTGAGGGACCCTCTAAGTGCACGAATTTTCATGCATCGGGCCTCTAATGTATAGGTATTCTATTATTACTCACTTCACTTCTAGTGCTGTGAATTATGACAGGATAGGATTGTTTTTCACAATGAAAGAAACTACTTATGAAGGAAAGTTTAGTAATTTTTTAAAAATATAGGTTGTTTAAGAGAAGCTGTATGCTTTTTTATATATATTATTGATTTCAGGGAAGGGAGAGGAAGAGAAAGAAAGGAATATCAATGATGAGAGAGAATCATTGATTGGGTGCCTCCTTCATGCCCCACACTGGGGATTGAGCCCACAACCCAGGCATGTGCCCTGACCAGGAATCTAACCATATCCTCCTGGTACATGGGTCAATACTCAACCACTGCACAACACTGTCCAGGCTGTAAGCTTACTCTTTAGACAGCCTGAGCCATCAGGGGGAAAAAAAGAAAAGCAGGCTGATATTAATTCACACAGATGTATAGGGATTGTTCAGATTATTTTAGGGCCTAAAGTACTCCATTTGGAAGTAGTATTAACCCTTGCAAACCACTATAATACAATTTAGTAAGATAAAAATTCTAACTCAATAGATTTTGGCAATGATAAAAAGAAATTTAAAAAGTAGCCCATGTGATAAAATTTCATTTGCACTATCTTCTTGCCCCAGTCCTTAATCATCTCCCTCTACACAGTTAACCTAAAAGGGATTATGTTCTCCTGCTAGAAGGCACTAAGGAAAATGACAATATAAAAAACTGTCTATTAAATATGAAGTAGCTATATATGGGGATCCACAGGACTTGGAGCCCTGAAAACTCTCCTTGGATGTCAGCTGCAGTCGACAATAATCACTAAGTATTAGTCACTTTGCATATATGATTTACTCCTCCTTATCTCAAAAATCTCAATGCTCAATATGATATAGGAAATTCATACTTTATATTTAAGAAAACTAGAAAATGCATAGCAAAACATTGATTTAAACTTGTCTACTCAAGTGTCTGTATTCCTTCAATGTTCTCTCTCCAGAGATAAACTGAAATGACACATTTTAATTACATTCCCTTATATGCTCACAGACAGAATTATTCTGGATAAATGAGAAAATTGTTCCCTGCTATTTGGTCTGAGCTGATAAGTGACTGAATTTTAGCCCATAGCTGTGTAAAAATTCATGATATGGTAAATACAAGTTGTTTCTAACTGAACTTTTAAAAACATACAGATGGAAAAGACCAGGGAAACTGTCATTGCCCATTGATAACTAAACGATTTTAGATGTTTTCGTCTGTTTAGCATTTATAGTATTTTAGTCACAGATCCTGATATTTCAATTCAGGGTGAGGGAGGAGGAAAGGCTACAGCAAGCTCATTATATAACTTGCTAGCCTCTGTTGCTTGTAAAAATTCCCAGGTGAATAGTGTGTTGTTATTTATGTACTTACTAGAGGCCCTATGCAATAAATTAATGTAAGAGTAGGCCTTCACAGCCCCAGCTGCCTTGGGCTGAGGCAGCAGTCCCAGCAGCTGCCTCAGCCCTCGCAGAAGTGGCAGCGGTGTTGGCCTTTGCAGCCTCGGCTTCGTCCTGAAGGTCATCTGGAAGGATGTCCGGCTGGTCATTCAGCTGTTTGGCTGTTTGATCGATTTGCATATTATAATTTTATTATTATAGATGTGATTAATACTCCATATTTGAGATACATAATGTAAAAAAGACACTTTTCATATGTGCCTTGAAGGAAAGAAGGAAGAGAAGAAAAGGAAAGAATGAATGAATGAATGAATGAATGAACGAACGAATGGACAAAGGAACAAAGGAAGGAGAAAAGGAGGGGGGAAGAAGGTGGTAAAGGATTCTAGAAAAGCAGAAAAGAGACACAAGAGCATCATCTGCTTTTGTTTTACAAGGAGATATATGGTAAGATTCTTCAGGTTGGGGTATATATCCCATCTTGTAGTTTATGTCTCCTTTCTTAAATGAGAATGTCCATTTATAAGACATGTCTGTAGTCATTTGGAGAGCCTTATATAGAGAAGGCTTACCTGCTTGCCCATGTACTGTGACAGAAGAAACACAAGGAACTGAATCTGGAGAATTTGTGGGCATTGAAGACCAAACTTTACCCCCATCACTATTTTATCAAAATAGGCACTGAGAAAATATGATTGGCTCTTAGACAAACTGATAGCAAAGGATCCGTTAGTATCCCAACGGGGAATAGTAGCATTTTTTACTATGCATCATAAAAATAATGGAATTTCAGAATTATATTGGTAAATTGGATGTATTCACACTTATATTAGCATCAAGTGTGTGTTTTTTTGTTTGTTTGTTCGTTTGTTTTTTGCCTAATGATTTTTTTCTCTATGGGTTTTAAATGATTATATATTTTTATTTCTGAATATAGATCCTTGGTTTGGATCATGATTCTGACAGATAGCAGAGCAAATTAGGACACTAAATGGAGAGAATGTTTATAATAAAGGTTTACATATTATTTGAACAGAAAACATACACTCACATACACATCCCAAACACTCATGCTATTTGTCTTGGATTTTCCTTAGTTTCGATGAAGAGCAGTTAAATATATTTAATTAGATTTTCTATTATTACAGACTTGTTGCTCTCTTGAAGACATGCTGTATTATTATCCTTTGTGTCCTGCTCACATATTCAAGGTAGAAAGGTAAATGTTTGAATATTGCACTTCTGCTAAAAGCCAAACACAAAACTATAGATGATGATATAAGTGAGAAGGGAGTTTGACCTTTAAAGGAAAGCCAGAAATATCTGTAAAAATAATATATCTTTTAAATAAATATTTTAGAACCAAACCACGGACAAAACTTATAAAGCATAAGTAGATTAATAGAATAAAGTGACATTTATAGATATAAAAAGTGATTGTACACACAGAGACACAGACCTATATCCACACACATTCATTCTGTGTTTAACTAAATATTTATTTTAAAAGTTCTTCCAGGACTTTAGAAATAAATTCATGTATAAAAGAATTGACAAGAGTGGCAAAAATTGTCAAGCTCAATCTTTTCAGATCACTGGAAATTAACTAAAGGCCTATGCCAATCCAAGAAGTGTTAAATGGCTGAATCTCTGTAATAACAATGAGTTTTGTGGCATTTTTAACATGCTCTAATCTCAAACACGTGCTAGCCTTAAAAATCAACAACCTCACAATTATAGTACCTTGAAAATCATCAGTATAGCAGCCACTGTAGATTCAGTGTGGGGCCTTAATCCCGCACTGGGCTCCTCAGTCCAGAGCACCAGAACAAGGAGGAGGTACACATACAGTATCTGACTGCAAAAAACAGCTGGAATTCTGTCTACCAGAGAGGGACAGGAATATACTAGAAACCCAGTTGGCCTCTAAGAAAGTCAATGCACAAAATCTCTTTCAGAAACACTCACCCTAGGCTCCAGCAGAGTGAGGGTGAAGCAGACTAGAATCGTTTTAGGAGAAACAGGTTTGTGGCTCTAGGGAGCAGAAGGGACAGTTGCCAGAGTTACCATCTTATTGGGTGGGACAATCTGCTCCTTAAGGCTTCAGCCTGGGGGAATGCAATAGCCCCATGCTGTCTATTCCTTATCACCACACCCTGTGAGGCTCATGCTCTATGGAGAAGTCAGCTGCTTGGGACAGAAGGATAGATGTCCAGGCAGACTCAAGGTATTTTAATGACTGAGATGTGTGGCTCCAGGGTGTAGGACATTTCCCCTGTGAGATTCACCTGGGCCTCTTTCTCATGGTAGATACACTAGCCCCATCCTCTGGATACCTGCCAGCCCTGCCCTACAGAGCTCTAGCTCTCCAGGTAGTTCAGATAGAATTCTGGACAGACTGAATTTTGTGGGTCTAGAGTGGGGACCTTTTCTTCCTTGCACACTCAATTAGTGCAGAGCCCTTCTTTCACATGGTCAAATCTTAATCAGTTTGGAGTTAATATACTCTGTTCTCCTTACCCTGAAAACTCTTTGACATCCACTCCACCACATATGTCTGGGGGCACCTAGAGATGGTAGGTAGCCTTGGTGTACTCTGGGACTTTGTCTGCATGACCTTGGACCCAGTACTGGAAGCTAGTTTGAACCTGTATCAATTTTGTAAACACCTCACTTCCTTACCTGGTGACTCACTGAGGACTTTCCTCATACAACTCAAGTACCAGAGGCTTTTGGAGTGACTGAGCATAGCAAGTAGCTGGCAGGCAGAAACATGCAAAGGCAGATCTTGGGGGACCTTGGGCCATTTGCTGACCTGCCTCTGGGCTCAATGTTGATGGAAGCTGATCTTGGTGTGCAACTTGGTCTTTTCCATGCACACCTAGGCAAGAAGAGGCAATCACTTGGCAGAACCAAACAAGTTGCCCAGGGCCAGTCACATGCAGCATCTGACATTGAACTGCACCAGAGTTCCTCCCAAGAAAACCTAGAATCAATACACCCAATGGTGAGCTTCAGACAACATCAGGAAAGGATCCAATTAGCTTCACAAGTGGCACATCCAGAGGGAGATCGTGGCTTATACCAGACCTGCTGAAGTAAATTCCACTTCATGTGGTCAATACCTGCACAACAGCTCCTACACTGTGGTCAAGGTTGATCCACACAGTCAGCCAGCCTGAAGGTTAATTTCATGCATGAACAGGCCAAGAACAATCAAGACTCAATTACAACAGGAGGGCTCACACAATCCACACAAGGGACATTCCTGGAGCACCCAGATCAGGTAATCAAGGAGGCTACACCACTGGACCCCAAAGAACATCTATTATATAATGCCACCCTACCAAGACTAGGAGATTTAACAGATCTACCTCATACACAGAAACAAACAAAGAGAGGCAGCTGAAATGAGGAGATGAAGAAACATTGTTCAAAGAAAAGGACAGGAGAAATCTGTAGAAAAATAACTAAATAAAGTGGAGGTAAGCAAGCTACCAAATATAGAGTTTAAAAAAAATGGTTATAAGGATGTTCAATGAACTCTGTGAGAACTTCAACAAAGAGCTAATGCAAAAAAAAAAAAAAAGACATAGAAACCATGAAAAAAAAACAGTAAAAAATGAAGAATGCAATATCTGAAATTAAGAATACACTAGAAGGAATAAACAGTAAGTTAGATGAAGCAGAGGATCAAGTCAGGAATTTAGAGGGCAAGGTAACAGAAAACACCTAATCCAAACAGCAAAAAGAAAAAAGAAAAAGAAAAAATTAGGGTAATTTAAAGGACTTTTGGGATAATATGAAGTGCACCAACATCCACATCAGAAAAAAGAAGAGAGAGAGAGCAAAGGACTGATAACCCATTTAAAGAAATAACGATGGAAAACTTCCTTAACATGGTGAAGAAAAGAGACACACATTTACAGGAAGCACAAACCATCACAAACAACATGAACCCAGAAAGGCCCACAACAACACATAGCATAATTAAAATAGCAAAGTTTGAAGACAAAGAGATAATCTTAAAAGCAGTAAAAGAAAGTTAGCTACCTATAAGGAAACTCTCATAAGGATGTCAGCTGTTTTTTCCTCAGAAACATTTTAGAACAGCAGGTATTGGTATGAAATAGTCAAAGTGATAAAAAGCAAGAACTTACAATCGAAGTTAATTTACACATCAAAGCTGTCATTTAAAATTGAAGGAGAAATAAAGGCTACCCAGATGAGAAAAAAGTAAAAATTCAATACCACAAAACCAGTATTGCAAGAAATGTTCAAGGAAATACTTTAAGAAGAAAAAGAGAGAGGGAAAAAAACAATTATAAAGAATAAATAGCAATACATATGTAGGTATCAATAATAACTTTAAATTTAAACAGATTAAATGCTCCAGTCAAAAGACATTCCCAGCCAGTGTTGCACAGTGGTCGAGCATGGAATCATGAACCAGGTGGTCAATGTCAGATTCCCAGTCAGGGCACATGCCTGAGTTGCAGGCTCAATCCCTAGTAGATGGCATGCAGGAGGCAGCCAATTGATGATTCTCTCTCATCATTGATATTAATATCTCTCCCTCTCCCTTCCTCTCTCTGAAATCAATAAAAAAACATATTTTAGAAAAAGATATAGGGTAGCTGAATTGATAAGATAATGCCGGAAGCCGGTCAATTCTTGCTGCTTGACACAGTCGCTGCAGGATAGAAACATCTGCACAGCATATGTTTCAAGGGACCTGGCGTATATAGCATACTGTTCTTAATATGTTTGCTCCCCTTAGCGCTGTGTGTTTTAACCAAGGTCACCTCTCCGAGAAAGGTTGTTTCCCCAGGTAGGAATTTTTCCCTGAAGTCAGGGAGGGGATGCCTCTCCTAGAAAGGTTGTTTCCCCAGGTAGGAATTTTTCCCTGAAGTCAGGGAGGGGATGAAACTCCTTAACTAAGTGCCAGGCGGGTAGTTAATCACTTTAACTACAAACAATCATGCTTAAGCTACATAATCTTTACTCCCTGGAATGGAGATAAGAAACGCCCTAACCTTTGTAATAGAGATTGATAGGATTGAATCAACTGGTATAAATACAGTTGTAACAAGACAACAAGACAGAACTTAGGAGACAAGAGAGAGAGAGAGAGAGAGAGGGAGAGAGAGAGAGAGAGAGAGAGAGAGAGAGAGAGAGAGAGAGAACCTAGGCACAGAACCTACACAGAACGTTCACTAGAGACAGAAGAACTTCGCTGGAGAGAACATGGCAAAAGATCCTGGACTGAACCTGACTACAGAAATTGGCAAGAGAACCTGACTAGAACCTGGTGACTGAACCTGGCTGGAGAACCTGGACAGAACCTGGCTGGAGAACCTAGCGAGGGAACATGGCTACAGAACCTGGCTGGAGAACCTGGAGAACCTGGCTGGAGAACCTAGCAAGAGACCATGGACACAGAACCAGGCTGGAGATCATAAACAGAACTTCAGTGGAGATCGAGACCAGAACTTGGCTGGAGATCCTGGCTAGGCTGCGGATCAACTGAACGCTGTCTCCGTGTCATTCCTTCTTCGCTGACTCCGTCCACACCTTTGGGGACCCCTGGACCCGCTGGGGTTGGACCCCGGCAAGATAAAAAGTCCCAAATATGTGCTGTATATAAGAGAACCATCTCAGAACAAATGATGTACAAAAGTAAAAGGATTGGCCCTGGCCAGTTTACTCAATGTTTAGAGAGGCAGCTCACATACCAAAGGATTGTTGGTTTGATTCTAAGTCAAGAGTACTTACCTGGGTTTCAGGTTTGATCCCTGGTTCCACTCAGGGTGCATGTGGGAGACAACCAATTGATATGTCTCTTAATTTGATGTTTCTCTCCCTCCCACTCTCTCTAAAAATCAATGAAAAAATATCTCAGGGTGAGGATTAATAAAAATAAATACATAAAGGTATGGAAAAAGAAATTTCATATAAATAGAATAAAAAAACAAGTTAGGGTAGCAATACTTAGATAAAATAGACTTTTAAAAAAAGGCTATAATAAGAGATAAATAACAAAATTACATAATAATAAATGAATCAATCCAACAAGAGGATATAACCCTTATAGACATTTATGCACCCAAATAGGAGAACTTAAATACATAAAGCAAATCTTGATAGACATAACGGGAGAAATTGACAGCAACACAATCCTAGTGGGGGATGTTAACAGCCCATGTATGAATAGATTTTCCAGACAGAAAATCAACAAAGAAACGGTGGCCTTAAATGACAAACTAGATCATATAAATGTAATTGTTATCCTCAGAGCATTTCACCCGAAAGCAGAAGAATATACTTTTCAAGTGCATATGGAACATTTTCTAGGATATACCATATGTTAGAACACAAAACAAGTCTCATTGACTGTAAGAATTTTGAAATTATATCAAGCATGTTCTCTGACTGCAATAGTATGAAACTAGAAGTGAATCACAAGAAAAAAAAAATAGAAACACACAAAGACATGGAGGCTAAATAACATGTTATGAAACAATGGGTTAACAATAAAATCAAGGAAGACATAAAAAGATACCTTTAAACAAATGAAAATGAGAAGACAACAACCCAAAATATATGGGACATAGCCAAAGTAGTCCTGAGAGGGAAGTTCATAGTGTTACATGCTTATCTCAAGAAGCAAGAAAAATCTCAAATAAAAAAATCTAACTTTACACCTAAATTACCTAAAAAAAGAACAACAAACACAGCCCAAAATGAGTAGAAGGAATGAAATAATAAAGATCAGAGCATAAATAAATAAAAACAACAATACAAAAGATCAATGAAACCATAATGTGGTTCTCTGAAAAGAGAAACAAGATTTACAAACCTTTAATAATATTCATCAAGAAGAAAGAGACAAGGCCCAAGTAAATAAAATTAGAAATGAAAGGAAAAACAATAACTGGTACCACAGAAATAGTAAGGATTACAAAAAAAAATATTACATAACTCTATGGTGTTAGGTGGGTGCAGGTCTTATAAGAGGGGTTCACTTTATAAGTGGTATAAATGTCTAACTACTATGCTGTATACCAGAAACTAATCTAATATTGAATTCCAATTGTAATTTAAAAATTTAAAAAATACTTTTATGAAAAATAGAAAATATTACAAACAACTATATGCCCCAGAATTAAACAATCTGTAAAAAATGGATAAATTCCTAGAATATACAACCTTCTAAAACTAAATCAAGAAGACAGAAAATCTGAATAGACTGAATACAGATATGAAATTGAGGCAGTAATAATTTTTTTTCCAAAAATCAAGACTCCTGAACCAAATAGTTTCACAGATGAAATTTACCAAACATTCAAAGATGAAATGACGCCTATTCTTCTCAAACTATTCCAAAAAATTCAAGAGCAGATAAGACTTCCAGGCTAATTTTATGAGGCTAGCATTATCCTAATTCCAAAACCAGATAAAGACATTAAAATAAATAAAATTATAGTCCAATATCCATGATGCACATAGTTGTAGAAATTCTCAACAAAATATTAGCAAACCAAATCCAGCAATACATTAAAAAGATTATAGAACATGATCAATTGGCATTGTTTCCTGCTGGGATAAAAGGTTGGTATGATATTCACAAATCAATTAATGTGATACACCAAATAAACAATATGAAGGATAGTAATCATATGATCATATCAATAGATTAAGAAAATGCTTTTGACAAAATCCAGCACACATTTATCATAAAAACTTTCACCAAAGTAGAAATAAGAGGATCATACCTCAAAATAATAATGGCCATATATGACAAACCCACAGCCAACGTTATACTCAATGGACAAAAAGTAAAATCATTTCCCTTAAGATCAGAAATAAAACAGGGATAATTTTTTCACCACTCTTATTCAACATAGTACTGGAAATCCTAGCCATAGCAATTTGATAACAAGAAGAAATAAAAGGCATCCAAACTGGAAAGGAAGTAGTAAAACTTATCATTTTTTGTAGATAACCTAATACTATGTATAGCAAACCCTAATGATTCCAATCAAAAAATACTGGAACTGATAAGTAAATTCAGAAAATTAGCAGGACATAAAATAAATATTCAGAAATTGGTTGTAATTGTATACACCAGTAATGAATTATCAGAAAGAGAAAGAAGGGGGTGCCCCTCAGTCCAGCCTGCACCCTCACCAATCTGGGACCCCTTGGGGGATGTCTGACTGCCGGTTTAGGACAGATCCCTGTGGGGATGTCCGCAGGGATCTGGCCTACACCAACAGTCAGACATCCCTCTCACAATCCGGGACTGCAGGCTCCCAACTGCTCACCTGCCTGCCTGCCTGGTTGCCCCTAACTGCTTCTGCCTGACAGCCTGATAACCCCTTAACCACTCCCCTGACAGCCTGATTGATGCCTAACTGCTCCCCTACTGGCTTGGTCACCCCCAACTGCCCTCCCCTGCTGGCCTGGTCACCCTTAACTGCCCTCTTCTGCTGGCCTGATCACCCACCACTGCCCTCCCCTGCCGGCCATCTTGTGGCTGTGGGTGACACCATCTTTGAGGGTGTGGTAGTCAATTAGCATATTCCCTCCTTATTGGCTGTTGGTGCCACCATCTTTGAGGGCAGGGAAGTCAGTTAGCATATTTCTTTATTGCCTATGGGCGCCACCATCTTTGAGGGCGGGCCTGTTAATTAATATATTCCCTCCTTATTGGCTGTGGGTGCCACTATCTTTGCAATGGCATGAGGATCAATTAGCATATTCCCTCTTTATTAGATAGGACTAGAGGCCTGGTGCACAAATTTGTGCATGGGTGGAGTCTGGCTGGCCCTACACTATCAGGCCGATTGGGCTGGGCCAGCTGGGGGCAGGGACCACAGGGGTTGGCCAGCCAGCCCAGGCCCCGATTGGGGTGGGGGGTCGATCAAGGGTGGGGTTGGCTGGTGGGAGGGGCTGGGGGCGGTTGGCCAGCTGGCCCCGCCCCCTGGTTGAACTCCCGGTTGAACTCCTGGTCAAGGGGACAATTTGCATATTAGCCTTTTATTATATAGGGTGAGAGTTCTCTTCAAAGTCTAGAATCTTTAGTGAATACTTCACTATCTGGCACTACAAAGAGAAAACCTGACATCTTATCAATTATAGTAATTTCCCAAATTATTTCTCCTCCATTTACAGAACCTAGCTATTACCATTCACATAGCACTGAGAGCCATACAGTAGTGAAATGTGGGAGTTATACTGAAGGAAAAATATGAGCAGACTCTTGTATTTTTTATCTATTTAGTGATAGTTACTAAATAAGATTATGAACTATTATATATCACCGAGGAATACACCAAGTACAAAATAATAAATATTCAATTGATATAATTTCTTCTAAAATTTCAGGGCACTCACTCTAAATCTTATAAACATCAGACTCCAGTTAATAGTGCCTAAGGTAAAACAGCAGTCTATTGTACTTACCAACAATTAACATGGTGCACAGTTATATTAATAAATCTTTAAACTCCATGAATATTCCATAACCAGTTTTTAGGGAAGTTTATATTTCTGAACAAAACGTTTTTTAGTCCTATTATTTATTTTAAAATTAAAACTTTTTGTGATAGTCTTCCCTCAGGGCCACATTTGGCTTAAGTTATTGTTAGTGGCAAATACAGATGTTTGCCAGGCATTAAAAACTACAAAGTTATATCATATTGAACAATGTATCTTTGAATGATGAGCAACATTACTTTAAATGACATTTTTTGTCAGAGTTTCTTGGGCTAAAGATAGAATTAATCCATTTGTATAAATTGTGGCTTCACTACTGAAGGATTATGCAAATATATTCTGCTGCACTTAAACCTAAAATTATTAATATACTTAAAATATACCATATTTTCAGCAGAAAAACTATGAATTGTTTAAAATACTATCATAAATCACAACTGATTCACTAAATATGCGATTGAAGCAGCAATAGAAGAAAGAAAACACTGCTGGACAGATAATTTGTCACTAAGTCAAACATCTCCATTTTTCATTAGATGAAGTGACTAAAGACTTTCAAGGTCTCTAATACAGACAATTTAAAATTGAATTCTTTTTCCAAGGTGACAACTCTTCATGTGCTGTCATTTGGGGGATTTTTTTCTGTATTAGTATATAAATTCATTTTGAAAAGTATAACTCCATGACTTTTTTTTTTATGTGAGCCTGTATGTTTCAATTTAGCTGTAAAAGACATTCATTCAGGTATTCCTTACCTTGTTTTTGCAGTCAAAAATAGTTGTAAAAGGGGAATATACCTGAGGACTCTTATTCCTAAATCCCCAAACCATCTTTTAAGTCAGATTTAATTTAGTAGTTGTCTAAGGTCACCAGATGTTTTTCATTATGCAGGATAATCTTGGATTTCAACTTCATATCCTGTTCTCATTGGTATTTTCTGTCCTCATGGGGCCTGGCTCCTTTCCAGACCTACATAACACTACTTTGGACCAGCACAATTATCCATCCTTTTCAGGATGTTTTCCTCTAACCTGTATCAAAAAGCGTTTTATAGGAGAAGACGGTTCTTATTTCCTGAAATAAAGTACAAAATCTGAACTACCTTAATGAGTCCTTAATATATTTTCCTTTCTGTCCTTCTTCTTTCCCATTTTTTCTTATTCAGAAAAAGTTATATTGCTAGGGTAAGGATCTTGGGAACTTTGGGCGGAGCCAGTATCAATAGGAATCAGAGCACAGTCTAAGTAAAAATTTCAAAACCAAACATTCATATGAGGGGCACTTAGGACTTGTGGTTGGGATTTTAGGCTTGGAAACACAGGATTTAATCAGGATCTGAAGTGAAGCAGATGCAGAAAACAGGAAGTGAGGTCATAATCATACAAGATGGGACTAATAGCCAAGCCAACATCACAGAAAAGGTAGGGTTCAATCTCACAAATTGCAATATGGTAGGGACAGAAAGATGGATCACTAACTGACAGCAGATAGGGCACTATGTGGCTTCTTACTTTCTACATGAAATTAAGGTGTGTACAACTTCCTTATTCCCAGTTATTTGTCTTCTCTTTGGGTCTTGAGAACTATTGGGAGAGGAGGAATGCAATAGAAATACCCTGAAATCTTGTCACTCTGATGTCAACAACTTCAATTTTAAGTAAAGTCAACTTTGTTGCAGTTCAATAGAAACCGCCCATCTGTCAGGAGCAAAAGCTGCAATGTTAGTTTAGTCCAAAGTATAAGCACAAAAAGGAATTCTATATCCCCGTGCCTCATTTTCCCCACATAGCACTTCTCTCTGATGCACACAGATAATCAATCCCTAACTCATCTCTTATGTCACCTCAAAACAGAGTTGGGTTACCAAGTTTATCTTTTACCTCTTTTCCTTAATTATCTCCTGATTTAATATTCCTGACCCCCTTATCTGAAGCTAGTTGCTTTGGGATCTTATGTCTTTCTTATACCATATGTTCCTAGCCAAAGCATCTCCTTAATCCTGCCATATATACCTATCTGGTACTTAACCAGGTCAGTATTTCTCAAGTGATCCATCTTTGTATCATTTTAAAATCTTTATTTAATCTTAAACATCTCCTTACTTAGAAAATCTGGGGGAAAGTGGAATATGCTTAAAGTTTCAGGGGGTGGTAGAACATAGAATATCTGAAAGAACAAGGAGCTAGTAATATTTAAAAACTGAATCACATACATTTTATTTTGATAAAATGAAAATATTAGGGTTGTTCTGGCTGTTAGTTTTGAAGAGTTTATCTCTTTCTCAGGTTAAAATAATTTATTTTGTGGCTTTACTGGTTTCTCGGATACTGTGTTACCCAAATCATTCTTCTCAACTGTAATAAATGTTGATCAAATCATTAATTTACTCATGTGTCATGCTAAAACAAAAACCTTCTTCCTAGATCCAAACCATTCAAAGTGAAGGTAAATTGATGTGAGTAAACACTCAGCTATCCCACTATTTTTTAACCCATTGTAACATTTTCTGTTATACTGTTGTTCTCTCAAGGAAGGCACTGGTTTGGAGTGCTTTTAAATGGAATTGATCAGTGATATTGGGATTGGGTAAATACAATCCAAGACTAGGAGTTCCTAGCACCTGCCTGTACATGGATAAGGTAAATGCCCTATCATAGTTTCAGTATTTCCTGTTTGCAGTTCATCTGATTTGGAAAGTAGCAAAAAGTATAATTAGAAACATATTCATTATGCATCCACAAAGCGCACCTAAAATACTTTTAAAATTTGACATGAAAGTGAAAATCAATCCTATATAATAAAAGAGAAACATGTAAATTGACCGTCCCTCCTCTATGCTCACCAGCCAATCAGGAGAGTATGCAAATTAACCCGACAAAGATGGTGGGTTAATTTGCATATGCAGCCGCTGAGCAGCCTGGGTCCCAGGAACATCCTTGGGACCCAGGCCACTCTTAGCCTGGAGGCCCGCACATAGGCCCTGAGCAGCCTGGGTCCCAGAATGTCCCTGGCCACTCTGGGCCTATTAGTGCAGGTGCCAAGAGGATGTTCCTGCCCTGTGGCCGCTTGCGCGTGCACCAGCACCAAGTGGCAGCCCGGGTCCACGCCCCCCAGCCCGGCGCCCATCATAGGGTGAACAGGCCAGGCCAGGCCTTCTTGTAATTGTGGGGTAAACAGGCCAGGAATCCCCGCGATCAATCGCAGGGCAAACAGGCCAGGCCAGGCCTCCCCGAGATCCCAGTCAAAGAATCTGCTCCGCTGACCAGCCTGCACTATGGATCTATTTGGGTGGGTGGTGAGGAGTCCGAGGCCGCTAGCCTGCAGCCATGGAAGTCTCCCTCTCCCCAGAGTTAGGAGCACCAGCTCAGGTCCACGCAGCAGCCTGGTCCTGACTACAGAGGTGAGTTCCTGCTGGATGGGGTTTGATCCCTAGGCATTATCAGTAGGAGACCAGTGCCTTTGTTATTGCTGTGTGTCCAGGTTTTAACTGGACAAATGCCCAGTGGGCCTGGCGCCAGCTTAGCAAAATATTTTAGGAAGAGAATTCTGTCTGGGTTTCCTCAAATTCCCTCAGCCACTACTCACCCCTCTGTAAAGGTGCAGAACAAGTGAGGCCCCTTAAATAAAAATCAGAGGTCTCCAGCAATGGTGGGCCTCTCTCATCCCAGTCATTTGGACTGGATGGCATTTGAGTATTTATCTAGGCACCATGTCAGGGAACACACAAGCTCAAGTCATGATCTCTGCCCTTAAATAATTCACAATCTTATTAGAGTGAGTGGATGATAAAAGCGCAGTCATGGCATCAGAATGTAAGGCAACAATACAGAGGAACAGAGGCAATTGCTAGGATGATTTTCTAACAATTAGTACAAAGAGTATGTGCTGTGAATTAAATAAAAAAAAATATGTGTGGAAGTAGCTGCTTCATGAGTATGGGATCCCTTCCTCTTTTAAGGGAAGCTGAGTTCCATGTGAACTGGGTGCTGTGCTGTGATATCTGAGGCACAGGACAAGGGAGGCCCTAAGGGCACTGTGCTTTGATATTCGAGTCATTCTTTGTTGTTCAGTGTGATTCATTTCTGCACGCCTCAGCTTTGTAATAGTTAAATTACTAGAATAATACATCTTGCTATAAAATATTACTAGAAAATCAAATGATCAAGTGACATTTATTGTTATTTTCTATAAATGAACACAATCTCTGGTATGCTAAAGTGATAGGTATTATAGAAATATTCAGATAGGGAGACCTACAGGCTTGGTTACAAGTAAGGCTTATTATCACAAACCAAATTTATTGCTTAAAAAAAAAGCAGGGAGCCAACTAGAAACTGAACCGAATATAAGCCCTTAAAGGGCAAATGTAAATTGGATAAGCTTTGCTATTACAAGAGCAAGAAGAAAAAGTTCAGATGCAAGAATGAGAAGCACATTGCATCCACTCTAAGTTGCTTTTAAAGAAAAAGAATTATATACTATGAAAATACTTAATACAGATTATAAAGATATTTGTTCAAAGAGGATTTCCTAGAGTAGGTGATATTTCAGTTATTTTTTTTTAAATGTGAAGAGGTAAGCTAGATAAGAAAAAAGTGTAGGGGTCCCGAATTGCAAAGGATGCAGGCGGGGCTGTGGGACCTCACACCCCCGCCTGCATGAACTTCATGCACTGGGCCTCTAGCATAGGTATAATATTCCAATTTACAAACATTGTTACTGGGGTCATTTTGGAAAGAACTGCTGGTCTAATTTAATTCCCTTTATTAATTTTACTGAGATCTAATAAACATGATTTTGTATGATGGATGTACAGAAACTCACTATACTGTTTGTAGCTTAGCTTATAAATTCTACTTTACCTGAATTTGGTATCAATAAGAATGAAACGGACATAAGTAATGAATTCTGCAGTATTCAAAATCATCCAGTCCTTTTGTAGGTGGATCTCACTTTAAGGAAAAATGACAGGCAAATTTAGCTTTAAAAATAAATAAATTAAAAAATAAATAAATTACAGATGACTTCTTACTTTAAACATTTTATATTTTACAAAAATTAATATTGCTATTAGATACCTTATTAAAATCAATTTATATGCAAACAAATGTGACTATATCAAATTAAAAAGTTTTTTGCATAGTGAAGGAAGCCATCATAAAAATGAAAACTCGCCTTGACTGGTTTGGCTCAGTGGATGGAGTGTCGGCCTGTGGACTCAAGGGTCCTGGTTTTGACTCTGGTCAGGGACATGTGCCTTGGTTGCAGGCATATCCCCAGTGGGGGGTGTGCAGGAGGCAGCTGATTGATGTTTCTCTCTCATCAATGTTTCTAATTATCTATCCCTCCCCCATCCTCTCTGCAAAAAATCAATAAAATATATTTTTAAAAAAATGAAAACTCAAACTACTGAATAGGAGAGCATATTTGCAAATGGCATTTCAATAAGGGTTTAATATCCAAAATATATAAAGAACTCATGCAACTTTAAAAAAAATGAAAAAAATGGGCAGAGAACTTGAATAGACACTCTCCAAAGAAGATATACAGATGGTCAACAGACATATGAAAAAATGCTCAACATCACTAATCATCATGGAAATGCAAATCAAAACCATAATGAGGTATATATCACCTCATACCTGTCAAAATAGCTATTATCAAAAAGTCAACAAATAACAAGTGTTGGCCAATGTGTGGAGAAATGGAAACTCTTCTGCACTGTTGTTGGCAGTGTAAAATGGTGCAGCCACTATGGAAAATAGTAGGAGGTTCCTCAAAAAGTTAAAAATAAATTTCAGGTATACAGCATTATAATTCAATAACTGTATATTCTATTGTGTGCTCACCACCAAAAGTCTAGTTTCCTTCCATTGCCATATATTTGAGCCCCTTTCCTCCTTCAAGCTCCCCCCAACCCCTTTCCCCTCTAATAACTACCACTCTGTTGTCTGTATGAATTTGTTGCTTTTTGTTTTATATCCCACATATGAGTGAAATTACAGTTATTTTCCTATTCCAACTGACTTATTTCACTTAGCATAATACTCTAAAGATCCATTCAGATAGTTGCAAGTGGCAATATTTCATCTTTTATATGGCTGACCACTATTCCATTGTATGTATATCTACATTTACAATAAACTTGCATATATTCTGAATCCTATTTAATAAAGAGTAATATGCAAATTGACCATCACTCCAGCACACAAGATGGCCACCCCCATGTGGTCAAAGATGGCCGCCCCCATGTGGACACAAGATGGCCACCACAAGATGGCCAGCAGGAGAGGGCAATTGTGGGTGATCAGGCTGGCAGGGGAAGGCACTTGTGGGCAATCAGGCCATCAAGGGAAGTCAGTTGGGGGGGCAGGCCGTTAGGGGAGGGCAGTTGGGGGTGATCAGGCCAGCAGGGGAGGGCAGTTGGAGGCAATTGGGTTGGCAGGGGAGCAATTAGGCGTCTATTGGACTGGCAGAGGAGCGGTTAGGGTGTGATGAGGCTGGCAGGCAGAAGCGGTTAGGGGCGATCAGGCAGGCAGGCAGGCAAGCAGTTGGCAGCCAGCAGTCCCAGATTGTGAGAGAGATGTTCGACAGGCAGTCAGAGGATCAGGCCTAAACCAGCAGTCAGACATCCCTTGAGGGGTCCTAGATTGGAGAGGGTGCAGGCTGGGCTGAGGAACACACCCTGCCCCAGTGCATGAATTTCGTGCACTGGGCCTCTAGTTTTGATATAAAGAGTCATCAATTAAGTGCTTTCTTTTATTAAGAAGTTAAGATTTCAAAATACTTGTTTTTATTCCAACTATGATTTCCTTTCCTAGCCTGAATGTATTCAGAAGATTACATATATATATATATATCCACATTGACTATGTCATAGTCTTACACAACCTCCAACATAAAATTTGAAAAGTTAAGCAAAAATGCATAGGAGGCTGTCCTGGCTCTTCTTCCCTACATGGCTTCTTTACCCAATGTTCAATGCTTGGAATCCCCCTCACTGGGATACATTACTTTAACTTAAGACTTTGGTAACCTGTTCAAATTAAAATGACCCTACTAGAAGAAACATGTGTGGCCATTAGAAGTCATTTGAATTTGTGTGAGTTGGTTTTTTGGATAGTATCCTGAAAGCTGACATAAGGAACTGAGGAGAGATTAGATACCTGGAGAAGTGTTGCTGATAAATGTAAATAAATACATAATTCAAACTTCACTTATTTTTAAATTTTTGCTAGGGTAAATTTTAACTATAATGATTAGTGTGAAATAACTATCTTATTAGCATTTTTGGATACATAGTTCTATGAGTTTCAACACAGGCATTGACTATTGTAACCACCACCATAAACAGGATACAGAACAGTTCCTATACCCCAAAGACTTCTCGTATGCTGTCCATAAAAAGTCAGTCTTCTTTCCTATTTTTAACCCCTTGGTAATCACATATCTTTTTTTCTCCATATAGTCCCACCTTTTTCATAATGTTGCCTAAGTGTAATACAGTTTATAATCTTTTGTGTCTGGTTTCTTTCACCAAACATGATACATTTGAGTTTATTCATACTGTTGCATGTGTTGATGGTTCATTCCTTTTCATTTCTGAAAGTCATTTCATTGTGTGTTTAAAGTGTATTCATTCACTTGTTTAAGGACATTTAGGCTGTTTTCAGTTTTTTGAAAATTATGAATAGTGCTGCTATAAATACTCATGTACAGTTCCAGTTCTTCCATATCCTTATCAGGACTTGGCACTATAAGTATTTTTTAATATTAGCTATTTTAGTGGGTTTGTAGTCATAGCTCCCTGTGGTTTAAGTCTGTATTTCCCTAATGACTAATAATGTTTAACTTCTTTTTATATTCCTATTTGCCATCTGTATATCTTCTTTCGTTAAGTGCCTGTTCAATCTCTTTTTAATAGGATAGTTGTTTTCTCATTATTGAGTTTTGAGAGTTCTTTATATATTCTGGATTCAAGTACTTTGCTACATATGTGATTTGCAAATATTTGCTCCCACTCTGTGACTTATATTTTAATTATTTTAGCAATGTATTTTATAGAGCAAAGTTTTAAATGATGATTAATTCCAATTTATCATTTTTTTTATTTTATGGATCATGCTTTGGGTGCTGTATTCATATTATGAACTTTTGCATTTAAGGATAGACCATGTACTTGTATTACAAGAGGTAGAATGAAAGTATGCAAAGATAGAGACCATTATAAACTTTTGAACAATAATAGATACAGAGGCAGAGCTGCCTCAAACAGATTGTCAAACTGCAGCGGGAAGGCCGGGGAGGGTTGGGGGGCAGGAGGTAGGGGGGTAAGAGATCAACTAAAGGACTTGTATGCATGCATATAAGCATAACCAGTGGACATAAGACATTGGGGGATAGGGGAGGCTAGGGGACTGTCTAGGGCGGGGGGATAAAATGGACACATATGTAATACCCTTTGTAATACTTTAAGCAATAAATTTAAAAAAAATGAAAATAAAAATAAAAAATAAAATAAAATAAAAAAATAAAATAAAATTACAAAAAAAAAAAAAATACTTGAAATTTTGTCCCAACTTTACAACTGTAACCTTTGGTAAATCACTTAAATTTTTGTCTCCAATTTTTGTTATCTAAAATGGGGACAATAATCCTTGAACTGTCTATCCATTGCAGACATTTAGCATAAATTCAGTAAATATGTAAATGTATACGGGACTTGCAAGGATCAATTAATTTCATATAAGTGAATTTGAAAGTGCTATCAGATGTAAGGCATTATTGTTATAAAACCAAATCTAAATATAAACATAGCATTATAGATGTTTACTTCTTGACGGAATAGTAGAGGACATATTTATGTTATCTTATATTAATTCCACAAAATTTCCTAATTTTGTAGATGTAACAATGAACAGAAACATTTAATTCACTTAGATTGATTTATCTTGCTTCAGTAAAATTAAATAGGAATTCCTACCACATGGAAAATAGTTTTAATAAGCTAAGATAAATGAGACCAGCCAAATAGTTACGATTTTCAATTCTCACTGGGTACAAATACAGTCACTGTGGGGAAAGCACATTGATACTGTGCTCAGTAATAGGCATGTCTGTCAATTTCATAACTAAGAATGGTTGGAATAGAATATTAAAACTTGTGGAACTATATGGAAAGTAATAAAAAGGATAATAAAATTGTACCTTCTATACCAATGAGCAAGCTATTTATTAAGGTCAAGAATAGCTTTGTATATTACAATTCAAATTGATCTAATGATTAAGGCTCAAGCATGGGGCTATAATATTACAAGTGTTAATTTCCCATCTCTTACCAAGAAAAACAAAAAAATCAATAAATATGCCAACTGCCAGATAATTATTTGGATGGATAAAATAACTTGATTTGGGTTAAAAACAACAAATTGGTCATTTGATTTAGCAATGAGCTCTCTAAGGATGATAAGCAGCTTCCCCAAGGCTTGCCTTTCATTTTATAATTGGATCGATATCCTAGGGTTTGTCTTGAACTCTCTAAATGTTCCCAATCTCTCTCCCAGAATAACATTGTACAAAAAATAAAATATACGTTATTTTTCTAGAAAATCTTGGGATAAGTTTTTCAGAGCACTCTAGCACTTACATCATAGTTTCATTTGAAGAAAACAAATTCAAAGTTAATTGACTAAAAGAAAAAAAAAGCTTAGTAATAGGTCCAGGTCAAACACTGGGAAAGCTAGCTTCTCCCAACTTCCCTGCCTGCATTCCTGCCAGGGTCCAACCCCAGCAGGTCTAGGGGTCCCCAAAGGTGTGGACGGAGTCGGTGAAGAAGGAATGACACGGAGGCAGCGTTCAGTTGATCAGCAGCCTAGCCAGGATCTCCAGCCAAGTTCTGGTCTCGATCTCCAGAGAGGTTCTGCTTAGTATCTCCAGCCAGGTTCTGTGGCCGTGTTCCCTTGCGAGGTTCTCCAGGATCTCCAGCCAGGTTCTGTAGCCAAGTTGCCTCGCTAGGTTCTCCAGCCAGGTTCTGTCCAGGTTCTCCAGCCAGGTTCAGTCACCAGGTTCTAGTCAGGTTCTCTTGCCAATTTCTGTAGTCAGGTTCAGTCCAGGATCTTTTGCCATGTTCTCTCGCTAGGTTCTGTCTCTAGGTTCTGAGGCCGGTTTCTGTCCAGGATCTTTTGCCATGTTCTCTCCAGCGAAGTTCTTCTGTCTCTAGAGAACGTTCTGTGTAGGTTCTGTGCCTAGGTTCTGTCTTCTTCATTCTGTCTTCTTACATCTGTATTTATACCAGTTGATTCCAATCCTATAAATCTCTATTTCAAAGGTTAGGGCGTTTCTTATCTCCATTCCAGGGAGTAAAGATTATGTAGCTTAAGCATGATTGTTCATAGTTAAAGTGATTAATTATCGGCCTGGCACTTAGTTAAGAGGTTTTATTCCCTCCCTAAATTCAGTGGAAAATCCCTACCTGGGGAAACAACCTTTCTCAGAGACCTTGGTTAAAACACATAGTGCCAAGAAGGTGAGCAAACATATTAAGAACAGTATGCCATATATGCCAGGTCCCTTGAAACAGCAAGCATGGACTGGCTCACGGCACATTCCCATAGTCAGCCATAGAGCCGACTTTATGAGTGGTTAATTGCCTATAGGTACTGTGATTTAAGTGGCAGTAAGAAGCCCAGCTATATTATTGATACCTCTTCTACATAACTGAGGAATATCCAAAATTGCTCAAATAAGTCATTTCTTCACCCAAGACACATCTCCAGAAGAAAGGAAACACATTGAACCATCCTACTCATCATTAACACTTTAATGGGCTCCATAAATCTTTTCCATATATTGTGATTTTTCCAGAGGGAAGGTTTGAATCCATGGGGAGTATATTGAAACCACATATGGCATTTATGGTGGGAACATTCTGGAGTGAGAAAAGTACAGAAAATGCAGACTAAAGACATTGAATCTACTATCCAAATTTACTGGTAGCTGGTCCAGCTTACCTAAACCTTGGAACATGAGAGTTCTTTGGTAAACTGAGTTTTTAAATAGTAGTTTACAAGCCTGGTCAAAGTTTTGGTGAAAGCATGTCCAAAAACCACCTGGATCTGAATTCCTGCAATATATTCAAAGCTCTCATCACAGATTGCTTAACCTGACTTTCCTTTGCAAGGCTTGCTTTAGACCAACATTTATTTTCCACTGTTTCTTCTCATGTGTAATTTGTACATAATTTGTATGTATTGAATTCTTCTACATTCACTTATTAACTCCCTCTACTTCCTGTATTCTCTTGGTAAGTGTCAAGACTAAAGAACACCTAGAGTGGACAGGTTCTTATATGTCTCAAACACAGACATCAGAACTATAAAAGCGGGGAACATATTGTTTCTGGAGATGGCTCTCCCTAGAACCTCTAACAAATGCCTTCTCTTTGCTTTAAGTTGTTGACAGTTTCGTTGAGTAGTAAGAAGATATTTTTTCATATTTCAATAGAAGCAAATTGGTTAAAAATAAACAAGTCAGATTCTGGTAGGAATATTTGAAACTATCAGAGGTGAGATAAAGTTTCCTGAGGCAATAGGCCTGTAGGAAAAACCTGGAGGATATATTTTGTCTATATGGGAGGTTTTGGTGCTGAAATACACATACTAGATATAAAGGGATGCCAATGTCCATCTCTTTTATTTTGGTATTTGAGCTTCTATCAAATTTGCTAGGTAAAAAGCTGGGTGTCTGATGGAGTATACTTCTCAGACATGCCACTAGATAAGTTCCATTTACTGGTTGTCATATCCTAGAAACTTTGGGGTAAACTACCTGGTAGGATTGCATTAGTCCTCTTCACTTAGTTTTAATTGGAGTTTTTGGTCAACCTTTTTGAGTAATCAGTCCTACCAACAGTAACACACTACCAGCTTATAAATATTTATATATATATATTTTATTATTTCAAAGAGGAAGAGAGAGGGAGAGATAGAAACATCAATGATGAGAGAATAATTGATCAGCTGCCTTCTGTATGCCCCCTAGTGGAGATTGAGCCCACAACCTGGGCGTGTGCCCTTGACTGGAATCGAACCCAGGACCCTTCAGTCTGCAGATTGATGCTCCATCCACTGGGCCAAACTGGCTAGGGCTTATAAATATTTAAATGCCATCATATTACATATGAGATTTATGAACCAGGATAAAATGATAAATTTTCTAAAACTTGCTTTGCTTTGTTAAATGGTAATTTTTCTTCAAGTTTTACTCAACAAATTTTACTAAAATAGCTAGCATGACATAATGAGTTTGCAGAGTAAGTACTACACTATGCAACTGAGTCTATTTAATGCTATAAACTATAATGTACTTAGTAAGCAAACATTTTGATTATGTAGCCAAACATATTTTAACAGTATCAACCCAAATTGATTTAAAATGTTATCTTAAAGAATTGCTATAGCTTTGTAGATATATGACCAAAAAAGCAAACCAAAGTCTCTTCAATTTCCAAAAACATATTTTTTAATTTATTAATTTACTATTACATTTTTAATTTATTAATTTACTATTAATTTATTAATTTACTTTATTAATTTACTATTAGCAGTGGTTTTTAGTATACTAATGATATCATAGTAATTAACACTAATATTCTAATTTTTAAAAATGCTATATAAAACTGGTCAACAACTGTTTCTGGGATAATCTTAGAGTATAACATGATATATTAGGCATAGTCCCTGAATTTAAAATACTTACGTTCTAACAGGAAAACAACGACAACTGATCAAAATATATACTATGGGACGCCATTGTGCGAGGCTTATAATTATATTGATTAAGATATAATAGAAGTAATATTAAATTTCCCAGCTAAATAACCACAGATAATAAAAATACCACATAGCAAGTCTAATTTATTAAGGAATAACATAATTTTCATCTCACATCCCAACTCTGGTCAGTTGACAATTAATAACTAGAATTTTTGATAAAGATTTTATGGCCATATATGTACTCAGAAGGAAAGAGTATTGTAAATGGCTGGCAATGTCTGCCATTGGCAAAAAAAATGGAAATGGCAGCACAAATGCCAGGTGTATCCCATCCTTGCTTTATCAAAATGTTTTTTGTTAAATCCCCTTGTCCCATACTATTATAGAGGGTTTTTGAATCATGAATATGAATCGTGCAGAAAAACATAAGCAAGAGAGTGTGTTGACTAACTGGAGATGGGGCTTGGTTAATCTAGAAAGATTGTCTAGAGGAAATGTGTCGTAAGAATTACTCTAATTTGTGTATACAACTTAAGGAAATTTGTTCTCCCTCTTTATTTTGTAAATGGAACTGGGTTTTACTACCACAGTTGACCAATAGATGCTTCTCTCACACATAAACTTTATACCAGCTACCAAAAAATCCTGAGACTGGAAGTTTTAAGTTTGCAAAAAGAGTTAATTCTTTAGGCCAGTGGTCAGGGTCTGAAAACTATGCTTACTATGATGTCCGTCCCATGGGACAAACACAGCACTGGGCATGTTTCTTTAAACAAAATTTCATTGGAATATAGTCATTCTCATTTGTTATGCATTGTTTATGGCTGCTTTCATGCTATAGTAGCAGAGTTCAGAAGTTGCTAAAAGTAGTCTGTGGTCACCTTGCTTTATTCTTTAAAATGCAAATTCTTGGGCCAACATCAAATCCAATGAATATCAGTCTCTTTGGTAAGGGACTGAAAAATCTGCATTTTACCAGGCTTGATAGCTTTCTCTGAAGTATATTAAATGTATAAAATCATTGTTTTGTGTCACCAAATTTTATAAGTACAATCTGAATCAAACCTCTTAATAGTACGGATGTCTACGGTATCTTTAAGCTGCCAGATTGATTATTTTCATAGAGCAAAATAACACAAATTTCATATGTTTATCTTCTGAATATTGAAAATTCTACCCATGTTAAGGTTTATCTATAACTCTTTTTAAAAAAAATATGTTTTTATTTATTTCAGAGAGAGGAAGGAGAGGGAAAGAGAGAGATAGAAACATCAACGATGAGAGAAAGTCATTGATCAGCTGCCTCTTGCACAGCCCTTACTGGGGATCAAGCCTGCAACCTGGGCAAGTGACCTGACCAGGAATCAAAATGTGACCTCCTGATTCACAGGTCAATGCTGAACCAATGATTTACACTGGTCGGGCTATAACTCATTTTTAACTTGAAGCTTATTATTACAGTTTTTATCATTATACTAATTTATATAATCCCATTTTTATTTATTATTTGCATAGCATTAGAGCAAATTCTAAGTAGCAAATTATTTATATGATTAAAATGTAAGATATAGGGTAAGACTCTGGAATTCTTATTATAATCTTATTTTTATATTCCAAAACTTTCTTCAGTGTAGTCTTGCATAGCTTTTGCTTTATATCCAGATACTAGAGGCCCAGGGACTCTCAGCCTAGCCTGTGCCCTCTTGCAATCTGGGGCCCCTCAGGGGATGACAGACTGCCAGTTTTGGCCTGATCCCGAAGGACAGGCCATTTAAGAATATTTACACCACAGAAACCAGGCCTGGGGGGATCAGGTCAAAACAGCAGTCAGACATCCCCCAAGGGATGTAGTAGTATGCAAAGTAGCAGGCAGCCAGGCAGCATGCCATTCCCAGCTTGGTAGCGCTGCAGTGGAGGTGGGAGAGGCTCACTTCACTGCAGCTGTGATTGCCATGATTGAGCCTGGCTCCTGGCACCCTTTGGTCAGCTGAGTGATGTTCCCACTGTGGGAGCGCACTGACCACCAGGGGGCAGCTCCTGCATTGAGCATCTGTTCCCTGGTGGTCAGTGCACATCATAGCAACTGGTCAACTGGTTGTTTGATCATTTGGTCGCTTAGGCTTTTATATATATATATATATATATATATATATATATATATATATATATATATATTTTAGAGGCCCGGTGCACGAAATTCGTGCACTGGGGGATGGGGTTCCCTCAGCCAAGCCTGCCCCTCAGTCCGGGAGCCCTCAGTGGATGTCCTACTGATGGCCACAGTCTGGCAGCAGAGGCTCGGTGTAGGAGTCCCGTGTGTGTGTGTGTGTGTGTGTGTGTGTGTGTGTGTGTGTGTCTGCTGGGGCCTGCCCCCAGCCGCGCCACATAGGCTCCCAGCAGTTGCCGTGTGTGTGTGTGTGTGTGTTTGTGTGTCTGCTGGGGCCTGCCCCCAGCCGCGCCACATAGGCTCCCAGCAGTTGCCGTGTGTGTGTGTGTGTGTGTGTGTGTGTCTGCTGGGGGCCTGCCCCCAGCCACACCTTGGAGGCTTGGAGCAGGCACCCCTCTCTGTTGATCTCTCAGGCTCCTGGCCTCCACTGCATGTTGTACTCTTCCTTGAGCTGTGGCCAGGGTGGGGCACCCTTTCCTGCTGTGGGATCCCCAGGGCGACCCAGGGACAGGTGCACACAGGGGTTGGCTGGCTGCCAACTGCCCTTTCCTGCTCTGGGATCGCAGCAGCGCCCAGGGGCAGGTGCACACAGGGGCTGGCTGCAGGCCGCCCTTTCCTGCTCTATGATCTCTGTGGCAGGCGCACCCGGGGGGGGCTGGCTGCAGGTCCCCCTTTCCTGCTGTGGGATCGCCAGGGCGACCCAGGGGCAGGCGCACAGGGGGGCTGGCTGCAGGGTGCCCTATCCTGCTGTGGGATCGCATCAGCGATCCCATGGGCAGGCAGGTGCACACGGGGTCTGGCTAGAGGCCGCCCTTTCCTGCTGTGGGATCACCGTGGCCACCCAGGGACAGGCACACACAGGGGCTGGCTGTAGGCCACCCTTTCCTGCTCTGTGATCGCCGTGGCGATCCCACAGGCAGGCACACAGGGGGGCTGGCTAGAGGCTGCTGTTTCCTGCTCAGTGATCGCAGGGGACCCAGGAGCAGGCGCACACAGGGGCTGGCTGCAGGCTGCCCTTTCCTGCTCTGTGATCTCCGTGGCGATCCCATGGGCAGGAGCACATGGAGGCTGGCTGCAGGCCCCCCTTTCCTGCTCCATGATCTCTGGGGGATCCCATGGGCAGGCCACACAGGGGCTGGCTGCAGGCCGCCCTTTCCTGCTGTGGGATCCCCATGGTGACCCAGGAACAGGCGCACACAGGGGCTGGCTGCAGGCTGCCCTTTCCTGCTTCGGGATCTCCTGTTGCTCATCCCTGGCAGGGGCCGCCAGGGAAGAGGCGGGTGCCTGCCACTTCCCTGCCCCCCTCCGGCTTCTCGGATCACCGGCAGGGGGGTGGGCAAAGGAAGCCGGTTCTCCCATACAGGGCCAGGGGCAGTGCCTCCAGGCTCTTGCCTGCCACCTGTGTTTCCAATCACCCTCTTTCCCCTATGGCCTCCCATCATTGCCCCTATGTATGCAAATTAATCACCATGTTTGTTGGCGGTTAACCACCATCTTGGTTGGCAGTTAATTTGCATATCACCCTGATTAGCCAATGGGAAGGGTAGCGGTTGGACGCCAATTACCATGTTTCTCTTTTATTAGATAGGACTAGAGGCCCATTGCAGGAAGATTCCTGCAAGAATAGGGCTTCCTGTGGCTGGAGCAAAGCAGAGAAGGGAGCGAAACCTTCGCTCCTGCTCCCAGCCTCTGCAGTGGGTTTGCCCTCCCGCTCCCAGCCACTTTGGCTGGGTTTCCCCTCCCGCTCCTACATGTTCTAGCTGGGTTTGCCCTCCCGCTCTCAACCACTGCAGCTGGGTTTCCCCTCCTACCTCCCGCCTCTGCAGCCTTGGCTCCGTTCCTGTCTCCACTGCCTCTACTTTGCTCCCTTCTGTAGCTCTTCACTTCCACATTGTCTTCAGTCTTTGCTCCTAGTATGTATATGCAAATTAACTGCCATCTTAGTTGGGTTAATTTGCATATAGCCGCTCTGATTGCCTGGTGGACATGGCTTAAGGCATACCGAAGGTATGGTCAATTTGCATGCTTGTCTTTTATTAGTGTAGATAGATTCTGGGGTGTTCTTGAGTTTCTGTCTTTGGAGCAGACTTGTCTCCAAGTAATCCAGCAAACTTCCTGCTTCCAGGGAAAGGAAAAGCATAGGTTTTTCAGATTTAGAGGGGGATGGAAAAGCACAGTCCACCTAATTTCCAAGTCTCTCAACCAGATTTGAATTCAAGGCAACTGAATTTTTGCACTAATTTTACATAAATTATGGTAATCTTGGGAGTAAGAAAATGATGGCTAAGCACAAATGGATAGCTCTGTAAGAAGAATACTACATTACTAAAGTGCCCAGATCAGAAGACCATAAATTTATTATTGACCAAATCTTGAAAGTAAGTTTTATATTATTTCTGTTTTAATTATCTCTCAATTATGTATGGTGAAAATTGTAAATGCTACAGGCTGGTATCATTTGCTAAGTGAAAAATGAAGTAAAAACTTTTGCTTATTGTTGCTGAGGTGAATGAAAGAAGCAGGAGATGCACAGTGGAAGTAGAGTCAAATGACCCCAACAAATTTAGGAGGAGTTTCAGACAGAGCTGGTTGTTGCTGTCAGGATGTCTGTGAGAAATGGTTTCTAGGATTATCAAAGCAAATGACATTTAGACAAAGTAAATCTGAGTTAGCACTGTTATGGCCCAGGAATGAAAAAAAAAAAAAATGAGAGTTAGTGATATTGGATCTTAATAGAGAAAGGGAAAACTACAATATTTATTTGTATACCTGGATTATGGAGCTAGGGAGTTTGTACAAGTCACACAAATTTTAGACTGGAGATTATATATAAGAAACTTGAGGCCTTTGGAAATCATTGACAGTGCAAATTATTTGGTGCATCAAATATTTCTTTTTTTCTTTTTTATTGAATTTATTGGGGTGACATTGCTTACTATAATTATATAGGTTTCATATATATAATTCTATAATACATCATCTGTTTATTATATTGTGTATTCACCACCCTAAGTCAAGTATCCTTCCATCATCCTTTATTCCTATTTTAACCTCTTTTACCTCACAATACCCCACATTCCCTCTGGTAATCACCATACTATTCTCTAAATCCATGAGTTGTTTTTTTCTCCTTAGCTTAACCCTTCACCTTTTTCACCCAGCTTCCCCAACCTTCTCCTCTCTAATAGCTGTCAGCCCATTCTCTGTATCTGAGTCTGTTTCTATTTTATTTGCTAGTTTATTTTGTTCATTAAATTCCACATATGAATGAAATCATATGGTGCTTGTCTTTCTCTAACTGGCTTATTTCACTTAGTATAATATTCTCCAGGTCCATCCAGGCTGTTGCAAGGGTAAGATTTCTTTCTTTTTATGGCCAAGTATTTCATTGTGTAAATGTACTACAGTTTAATTATCCATTCATCAACTGATGGAGTGCATCAAATATTTTATAGGTTTTTATTCTTTTTGATATTGTTTCCTTACTTTTGATACTATTTTTTGAAAATAGAGAAACTTACATGTTGTTATATGATTCAATTTTATTTTCTGTTGTAACATTAACTAAAAGTTTTGGTTTTAATTCCTTTTTCAAAATTTTCTCATATATTTTGAATTTATGTATATTAAAGGCAAATTTTCTGATATTTTTTATTAAATCTTTACTGTTCAGATTATTACAGTTGTTCCTCTTTTTTCCCCCATAGCTCCCCTCACCCAATTCCCACCCCACCCTCTGCCCATACCTCCCCATACACTGTTCTCATCCATAGGTGTACAATTTCTGTCCAGTCTCTTCCAGCACCCCACACACCCCTTGCCCCTTGAGAATTGTCAGTTCACTACCTTTCTATGCCCCTGCTTCTATTATATTCACGAGTTTATTCTGTTCATCAAATTTTTTATTCACTTGATTCTTAGATTCACTTGTTGATAGATGCATATTTGTTGTTCATAATTTTTATCTTTACCTTATTCTTCTTCTTCCTCTTCTGAAAGAATACATTTCAGCATTTCATATAATACTGGTTTGGTGGTGATGAATTCCTGTAGCTTTTTCTTATCTGTGAAGCTCTTTATCTGACCTTCAATTCTGAATGATAGCTTTGGTGAAGTAATCTAGGTTGTAAGTTCTTGCTATTCATCATTTTGAATATTTCTTGCCAGTCCCTTCTGGCCTGCATAGTTTCTGTTGAGAAATCAGATGACAATCGTATGGGTACTCCCTTGTAGGTAACTGTTTTTCTCTTGCTGCTTTTAAGATTCTCTCTTTGTCTTTTGCTCTTGGCATTTTAATTATGATGTGTCTTGGTGTGGTCCTCTTTGGATTCCTTTTGTTTGGGGTTCTCTGAGCTTCCTGGACTTGTAAGTCTATTTCTTTCACCAGGTAGGGGAAGTTTTCTGTCATTATTTCTTGAAATAGGTTTTTGATATCTTGCTTTCTCTCTTCTTCTGGCACCCCCATAATTCAGATGTGGGTACGCTTGAAGTTGTCCCAGAGGCTCCTTATACTATCTTCATATTTTTTTTATTCTTTTTTCTTTTTGCTTTTCCAGTTGGTTGTTTATTGCTTCTTCATATTTCAAATCTTTGACTTGATTCTTGTGATCCTCTAGTCTGCTGTTAGATCTCTGTATATAATTCTTTATTTCAGTCAGTGTGTTCTTAATTTCTATTTGGTCCTTTTTCATATCCTTTAGGGTCTCACTAGATTTATCGGTGGTTTCTAGAAAATTCTTGAAAAACCTTATAACTGTGGTTTTGAACTCTATATCCAGTAGTTTGCTTTTCTCCACTTCTGTCATTTGTGACCTGTTTCTTTGTCTCCGCATTTTGGCTGTTTCCCTGTGTTGATAGAGTGGCTTTCTGTGCTAGTTGTCCTATAGGGCCCAGTGGCTCAGCCTCCCCAATTACCTGAGGTGGACACTCTTGGTGCATCCCTTTGTAGGCTGTGTGCACAGTCTTGTTGTAGTTAAGCCTTGATTATTGTAGGTATCACTAGGAGGAATTGACCTCCAGGCCAACTGGCTGTGAGAATCAGTTGTGTCTATGGTGGGAGAACTTCTGTGCTGGAGACACCCTTATGGGACAAGACTTGCTTCAGTGGGGCTTTGGTGCTCACTGAGTCTTCTCCCTGAGTGTGTCCCTTATGGATGTGAGGAGTTGTAATCTGGATGGTCCCACTCTGACCACTGGGTACACTGGCTCTTGGATCTCTAAGGAGGTGCTAATTTAGCCACTGCCTGAGGCTACCCAGAGGGAGCTATGGAGAGGTCTGCAGATTCCTCTTCTTTATTTGGGGTTTGGAAGTGCCCAGATGATGACCAGCTGTGAAGCAATGCAAGCTGCTCTGGGGCCTTGGGCCTTCTTTTGGATATTCTGGGTCTCTCTGACCCAGCTTCAGTTTGTTAGGTAATTTTAGATTGCAAAGGGCCAGGCCATTCATATGAAAAAGCCTCTGCACATAGCTTCGGTGGGGCTGGGTCTAAGGGAATCAACAGGGTAGAGCAAACAGCTCTGTCTGATCCTCATCCCTGCCCTAAGAGGCCCCGGGTCTCAGTGTCCCAGTAATCGCTGCAAGCACCTCTGAGAGAAAGCCGACCTCGAGTTCTGCCTGATGCCAGACTGTCCAGTTTCTCCCTGTATGAGGCTGGGTCCCCAGTGACTCGCTGGGAACTGGATTTCAGAGCAGTCGGGAGCTTGTGTCTCCCTCCTCATTGAAAAAGACAACTGTGTCCTCAGTTGCCAGCCCTTTCAATGTACGCCTCCGTACCTCTGCACTTTACTTCCGCACCTCCTCTGAGTCTCAGTGTGCTTTTCTCTTTCCTTCTAGTTGTAGAATTTCCACTCAGCCAGCCTTCCTGTGGTTCTGAGTGATGCCCATTTTGTCTTTTAGTTGTAGTTTTGAAGTGTGAGGCAGCAATTTCAGGTGTTTGCCTATGCCGCCATTTTGGTTTCTCAGTCCATTTTCTGATATTTTAAACCAGAATCCTTGTTGAGATATTCCAAAACTCCAACATCTACTTACAATGAATATATATATATATATATATATATATATATATATATATATATATAAAATTATTTTAGATATTTTCAATAGTAACTAAATCAGAAACTAAACCACAGACGTACTACTAAATACCCTTACTATTACTGACAGAGGCTAGAAGTTAGTAATTAGTCTTAATCTCACCTACACATGTTGCCTACACAGACGCAATTCTCAAAAGGAATGAAAATATTTCCTTCCTAGGAAGACAGTCCTTTTGGATTATATCTCTTCTAATGACACTAATAAGCTTACAGATTTGATCCAAATTGATTTAACAATACTTATTGAATGTCTGATAGGGACAAAAATTAGTATCAGAAGTGGCAAATCAGCAAGGTCTATATGTAGTACACATATCTGCTGAAGTTGTAAACATTACTCCAGAAAGTTTAGAGACATGACACTAATAAGAATAGGAAGGCAGAAGTGATTTATCTTAAAGTAAATAAAATATTTGAGGTGGCCCCACTTGGGAAATATCCCTTCCAGGGTCTAGTTATACAAACCCCCATGTTGGACATATGCCAGTCTCAGAAACAGAGACAACAGCTGCTCAAAGTCATGGAGTGTTAGAAAGTTCCAGAACAGGTGGGAGGATGAACAATCAGGAGAGAGAGGGAGACAGCAAGTGCTGGCAACAGGAGGCCTTAATCAGTAGCCTATACATGCCTGCTCCCAACCAAGCAAAAGAAAGAAAGGAGCCCAGCCATGGATAGCAACAAATGGAAGGTGGCTTAATTAAAATGCATTACTAGCCCAAAATAGCTAAACTCCAAAAAGTTTCTGTGGCATCCAATTGGGAATATGCTGCTTGTGAAAATAATAGCATGGTGTATTGTGTTGCTCCAAGTGTGGTAATGATATAGTTGTAATAACCCCACTCCCACTAGCAACAGAGAAAGACCATCCATGCATTTATATGATAACAGTATAGTTCTAAAGAAAATCAATCTTTGGACCCAAACTACATTGTGCATAAGAAATGGAAACACTGTCCAATCTCAGAGAGAAGGCAGAAGGGGGAGTAAGAGATCAACTAAAGTACTTGTATGCATGCATATTAGCATAACCAATGGACAGGGACACTGGGGTGGTGAGGGCTTGTCCTGGGGGGCGAGAGTGGTGGGGGGGTCAATCGGGGAAAAAGGAGACATATGTAATACTTTAAACAATAAATAAATAAATAAATATTATATCATAAACAATCACAAAATAAGAAATGGAAACAGATGTGTATCCTTTCCTTACAGTTATTCCTTTCAAAATAAATTGCTTTTGTAATCTTCATTTCAAATGATTGACATATACAGTGGGGCCTTGACTTAAGAGTTTAATTCGTTCCGAGACTGAGCTCATTAAGGAGCTCGTTAACTCAAATTACTCTGTCAACTCAATGCAAAAAATTGGCTAGAGACAGCTGGTATCTCAAAAAACTCGTTAGTCAGGACACTCGTAAGTCAAGGCCCCACTGTAATTCAGATTATCAAGACTTTCCTAATGTAAGGTTTCCTCTGATGTGGGCTGAGATCACATGGCTATACCTAGAATATCATAAAACACACTAGGCCTTAGGATGGCATGTCTGCACATTGAATGTTGGGGGAAAGAATATTAGTAATACATGTATTCATTTTTGTGAGTACTTATTCAATCAGCAAACATTTAATAATCAACTCTGTATCAAAGATTCTGTTAGGTGTTGGGGATACAGAGTTGAGGAAAAAAAGACACAGTCTCTGTCCTCATAGACATCAAATGGGGTGGAATGTAGACAATAAAGAAGCAATTAGATATATTTTGTTCATCAGTTTATTTTGTTCAATAGATTCTATAGATAAGTGAGATCATGTGATGCTTAGCTTTCTCTGACTGGCTTATTTCACTTAGCATAATACTTTCCAGGTCCCACCATGCTGTCTCAAAGGGTAAGAGATTCTTCTTTTCTTACAGCTATATAGTAATTCATTGTGTAAATATACCACAACTTTTTATTCACTCATCTACTGATTCATACTTGGGCTATTTTCAGATATGAGTTATTGTAAATAACAATGCTATGAACATATGGGGTTTATATATTATTTCTGATTGGTGTTTTGGGATCACTGGGTCAAATGGCAGTTCCATTTTTAATTTTTGGGAAAAACTCCATACTGTTTTCCATAGTGGCTGCACCAGTCTTCATTCCCGCCAGTAGTGTACTAGGGTTCCCTGTTCACCACAAACTCGCCCAGCATTTGTCATTTGTTAATTTGTTGATAGCCATTCCAGCAGGTATGAGGGGAAACCTCATTGTCGTTTTAATTTGCATCTTTCTGATGATTAATAACTTTGAGCATTTTTTTATATGTCTCTTGGCCATCTGTATGTCCTCTTTGGAGAAATGTCTATTTAGATCCTTTGCCCATTTTTTAAAAACTTAGAATTGCATATTTATTTCTGAATGGCTCAAGACTCTGTGGTCCTTTTCTTTATTGCTTTTTTAAGTCTGTCTTTATTGTTGAAAGTATTACAGAGGTGCCCTTTTCTCCCCCATTGACCTCCTTCTTCCCACTCCAAACCCCTCCCTGGCCTTTACCACACTATAGTCTGTGTCCCTGATTTATGCATATATGCATATATATGCTTTGGTTAATTTATCCCCGCTGCCCCACTCCCTTCCCTCTGAGAATCCTCAGTCTGTTGCATGCTTCTATATCCCTGGATCTATTTTGTCAGTTTATTTTGTTCATAATATTCCACATATGAGTGAGATCATGTGATATTTGTCTTTCTCTTATGGCTTATTTCACTTAGCATAATACTCTCCAGGTCCATCCATGTTGTCTCAAAGATTAAGAGATCTTTCATTTTTACAGCTGCATAGTATTCCATTGTGTAAATGTGTGGCAAGTTTTTTTGTTTTGTTTTGTTTTTTTTTTTTGTTTTGTTTTGTTTTTTTTATCCATTCAACTACTGATGGACACTTGGGCTGTTTTCAGATCTTAGATATTGTCAATAATGCTGCTATGAGCATAGGGGTGCATATATTCTTTCTGCTCAGTGTTTCAGGCTTCATAGGATATATTTCTAGAAGTGAGATCACTGAGTCAAATGGCAGTTTCATTTTTAATTTTTGTAGGAAACTCCACTCTTTTCCATAGAGACTGCACTGGCTTGCATTCCCACCAGCAGTGTACTAGGGATCCTTTTTCTCCACCTCCTCCCCAGCACATGTTGTTTGTTGATTTATTGATGGTATCCACTCTAGAAGGTGTGAGGTAGGTGAGATCCATAGCAATACAATTATAGTAGGGGACTTTTACACCCCACTGACATCACTGGATAAAACTTCTAGACAAAAAATAAACAAGGATACAGCAACCCTAAACAACACACTAGATCAAATGGATTTAATTAATATTTACAGAACATTTCGCCCCAAAGCTGCAGAGTATACATTCTTCTCATGTGCACATGGGGACATTCTCAAAGATAGACCACATGTTAGGACACAAGTTAAGTGTCTACAAAGTCAAGATGATTACAATCATATCAAGCATCTTCTCAGGTCGCAATGACATGAAACTAGAGTCAACTACAATTAAATTACGCCAAAATATTCAAACACATGGAGGCTAAATAGCATGTTATTAAGCAATGAATGGGTTACCAATGAAATCAAGGAAGTAATCAAATACTTCTTGGAAACAAATGAAAATGAACACACATGACCCAAAATCTATGGGTCACAGCAAAACCAGTCCTGAGAGGGAAGTTCATAGTACTGTATATAGGCCTACCTCAAGAAACAAGAAAAACTTTTATTAAGTTATCTAACCATACAAGTTAAAGAATTAGAAAGTGAACAACAAGAAAAGCCCAGAGTAAGTAGAAGAAAGGGAATAATAAAGATCAGAGTGGAAATAAATGTTGGTACAGCTGACACTTGGAAAAGATAAACAAGATTGATGAACCTTTAGCCAGACTCATCAATAAACATAGAGAGGATCAAAATAAATAAAATCAGAAAGGAAAGAGTTGAAGTAACACTGGACACCACAGAAATACAGAGGATTGTAATAAAATACTATGAACAACCATATGCCAACAAGCTGGGCAACCTTGACAAAATGGAAAAATTCCTAGAAAAATATAACTTTTCAAAACTGAATCAGGAAAAAACAGAAAACTGGAATAGGCCTATGACAACTGATGAAATCAAAGTAGCAATTAAAAAACTCCTTTGCCCATTTTTTAATGGGTTTGTTTGCCCTCCTCTTGTTAAGTTGTATGAGTTCCTAACAGTTCCTTATATTCTGGAAATATAAATAACCCCTTATCAGATATGTGATTGGCAATGTTTCCAATACCATTCATACACATACACACACACACACACACACACACACACACACATAATTGATTTAAGAGAGAGGAAGGGAGGATAGAGTTAGAAACATTGATCAGCCACCTCCCGCACACCTCCCACTGGGGACCAAGCCCACAACATGGGCATGTGCCCTGAACATGAATGGAAGTGTGACTTCTTGGTTCATGGGTTGACACTCAACCACTGAGTGATGCTGGCTGGGCCTCAACACCATTTTTTTAAAAGACTGTCTTTATTCCATTGTATGCTCTTGTCTCGTTTATGTAAAAGACTGAGACATCTCAGAGGGGAGGGGGTGAGGGAGGCAGGAACATATTAACCAAAGAACGTATAGACATACTAGGGGCCCCATGCACCGGTGGGGTCCTTCAGCCTGGCCTGCACCCTCTTGCAATCTGGGATCCCTAAGGGGATGTCAGAGAGCTGGTTTGGGCCCGATTTCTACAGGCCAGGCCAAGGAATCCCACTGGTCCATGAATCTGTGCACCGGGCCTCTAGTATGCATATAAGATCTTTGGTTAATCTCTTCCCGCCCTCCCCCCTAACCCCTTCCCTCTGAAATTCATCAGTCTGTTCCATGCTGCCATGCCTGTGCTTTCCGCTCCTGCATTGAGAGTCTGCCTCCTGGTGGTCAGTGCACGTCATAGCTACTAGCTGGTTAGCCAGTCGCTTTTGCATATCTACACTAATAAAAGACAAAAATGGTAATTGGCGTACGGCGATACCTTTTTCATTGGCTAATCAGGGCTATATGCAAATTAACTGCCAACTAAGATTGGCAGTTAAGTGCCAACTAAGATTGGCAGTTAACTTCCAACAAGATGGCGGCTAATTTGCATATATAGGCACAATGCAGGGAGGCGAAAGGGAAAGCAGGAAGAAGCCCCCTGCCACTGACAGTGATCGGAAACCCAGGGGAGAGCTAAGAGCTGGGGGGGCAGGGCAAAGGCGGCCCTGGGGCCGCCTTTGCCCTGCCCCCCAGCCATGATTGGAGAATCAGGCGCCTTTGCCACCCTGGCCAGTGATAGCAGGAAGTAGGGGTGGAGCCAGCGATGGGAGCTGGGCACGGTCGAAGCTGGCAGTCCCAGGAGCTAGGGGTCCCTTGCCTGGGCCTAAAGCAAAGCCCACGATCGCGGCGCCCCCCCGCTGCCACTGCAGGTCCCTGCTGCCTGGGCGGGACGCCTAGGCCAGAGGTGTCAGGCCTGGGCAGGGGCGGAGCCTGCAACCGCGGGGAGCTGGGAGTCCCCTGCCCAGGCCTGACACCTCTGCCAGAGGCCTCAGGCCTGGTCAAGGGGCCGATCCGGTGATTGGTGATCGGAGGGTGATGAGGGTCAACTCCTCTGGCTGAGGCATCAGGCCTGGGTGGGGGGCGGAGCCGGGGACTGGGGGGATATGATGGTCCCCTTGCCCAGGCCTGAAGCCTGGGTCAGAGGCGTCAGGCTTGGACGGGGGGTGGAGCAAGCGATCAGAGGGAGATGGAGGTTCCCTGCCCAGGCATGATTCCTGGGCCAGAGGCCTCAGGCCTGGGCGGGGGCCAGAGCCAGTGATCGGGGGTGATGGGGGTCCCCTGTCCAAACCTGACACCTCTGGCGGAGGCGTCAGGCCTGGGCAAGGGGCCGATCAGGCGATCGGAGGGTGATGGGGGTCAACACCTGAGGGCTCCCAGTATGTGAGAGGGGGCAGGCTGGGCTGAGGGACACTCTCCCCCCCACACACACCCAGTGCACGAATTTCGTGCACCGGGCCCCTAGTATATATATATATATATATATATATATATATATATATATATATATACATAACCCATGGACACAGACAATAGTGCAGTGAAGGCCTGGGGTGGGGTGAAGGAGGGGGTCAATGGGGGGGAAGAGACATCTGTAATACTTTCAACAATAAAGATACATTTTTAAAAAGAAGCAATTCAATATGTAGATAAAAATTACCAATAAATAGTGATTTGGAGGAAATGAACAATGTAAAGTGACAGAAAGTAACAAGATGGGCAATTGGTGGGACTACTTATATACTGTGGCCAAGAAGGTCTCATTTAGGTACCTTTTTGAAAGAGAACTTAAGTATGAGAGGTTGCCAATCTAGGGAGTAGCATTCTAGGTAAAATGAAATGGCACATGTGACAATATTCTGAGGTAGGAAGAGTGTGGTATGTGAGAAGAGTTGAAGTGCCTGAAGGGAGAGCAGATTATAAGGTTTGGGTAGTAAACATGGGCTAGAAGACAAAGGGTTTTACAGTATAATAGTTTGAATGTCTCTTAAGGGTTTATTCTGCCTGCTCAGTGATCCTCATCATTCATTCATTCATTCATTCATTCATTTACTCAATCAATCAATCAATCAATCAATGTTTAATAAGTGCCTGCTGTGTCCAAGTACTCGTCTATGTCCGGGGAATATATGTAATAAATAATAAATAATCCCTATCTTCATGTATCTGACATTCTACTGGAAGGGAAATAGGCAGTAAATAAGAAAACTGGAAAAAAATAAATGAGATAATTGCAGATTTCTATATGTGCTATGGCAGAAAATGCTAAGTGCTATTATCTATCCTAATATATAAAAAGCCAGTCATTTAGGCCGACATGTCCTAAACGACCTGATGGATGACTGAACAGCAGGTTCCATTGATCAGGGGATGGCTAACGGGGGAACCGGGGTTCCCTCAGGCACAGATGAATCTGTGGCAGCAGTGACTGGTGAGCAGGCAGGCAGAAGGAAGACTGCTTGGTCCCTCCTCCCAGCCCTCAGACTCCAATCAGGTGGTGGAGGCAGGGCAGAACTGGGGACTGGCTCCCTTTGTAGTCTTGCAGGTTCAATCAACAGAGTACAGGCCAGGCACCAATGGACCAGCACTGCCGGCATGATCCTGACAGCACTGCTGGCCTTCTGGAACTCAGCCTCGGGCACTGCAGCCACTTCCTCTCCCTAGATGTTCCACAAGGAAGAAAGGATACCACCAGAAGCGCCAGGGGTGACCAGCGGTTACTGCTATCATGGTGCTTCTTCCAAGTCACTAGAGCCGGGCCCCTGCCCACCCTGCTCCAAGTGAAGTGTGAGCACTGCACATGGAAGATTTGAGTAGATAGCTACAGGAAATTAATTTCAAAAAGATTTTGGAGCAATCGTTTCTCTCATTGGCCTGTTGTTTTCCTCTTTTCTAAGTATTTCCTCAACAACCTTACAAAAGGAACAAATACTAATAGGAATAGTCCATTAAGACTAATTAAAGCCATTAAAATTAATTTTGTTTGGAAATTTATTAGGAAATTTGGGACTCCCATTGAGACCGTTGATACATGCTGGGGAGTCACCCAGCAGAGACACTGAAGTGATGCAGTGGCTGCCCCGCTACCCCCTGCCCTGCAGGCCTGGAAATGGGAACCCACAGAAAGACTGCTCAGGGCTCGAGAAAGCACTGGAGATGTTCACTGAATGAGTGCATGACAATATGGTCCCCAATTTCTTATAAGTACCGCGAGCTAACCGATTGCACCACTGGAGCTCCAAGTCCCCAATTTCTTTAACAGAGGGGATGTGTTAGGCCTTACCATGAGCCTCTATTATGATGCATTTACATCATCCTATATAATAAAAGCCTAATACGCTAAGTGTCCAGTTGTCCAGTCTGCCATTCAACCAATCAAAGAGTAATATGCTAATGATAGGCTAAGGCTGCTGAACTGCTTGCTATGACATGCCCTGACCACCAGGGGGCAGACACTCCAGCTGGTAGGTTAGCTTGCTGCTGGGGTTTGGCCAATCGGGATTGAGGGAGACAGGCTGGGCATGTACTAGAGCCCTCCCATGGTCCGTCCCCGGCTGGCCAATCTCTCGTGTCCCTCCCTGGCCCCAAACATACACTGGTGGGATCTCTCAGCCTGGCTTGCACCCTCTCGCAATCCCAGAGCCCTTGGGGGATGTCAGAGAGAGCCAGTTTCAGCCCAAAAGCAGAAAAACCGGTCACTATGACATGCACTGACCACCAGGGGACAGACACTCAATGCAGGAGCTGCCCCCTGGTGGTCAGTGCACTCCCACAGGGGGAGCACTGTTCAGCCAGAAGCTGAGCTCACCACTGGCAAGCACAGTGGCAGTAGTGGGAGCCTCTTTTGCCTCTAAAGGCAACACTAAGGATGTATGACTTACGGCTTTGGCCTGCACCCTGTGGGGGAGGAGTAGGCCTAAGCTGTCAGTAGGACATCCCCCGAGTGCTCCTGGATTGCGAGAGGGTGCAGGCCAGGCTGAGGGACCATCCCAGTGCACGAATTTCATGCACCAGGCCTCTATCCTATCTAATAAAAGAGAAAAATGGTAATTAGCTGTAACTTCGCTACCCTTCCCATTGGCTAATCAGGGGGATATGCAAATTAACTGCCAGCCAAGATGGCAGTTAACCGCCAACAAAGATGGTGGTTAATTTGCATACATAGCCACAATGCTGGGAGGCAAAAGGGATCGGAAACCCAGGCGGCAGGCAAGAGGTTAGGGGCGGGCAAAGGTGGCCGGTGATCAGTGATTGCATTGTGGAATGGAGGCAGAGAGAGCTGCTGGCCTGCTTCCCCGTGATCACCATGGCGATCAGGGACAGAGAGAGCCCCAGCACAGGCCAGCCGGCACCCCCAGACTCCCCTGGGGCGGGGGTGCCAGCTGACCTGCTTCCCAGTGATCACCATGGCGATCGGAATCAGAGAGAGGCGTGGCGCAGGCCAGCCGGCACCCCCAAACCCCTCCGGGGCCGGGGGTGCCGGCTGGCCTGTTTCCCCGTGATTGCCATGGAAAAAAGACCTTCAAGGCCTGTCCACGGCAGGTTTGCATTTAAAACTAAGTGGGGTGGTCTGGAACTGCACGGCACTGACAACCAGGGCAGTCTCTGCATCAGTGGCACATCTGCGGCTCGAAGTGTGGGGGGTGAGGGCCATGCAAGCCAGAGGCTTTGGCTGCAATGGTCAGATAATTTCAGCTCCAAGGCAGGCGCAGTCAGGGAAGCCATGGGGACCTTCACAAAAAAGGAGAAGGCTGAAGAGGAAGGATACTTCCCAGAGCGGATTAAAGCTGGCAGCCTTGAAGAAACAACATGAAGAGATCACTCATCATAAAAAGGAGATTGAGCTTCTGCAGAAAGAAATTGAGCAGCACAAGCAGAACATCAAGAAACTGAAAGATCATAATACTGCGGCAGTGTCAGGGTGAGGGGACAGCCATATTTGTCAGTGCACCCTAGCTGTAAACAACAAAAAGTGTGCAGGAGCTGGGCAGGTGCACAGACAGGCACACAGACCCCAGGCCCACCTCGCCACCGCCTGGCCTCACCACCACCGCTGCTGATGCCGTCTCATGGGGCCTGCGCCCCGTAGCGGGAGGCAGGGGGCTGGGGGGGATGTCTTACAAACTGAACTTGACCATGCACATGCCCGCCACCTCCATCAAGGCCTCTGGGAGCGTTCACCCGCCTTCCACCAGCATGGCAATGTCTTCCCAGTACCGCCAGCTGCTGAGTGACTAGGACCACCATCTCTAACATGCAGGGAAGAGAGAACAGCCAGGTGCCCCAGAGCAAATATGCTGAGCTGCTGGTCATCATCAAAGAACTAGGGAAGGAGATCTGACTCATGTAAGCGGGCAGCAAGAGCGCGATGGAGAGACTGAAACGAGGCATCATCTACACGACAGGGCTGGTTCGGGAGTGCTTGGACGAGATGGAGCGGAACATCAGGTCCTAGCCCCTAAGTCAGCGTGAAAGGCTTTCCCTCTTCTTCCAAGGAGTGACAGCTCATGCTTGCACCCCCTTCAGATGAAACTTGGTTTCAAAATGGTAACAGCTTGGTTTCTCCTCCCCGTGCCCCTCCCGTGGTTCATCAGGCTCTGAACCTCCCATCGCTGAGATGGAGAAGAGATTTTTGCAGTTATTAGATTTACATATTAGTTAGGAACTACCCAGGGCATTTTGTGTGTTTTTTTAAAGCATTGATTTATATGATGCATGTCAGTTATCTATCACAGCAAACTGTAGTTGGCCTCCCAGATACGTGTTTCTCTTCTGAATACATTTCTGTTACGCACATGGTTTTTTATGTTTCTCTTCTGAGCTGATCCAACTCTGAGGGTTTGTTTCAGTGAGTCCTGAGGCAGCACTTTAGTAGCCAGTGCCCATTCACCACACAGTATAAATTCTTTTCAATGTAACTTTTTTTTTTGCTTAAGCATTTGCATGACTATTAGTACTTTGAAGTCAAACTTTAAAATGCACAAGGTATAAATACAGAAGAAAGAGCAATTTATTGAACCTCGCCTGACAAGGACCCCTGAAATTTCCCCTAAGGATGCATGTACATTTCAGTTCTGCCTTTCCCATCAGTGGATCCAAACATCTGGAAGACAGTGACTAATAGTGTTTGCATCTTTGTATGTATTTATTACTTGATGTAATAAAGCTTATTTTCATTAACAACAAAAAAGAGAAACTGAAAGATCATGCTGATGCTTAAGTGCACACAGTTCCCCATAGAATGGCTACATACTGTCCACTTCTATAAGACATAGTTCTGGTAACTAATATCTATCTATGCTGCCAACAGATTATAATAAATTGTGATGAGTGGGGGGAAAAAACCAAAAAACCAAGTGGGGTGACATCGGAATTACCCAAGCGTACCCCCAACCCCTTCACCTGCCCAGATGCCTAGGGTCCCTTTATAGCTGGGCTGAGCCCAGTGCTGCCCAGTGGCCTGGACACCAGACCTGACCACCTCTCTGGTTTGGCCCAAACATCTGAAGTTCGCATTAGTTGCCAACTTAAGAAATTGGAGCATTCACGTAAAATCAGGATTCCCCACTTCTCTTTCCAAAGTGGCCAATTGGGCTACCAACCAAGGGTGGTCGGTGTCACTTCAACCCTAAGAGGAACCCCCAGCTTGGGGGTGTGGTGAGGAGGAAGCTATCCGTGCAGACAGTTCTGTTGTGTAAACTCCCACTGACAGTAGCACAGCCCAACAGTGTGGCCATTCAACTGCGAGACAGCACAGCCATGAAACAGTCTGGCTGTTAAACAAGGCCCCTCTCCAGCTTTCAGGGGGCTTCACCTACTCCAACCCACTGCACCCCACTCTGCCCCAGTGAGACAGCTTCAGTGTTTCAGCTCCAGCAAACAGAACACGTTCCAGTGGAAAGGAAACGTGTATCCATGGCCAGTGTTGCTCAATGGATAGAGCCTCTGCCTGAGGACTGAAGGGCCCAGAGTTCAATTCCTGTTCAGGGCACATGCCTGGGTTATGGGTTTAATCCCCAGTGTTGGTTGTGCAGGAGACAGTCAGTCAATGATTCTCTCTCATCATTGATGTTTCTATCTCCCTCCCTCTCTAAAATCAATCTATACTAATAAAAGGATAATGTGCTAATTAGAACAAACAACTTCCAGACAACTTTCTGGATGTCCTTTTGGACAAAGCCATGGTGGCGGGGTCGAGGCAGAGGTGGTTAGGGGCGATCAGGCTGGCAGGGGAGAGCAGTTAGGGGGGTCAGGTCAGCAGGGAGAACAGTTAGGGAGATCAGGTTGGCAGGCAGGTGAGCAGTTAGGAGCCAGTGGTCCCAGATTGCAAGAGGGATGTCCAGCTGCCAGTTAGGGGGATCCCAGGGATCGGGCCTAAACCAGCAGTCGGACATCCCCCAAGGGTTCCCGATTAGAGAGGGTGTAGGCTGGGCTGAGGGGAACCCCTTCTCCCCCTGTGCATGAATTTCATGCTCTGGGCCACTAGTTATATATATAAAAGCCTAAGCGACCGAACAACCAGTTGACTGGTCGCTATGATGCACACTGACCACCATGGGGTAGACGCTCAATGCAGGAGCTGCCCCCTGGTGGTCAGTGCACCCCACAGGAGGAGTGCTGCTCAGCTGACTGACCTGTCCCAGCAGCCCACCAACATGGCGGCAGCCACTCACTCCCTCAGTAGTCCTGCAGGTCCAATCTCCAGAGAATTGGCCAAGCACCAATGGATCGGTGCCACCAACACGATTCCAACAGCATCACCAGCCTCCTGGAAGTCGGCCTTGGGCACCACAGCCACTTCCCCTCCTTAGACACTCCATAAGGAAGAAACGATATACAAGCGGCCACCAGGTGGCTCCCAACAACCAGTATGAACGTCAGTGAGATGGATTTGGATCCTGGGCCAACAAGGGCATCCCACTGCCAAACCGGAGGGCTGATCATGTCCGGACCCCCCCCCACACACACACACCCCTCGGGATGGGCGCCAGACACAGGGTTCATAACCGGCTGGCAAGCGCCTCTCCTGATCAGGACTGACTTGGCATGAGCCCACAGCAGGTGCAACAGGGCCAGGATGAGCAGGAACAACAGGCAGGAGCGGCAGGTGGCATTGGACTGCCAGTTTTGGCCCAATCCCCACAGGCCATACCAAGTGACCCCACCCATGCACAAATTCATGCACTGGGCCTCTGGTAAAGAAAAGCAGAGAGAGAACAACTTTAATAAATTTCATCTCCTGGCATGGGGCTTTGTACTTAGCTGCATGTATGCTATTGTTTTATTTGTTGTTGGGGTTTTTAGCATTTTTTATTGAAATAAGTCTAGAACAGTAAAAGTATCATCAAAAAAGGAGGAATTCACTACTTTGTGGGGGGAAAAAACAGTTAAAAGACTGGCTGCCATTAGTTATATTCCTGGGAGGGTCGGGGATGCTATAACCACCCTTAATTATATCCCTTTCCTATCTCAATTTCCTTTTTCCTGATTCTTCCCTAGTTTAATATTATTTCCCACTTCTTTCCCACTCCCTCTTATCCTGCCTATTTTTGCCTTAGGTCAGTCAGCCAGGTGCCTATTATGTGGTGGAAGGTGACATCTGCCTCCCTGATTGCCATCAGTGCAAAAAGAGTTGCTGAGTTTTAACCCAGATAATCTCATTTATTCCGTCCACACCCTTCCATGGTTTTGTCAGAGTGTTGTTTTCAGTTAGTGGTATGGGTTGTTACATCCTCTCCTCTCCAAGGTGAGATTTATTTGTACATCCCTCTTCCAGGTTGGTTGCACTCTGGAACTGCAGTTGCGGATTAATTTTCCGAAGACAGAATTACAGCTCTCCTAGCATTATTTTCATTCTAACCCTGCCCTGGTGGCTGAGTTGAATGGAGAGCTAGAGTAAACAACCTTTCCCTCCCACCCCAGCTGGCCACCGGAATAGGACAGCCACACCCAAGTCGCCCCTGGGTGTTGTTCTTTAGCAGTGGTTCTCAACCTTCCTAATGCCGCGACCCTTTAATACAGTTCTTCATGTTGTGGTGACCCCCAATTTCATTGTTACAAATTGAAAATAATTAAGGCATAGTGATTAATCACAAAAACAATATGTAATTATATATGTGTTTTCTGATTATCTTAGGTGACCCCTGTGAAAGAGTCATTCGACCCCCAAAGGGGTCACGACCCACAGGTTGAGAACCGCTGTTCTATAGGATCATGACAGAGCCTAAATTAAGCTATGGAAGAGACACGCTTACTGGGAAGGAAGACATGGTGAAAAGAAATGGCTTGGCAGTTACACACTGAGTTCCTTTGTTCACTGTCTAGCTTCCCCACCCTCCTTCTCCTCAGTTTCAATGTAAATCTTCTTTATCATTCCACTTCCTACCCCAATTGTGTACTATTCTCAGTGGTATGATTATTTTGGCACAAACTTCCCAAGCTTGTCTTTCTGTCTTGAGGAAGTCCAGAAGTAAATGGGGCTCTTTCTGTCCAGGAACATCCTGAAGCTGGAGTTAAATCCAATTCTAGCCTTGATATATCTCAGTAGGCTAGTGGGCCTTTTCAATCAAACCTCTCAAACTACTCAAACTGATTGTTGTCATTAAAGTGACATATATTATTCTAAAATACTCAGATAAGATTTGTTACTGGAAGTTATTGCTGAAAGAACTCTCAAAGAAAGCTTAGCTGTTAACTAAGGGAATAAACCTATGGATAATTTTTGCTTTATCAATATAAATGTGCCTGTATTATAATTTGATTCCTTGATAAACACATCCCTTAGTCCCTTAGACAGAATTTATGTTTTTATTTTTTTTCTTTAGAAATATTTAAGTAAAACAATGGGCCAACTGCATGTCTGACTATAAAGGGTTCATTCTGAGATTGCTGGAAGCACACTATTAGAGAAAATTTCTAGGACTTTGGTTTAACATGCAAGAACTTTCAATTAGGATCATCCAACAATGTAATAGGCTGCCTTGAGTTACTGAATGTCCACATGTTAAGAATTTTATAAAGGGGATTCCACTTTTGTTAAGGAGTTGGACTAGATCAGTATTTACAAAATAGTACATGGACAGTTTATATTAAAAGTATCAAGTAGGCTTGCTTTTAATGTAGGTTCACAGACCCCATTTCAGATCTCCTGAGAATTGAAATCTCAGAGTGAAGTACAAGATTATATTTTTAAAAAGTGCTTGTAGGTGGTCTATAATGTTAAGAGAGGTTTGGGAATCAGTGAACCAGATGACTTCAAAAATTCCTTGCAGTTAACTAGAATATCCCTCAATCAATTATGCATGTTAATCTTGTACTTCAGGTGATGTAATTTCACCTATGGTTAATTTTGTTTTGTTTGTTTCTGTACACATATTTGTTCTGAATGCTCATATAGTTTATTATAATAACAGGTGATGGTAATGGAAAAATCAAGGACAGACAGAAGATACAGGAACTGACAAAAGTAAAAGAGGAGTGGGACTGAGATGATGAGAAATTTAACCATGAACAGGGGAATTTGAACTTGGCATTTGAGACCATAGTACACAATTTAACAATTATTATATCTTTATTTTACTGCTGTTAAAGCATTTATAGTAATAATTTCTTGAACCATTGATTAATTGATTCATTCATGTTTTGCACTCAACTTATATGTTGAGTGATAACTATATGCCAGACACTGTCATCAAACCTAGAACTACATAGATAAATTAAAGCCCCAATCACATTAAAGCTAAAGAGAAGATAAATAGGTAATTATGACTCAATGTACTAATGCTAAGAAAGGTACATGAAAATGGATACAAGTAGGCAGAAGACAGAGGTATTCATTCTGCTTGGGGAAGATGCATAGAAAAGACTTCACTAAGAAGACCCTATTAGAGTTATACCTAAGATATAACAGTTCGTTAGAAAGAAAATGAGAGGAAGGGCACCCTAGGCAGAAGAAACTGTGGAAGAGAAATGTAAGCATACAGGTCATATTTTCTGTGGACTGAGTAAATGGGGGGTAGAAGAGGTTAGGGACTAGAAATTTAAGCTGGGATGAGGATTACTGGTATTTATGTATCCACAGGTGGTTCTTTCTACTAGCTGCAAGCTACTTGAGGTTAAGACCCAGATCTCATGCTTTTATCCTTCCACCTGTTCATAAACATCTGCTGAGTATCCCCTACAAGAAAAAGACTATAGCAGCTAGACAGCATTACTGAGGCATTTACTTGGCCTGAAGGAACTCATATTATGGTGATAGAAAAAATGTATAAACAAATAATTGCAGTACATATGATGAAATGAATATCCCTTCTTGCAGGATTTTCTAATAATTTTATATTAATTTTATAAATATAATTCAAATATAATTCTTGTTTGGTAAAAAGTAATGTGGTATTTCACAATTTTGTTTCATAAAAACTTCCTGCCTCCCTGCACCTTGTGGATATCCTAAGACAGGGCCAGGTGCTCAATAGTTCAGTAAATGCTTGTTGATATGGAATTAAATTAACCGACTACAGAAGAAAGAAGAAAGTGCTACAATGTACAAAGTCAAGTTAGGTTGGCAAGACATGGGATAGGGGACCAAGACAAAGTATGAAGAAATACTGTGGCCTAGGTGTCAGGAAGCTTAGAAAAATGGAGTTATTAAAGAACAACTGTTGATGTTCTGCATTATTTTTATATGTTGCTTTTTGGATTTGGATTTCACCAGTCAAAAATATGCTTATTTAATTTGCTGGTCTCTTTCTCTTGACAATGAGAAGCAAATGAGACTGAGGCAAAGTGGGGTGAGAAAAAAAGCCCTTATCATTTCTCTTTAGTACAGGGAAAAGGATGCTTTAAGGAGCTGATTTAATAACTGTAGGATATTTAGAAGTCTGATAGAAGAAAAATAACAGCATAATTTAAAGTAATAAATAGCTTATATTTATTGCAAGCACTATGTTAAAGTACTTCACATGCATTATTTTTCATCTTCATAACAAGTCTGTGAAGTAGAACCATCATTATCCTTACTTCAAATATACAGATACTGAACTAAAAAGAGATTAGAAGACTTGATAAGACCATAAGGCTAGGAAGTGGCTAAAAGAGATTTGAACTCAGGCAGTCTGATTTCAAACAACATGATTAGAGAAGGCAGAAGCAGAGATAGGAGCAATTAGGGTTTTGTAATAGAGATAAAATAGGTGTGTGTGTATGTGTGGGGGATGGGTTTAGGGGAAGATAGTGGCAAAAGAGAGATAAAAATGTACATAAGGCAAATTATGTCAGGTATCCAGGAATTATGTAATAGGACTTCTCTGGTTGTGGCTTATTAAGTGGCATCTTGTAAAATGACACATTCCTATTCTTCTAAACAGTCTTAAGTCTGGTTATGTCTATCTATCTATCATCTATCTATCTATCTATCTATCTATCTATCTATCAATCTATCAATCAATCATCTATCTATCATAATCTCTTCATCTATATCTAACAAATATGAGCTAAAAGATTTTAGTTTGCCTTTGATTTCCAAATCTGAAATGAGCAGATTAATTTTGATTTCAAAAACCTCAATTCTTGGGTGTTATTTTTCACATATCAAAGTAAGATCTTCTCATTAAAAATAGAAGATTGACTCTCATAATCTTTTCTCAAGAATCCATTCAGTAACTTCAAAAAGAGCTGCCTTAATCTTTTTCTGATATGTAGAGAGGTTATGCCACAAATAAAACACAAAAACAAAACCCAGAAAAAAAAACTTTTCTAACACAAGTAATTTTTTATGTTGCTCTTTTACAAGATTCTCATTTAAATGAAGATTGTAATGTGCTGCTTAGTACAAGCTACACTATTTTGGCTATTAAAATGTTAATGGAAATATTAACTTTAAGACAGAAACTATTGTTGCGAAGCCATAAAGGTAGGTAAATTTACTTTTAGGGCATTTAAGTAAAGCTAGGTTTAAGTTCTCAGTTTGTCAGTGAAAAGGAAATTATTAGAAAAATATAAAGAAAGCACAGTGCAATCATACTTGTTTATAGCAATACTGCTGAGCTTTACACTACGGAACAATTATTTCATTTTGTAGTTGGAAAAACTAACAGATTCATGTAGACATATATCTTTGGACAGCTTCACTTAGATTACAAATAGTGAATTGACAGACTGTGCAAATATTTGTTACCATTGCGCCTACTCTCTCCTAAATATGATGAATTACACAGGGCGCTAAGGCAGTAATTTCAGAATGGCTTCAAATATATTTGGAACTTCCTTAATCTCCCAAAAGCTTTATCTTCTTCAGTACCCAATTTCTTATTTTAGGCCCCCAAAATAGTGATTCATGACCATCACAATGGCTTGTAAATGCTTTCCTGGGGGAAGCTGCCTATTGTCTTCTCTAGCAGAGAGGTGTGGACAAGGAACCCGGAATGCTGGTGACCCTTGAAGCCCTGGCAAAGGTCAGGCCTATGCACCCACTGTTCAGTCCAGACAATGGTAGCTGAAGCAACTTCCCTACCAGATAGTCATATAAATCCTTACTGATAAGATAGTCTGTCTGTTACTGGAACTTGCCCATCTAAGGGCAATAGATGTATCCCAAACTGAATAAAAGGATGGTAAGGCCTAAGCCAAAGCGGAGTCCATGCTCTTGAGACAGGCTCTTGCTTGGCCCCCAATTTCCAATTATTATTTCTTGTCTTGTCTCTTTCATTTGCATGCAGTCCCTCTTCCAGAGCCTGAACCCTGAACCACATGGGACATGGGACATTCACACTTTCCCACATTCTCTGTGTATTTAGCCAAGGCTACTAGATTAACCATTTCGACTGGATTAAATAAAAAAAAAATAAATGTGAATAGTGCTGCTAGTGATATGTTCAGTTGTTGAAGTCACCAATGGGTAATGAGATAGAGGAGAGCCCGGCTGGATACTGGATAGTTCAGTTGGTTGGAGTGTCTCCCTTACACCATAAAGGTTGCAGGTTTGATCTCTGGTGGGGGCATGAATGGGAGGCAATGGCTCTCTCTCTCTCTCTCTCTCTCTCTCTCTCTCTCTCTCTCTCTCTCCCAAGTCAATAAACATTTTCTTGTGTGATGATAAGAAGAGAGAGAGAGAGAGAGAGAGAGAGAGAGAGAGAGAGAGAGAGAGAGAGAAGCAGGAGAGACTGCACAAATAGGAAACAAAAATTACCAATGAATGGTAAAAATGGTTCTTTTCATTGGTTCATTTGTATTCTGATTTCCTATTAGCTGACAACTATTACTAAAATTGTTTTAATGTTTATTTCTCCACCCCTTCCAATCCATTCCCATGGTGCATTCCACCTGGGAAATACAGATATATGTATGCCTTTGAGAAGGCAAGTAGAAATCTGAGTCACCAGCGGTTTTGTGAATTTCCTATAAGAAGACATTCTTCAAGGAGAAAGAAAAAGAAATTTAAGAAGAACTTTCTTTAAGGAAAAATATGCTTTTGAAAATACAAGTGTTTTAAAAAGGCAGTGTAATATAACTGCCTACTTTGTTACTTATTCCCAGTGGTTTGAATATAACCCAAGATTCAAAGAAAAACTATTTTAAAATTGATTCAAGGCAAAGACTTTAAAATTATTTCACTTTTTCTCTTCTTCCTCTTCCCATTTTATTCCATCTCTTCTTATCACCATTACTACTATAGGGCTATTACATGTAAAATACATTACAGTTGAGAAAGTGTTTATATAGACAATAACTTATTAAATAAATATTTACTAAGCATCCATAACATTGTCTGACCTTAACTATACAATGGTTAAAAAACATATATTGGCCCAGCTCATGTAGCTCAGTGGTTGAGCTCAACCTATAAACCAGGAGGTAATGGTTCAATTCCCAAACATGCCTGGGTTGTGGGCTTGATCTGCAGTACGGAGAGTGCAGAAGGCTTCCAATCAATGGTTCTCTCTTGTCATTGATGTGTGTTTTTTTTTCCTTTCTCTCCCTTTCCCTTCCTCTTTGAAATCAATACAGTATATTTAAAAATCACAGATTGAATTATTTCAAAAGGAATTTTAAAAACGAGTAAGTAAATTTGTCATTACAACTTGCAAAGTGTCATTAAGAAAAAGAACAAGGATGCTATGAGTGGATAACACAATGGACCTAGTTGACACTAGGAGGCCAGAGGCCCCTCTGTGTGGACATGAGCTGAGATGTAAGGATGAAAAGTTTTCAGTCAGATGAAAAATGGAATGATGACTTCTCCAGGTCTGGTGAACAACATGTGGAAAGGCCCTGAGGTAGAAACAGGCTTGACCACTAGAATGGAGTAGAAGAGGAAAAAGATGAAGATAGACAGGTACCATAAACCTGATGATGTAGGACCGTATAAGTTCAACTTAAAGAGCTTAAAGTATATTTCAAGTAGAGTGGAAAGCTAATGAAGGATTTTGAATAGGAAACTTATATGATCCAATTCACTTTATATCAGTGTTGTCTCATAGAAATAATTTTTTTAAATTTTCTAGTAGCCACATTGAAAAGGTAAAATGAAAACTGAGCATGAAGAAGTAAAAGTGTTAGTTTTTGCAGATGACATGACTCTGTATATAGAAAACTCTAAAGACTCCACCAAAAGCTATTAGAAACAACAAAAAATAAGGTTTCAGGATTAAAATTCAATATATAACATTGGTGGTATAGTGGTGAGCATAGCTGCCTTACAAAATCAATATAAAAAATCCACTGCATTCCTATATGCTAACAATAAAATTTCAGAAAAAGAAAAAAAAAAACTTCATTTGCAATTACAACAAAAATAATAAAATACCTAGGAATACATTTAACAAAGAATGTGAAGGTCCTAAATACTGAAAACTATAAAGCATTATTAAAAGACATTGAATAAGACACAACAAAATGGAAAAAAAAATATCCCGTGTCCATGGATTGGAAGAATCAACATAGTTAAAATGTCCATATTACCCAAAGCAATATGCAGATGTAGTGCAATCCCCATCAAAATCACAATGACACTTTTTTTAAAGAACTAGAATAACAACAACAAAAACAACAACAACAACAAAACCCATCAGTTTTGTACTGTACCAAAAGGCCTCAGAATAGCCAAAGCAATCCTGAGAAAAAAGAACAAAGCTGGAGGTATGACATTACTTGATTTCAAATTATACTACAGAGCAACGATAATAAAAAAAAAGCATGTTATTGTCATAAAAACAGGCACAGAGACTAATGGGACAGAATTGAGGGCTTAGAAATAAAGCCACATGTATATGGGCAAATAATTATTTTTACATATAATTCAAGGGGTGGATTTGGGCTTTCTTCTTTCTACATTTATTTATTTATTTATTTATTTTCTTTAATACGTTTTATTGATTTTTAGAAGAGAGGAAGGGAGGGAGAGAGAAAATGATAGAAAGAGGAACATCAATGTGAGAATGAAATATCGATCGGCTGCTCCTGCACACCCCCAACTGGAGATTAAGCCCACAATCCTGGCATGTGCCCTGACCAAATATCGAACTGGCAACCTTTCAGTGCACAAGACATTGCCCAACCAACTGAACCACATTGGTCAGGGGTAGGCAAATAATTTTTGACAAACATATCAAAAATATACAATGGAGAAAAGAAAGTCTCTTCAATAAATGGCACTGGGAAAGTTGGAATGTCATATGCAAAAAAAAAAAAAAAAAAAACCAAAAAACTAGACTACTGTTTGTTTACATGTACAAAAATAAATTCAAAATGGATCAAAGACTTACATATAAGATATGAAACAAAAATTACAAAGAAAAATACATGGGTATTAAATTTTTGGACCTTGGCATTAGAAAATGTTTTATGAATTTGACCTAAAAAACAAGGGAAGTAAAAGCAAAAAAATTGATGAATGATATTATATCAAACCAAAAAGCTTCTGCACAGTAAAAGAAACTACCAACAAAATAAAAAGGCAACTGAACCGAAAATACTTGAAAACAGCAGCTCTCACAAAGGGGTTAATATCTAAACTATAGAAAGAACTCATACAAGGAGATTAAAAATGGCAGCTGAGTAAGTGGAAGCTCACAGACATGCTCCCAGGACCAAACTGGAATTACAACTAAAATACAAAAAACCACCCTGACTAATCAACTGAAGACTAGCTGGAGGGAAATCTGATAGCCAAGGAGACTGGTAGGAAGGACAGAGGTGAGAAAGGGCTGGTGAGGTTCCCACAGACAGTAGTGAAGTTCTGGAGAGATATCTCAGCTGTGTGGAGATGCCATTGAGAACTCTGGAGTCTAATCCCTAAGCTGGGACCCCCAGCAGAGAGCAACAGAACTGAGAAAGGTTCCCAATAACATCGGGCTGTGAAAAGCAGCAGGGTTGCTGTCTGCCAGGGAGAGATGGCTGGAAAATAAGGCACCCACTTAAAGGGATAATGCACAAAATTTCAAGTACAGCCACTCACCTTGGGCTCCAGCAGAGGAAGGGCAGAGTGGACTGGAGCTGTTTGTGCATAAGCCAGGGTTGGGGGGGTCTGGGGTTAGAGAGTGGAAGTCAGACATCTAGGTTTCCTGTGCTGAGTCATTGCCTCATGCTGTTGAGCTCATCTTTATCAGGCAAAGTTTGCTATCCAGGTGGTTTTTGCATTGGTGGGGGAAGGCAGTTGACCCAACCTATTGGAAAATCCCTTCCCTCACCCACCCTGTGGAGTTTCTGAACCCCATTAAGATACAGAGAATAACAGTTAGCCTGCAGACAGAAGCAGTTGTCCCACCGTGTTAGAAAAACCCTCACCCTCACTTTGGATAATTTTGTGAGGCTACTCTAGCCTGAACCTGAATAGTCTGCAGGCAGGTCTCTGGAGGCTTTGAGTCTTTTCCTGATCAAATTAACCAGAAACAGCTGTTTGGTTCCCTGCCACAGACATCATCCCAGACTGCTCAGTGAGGCAAAAGCCGCTGGACCCCCAGAGCCTGCAACCGAAACCTGCAGGATGAGCTCCATGGGAGAAGGGAGTATAACTCAGAATAGGGACAATCAAGGTGTGAGTCTCAAGGTAAAACCAGCCTCTGGTTAGGGAGAGGTGGCGACGAGTCTGGCACTGAGACATACATGACATGCCTGACATAGGCAGCCATTTTCTCCTGAAGAGATAGGCCCTCCCTGCAGGATCCAGGCAACCAATACAGCCACACCCAGACTATACCTTGAGTGTTACAAAAGATACAAAAATAAATCTGAAGAATAAATCTTAAGAGAAGTCGTTCAGTTTTGGAAAGCCATATAGCAACCTCCCCAACTATAGCCCTGTCAGAATCAGTTGCTTGAGAGATTAAGATTGAAAGCAGGCAGACCAGCTAAGTGGAAAGATTGGTCCTGCCTGCTGGCAGTCAAGGCTGTTGTGATAGACACAAAGAGAGGAGTGGTGGACCACTTGGAACTTCAATAATTTAACTGGAAGCTGAGAAGTGACAGACAGTACAGAAGAGTGGGATCTTAAACCAGCCCCCATGGGGCATTGAAATGCAATGGAAAGGAATGACACTTCACTTTTTTTCATTTTTATTTTGTTATCATTTTGTTATCTCTTTTTTCTTTATCTTCTTTTTTTCATGTGTATATTTTTTATTTCTTTTCACATTATTTTTTATCCTATTTTTAAATTAAAATTTTAAATTGTTTTTCTTTCTCTTTCTTCTTATCCACTCATCCACTTTCTATTTCCTCTATACTGAACTGAGGTCCTCTCCATATTCACCAATTCCTTAACCTTCCTTTTTGTATATAAGCTTGGCCTCTACAGATTCTGCTCCCACCCTCTTTTCTGGGTAATTGGTGTTTGCATTTTTTTGGTTTATCTGTTTGTTCTATGGTATTTTTTCACCATATATACATTATTTCCTTTTTCTTCTTTTTTCTTCTTTTTCTTTTCTCTCTTACCATTTTTCTCTCCTCAATATCTTTGTTCTATCTTTTCTCTCCCCTAATTCACTTTTATCTGGTGGTCACTTATATTGGGGTTACCAGTGTCATGAGTACATTTGTGTTTTGTTCCCTTTGTGTTGTGTCTTATCGAGTTGCATTTTGTCCTATTTGGTCAATATGGTTGAAAGTGAGCCACATAACCAGACATGCAGAGAGGAGACTCCATCCATGAACAGGTCAATAATACTCTAGACCCAACTACAGAGGCAGGAAGATGGCATCAGTGAGGGAGAGAGCATGAATGAGAGAGGGAGCGAAAGGGGAGTGTGTGGATATGTGGCGTGTGTGTATGTGTACATGAGTGAAGGACAGTCAGATCCTGCAGGACCTTTGGGAAAAGGTGGACCAGGCTCACCTAGCTGGGCAGCCTCTACTACTAATTAAAAATAGTCTTGGGGAAGCTGGCTCTACCACAGAGGCCACACCTTCTTGAAGGGGAGAGCTGCTGTGACTGGGAGACCCGCCTCACCTCCAAACAGGGTGCCTTCAGACACTACCCAAGACTCACAGCCACCCCCACCAGGGACCTGCTGCCTTGGCTGCAGTCCCACAGGCACTGGGAATCCATCCAACTTGGCCAAAGGCTACTGTGAGTTCCGAAGTCCTCCCCTCTGGCTGGCCCAATGCTTTAGCCCAGGACACTGTGAACACGCAAGCAGCAGCTGCATGAACAGCCCACCCAACTCTGAGGACCAGCAGTCTCATGCAGCTGGTCACCATACAAGGAGCATCAGCCACATGAGCAGGCCACCCCCAACCAAGAAGCAGCATCCTTCCAAGCACGTGGCCCCATCCAAGGAGCAGCAGCCATGTGAGCAGCCCCCCACCCCCCAGCTTCATGGAGCAGCAACCATGTGAGAAGCTCACCCTCACGAGCCCAAAGAGCAGCAGCCATGCACAGCCTGCCCCCATAAGAGGACCAATACTGCCACATGCAGCCCGCCCCATTCTGTGGAGCAGCAGCCATGCGAGCAGCCCGCCCCCATTCAAGAGGCAGCAGCCACACACAGCTCGCCCCTGTCTGAGGAGCAGCAGCAACATGAGCTGCCCGCCCCAGACCAAATAACAGCAGCTGCATGCAAACTGCCCCTGTCTGAGTAGTAGCAGCAATGTGAGAAGTCAACCCTAGTCTAAGGAGCAGCAGCTGCAGCAGCATCCCGACCCCGCCAATCTGAGGAGCAGTGACTGCTGTGAGCAGCTGCACAAACAGGGCCCACCAAAGGAGTCACTGCCAACTAAGGAGCAGCCACAGCCCAAGGAGCAGCCCCAGCAAGACTCGACACTTAGATCCTTCTGTGAGAGCAAAAATGGGGAGACAAAGATACCCCCAAAGGGAAAAAAAGAAGGCATTGTCAGAAAAGAAGCTATGTGAAATGGAGTCATGCAACATTTCAGAAAAAGAATTCAGAATGAAACCAAGAGCTGGTTCTTTGAAAGGGTAAACAACATTGATAAACCTATAGCCAGGCACACCAAGAAGCAGATAGAGAGGACCCAAATAAACAAAATAAAAAATGAGAGAGGTGAAATAACAACAGACCCGACAGAAATAAAAAGGATTGTTAAAAATACTATGAACAACTCTATTCCAACAAACTAGACAACCTAGAGGAAATGGACATATTCCTAGAAAAATACAACCTTCCAAAACGCAATCAGGAAGAATCTAAAAAATCTCAATAGGCTGATAACTATGGAGGGAAGTAAAGCAGTTATCAAAAAGCTTCCATCAAACAAAAGCCCGGGGCCAGATGGCTTCACAGAGAAGTTTTACTAAACATACAAAGAGGGACTATCTTCCTCAGACTATTCCAAAAAATTCAAGAGGAAGGAATATTTCCAAGCTCATTGTATGAAGACAGTATTACCCAAATACCAAAATAAGATAAAGTCAACACAATGAAAGAGAATTACAGGCCAATAACCCTCATGAACATAGATGGTAAAATCCTCAACAAACTTCTGGCAAATCAGAACCAGCATTACATCAGAAAGATCACACACCATGAGCAAGTAAGATTTATCCTGGGGATCCAAGGATGGTACAACATCCGCTAATCAATAAATGTGATACATCACATAAACAAATTGAGAGATAAAAATCACATAGTCATATAAATTGATGCAGAAAAAGCATTTAACTAAATCCAATACCCTTTCTTGATAAAAACCCTCAGCAAAATGGGCATAGAGGGATCATAGCTCAACATAATAAAAGACTTATATGACAAACCTATAGCCTACATCATACTCAATGGGCAAAAACTAAAACAATTTCACCTAAGAACAGGAATGGGACAGGGATGCCCACTCTCACCACTCCTGTTCAACATAGTACTGGAAGTGCTAGCCGTTGCGATCAGACAAGAAGAAGAAATAAAAGGTATCCAAACTGGAAAAGAAGATGTAAAACTGTCATTGTTCGCAGATGACATGATACTGCACATAGAAAACCCTAAAGATTCCATCAAAAAATTATTAGACTTAATAAATGAATTCAGCAATGTAGCATGATAAAAAATTAATGCCAAGAAATCTATGGAATTTTTATACACCAATAGTGAATTTACAGAAAGAGAGAATAATAAACAATCCCATTTACCATCATACCAAAAGAATTAAGATACCTAGGAAGAAAAGTTAACTAAGGAGGTAAAAGACCTGTACTCAGAAGAAAACAGGACACTGAATAAAGAGATAGAGGAAGACATAAACAGATGGAAGAACATACCATGTTCATGGATTGGTAGAATCAACATCATTAAAATGTCCATACTACCAAAAGCAATCTGTAGATTCAATGCACTCCCCATTAAAATACCAATGGCATATTTCACAGTCCTAGAATGAACTCTCCAAAAATTCATCTGGAATAAAAAAAGACCCTGAATAGCTGCAGGAATCCTGAGAAAGAAGAACAAAGTAGGATGGATCTCAATACCAGATATCAAGCTGTATTACAAAGCCACTGTTCTCAAAACTGCCTGGTACTGGTACAAGAACAGACATATAGATCAATGGAACAGAACAGAGAACCCAGAAATCAACCCAAAACACTATGCTCTATTAATATTTCACAAAGGAAGGCAAAACATACAGTGGATTCAAGGAAGTCCCCAATAAATGGTTTTGGTAAAACTGGACAAATACAGGCAAAAATACTGAAACTGGACCACCAACTTATACCATACACACAAACAAAACAAAACTCAAAATGGATAAAGGACTTAAACGTAAGACGGGAAACCATAAAAATCTTAGAGGAATCCATAGGCAGCAAAATTACTAATTGCATGTTTGTGAAACCTATGGCTGACTATCCTCCAATTCCTACCCTAAAAACATTGATTATAATTACCCCAGGGAAACTTCTCTATGACATTCATAGATTCTCAATGCTGCTGCCTAGAAACTGTAATAATCAAGTTCAAGTTATAACAGTAGCATTTGGTAATTAAAGAGAGGGAGTCAAATGAAGCATCTTATAGAAAAACTAGAAGCCTGGTGCATAAAATTTGTGCATGGGTAAGGTCCCTAGGCCTGGCCGGCAATCAAGGCCGATCAGGGCCTTCCTTCCTGGGCCTCCCTTCATTACATGCCACCCCCTTGTGGTCAATGCACATCATAACAAGCAATTGAACTCCTGGTCTTTATCTTTAAAAAAATAAAATAAAAAGGGTTACTCTAGCCTGGGCTGATAAGTGCTATCTTGTGGTTGGTACTAAAATAATACTTTGATTCCAAAGATAAACAAAATCCAACTCAATCTGGAGATCTACTTTATGTCAAATGAACTTTTAATATTATGAATAAAATATTCTTTCTAATAGTAACAAAATAGCACTATCAAGCAAGTGGTATATCTTGGAATACAAACTAGGAATGCTGAGGGAAGACACAAAATAATCTACTAAACTAAGTAGGAGGAAAATCATTCCTTTGAGAATATTTTTAAAACATTAAAATTAAAACATAACAATTTATGCTGATAATATAACATGCTAGAAATTCCTTTGCAGTCAATTATTTTTAATCAGAAATATAAACTTGCAACTCAAGTTACAAATTTCAATTGATTCTAATTAGGAACCAATTCCCCAAAATTAGTACCCCTTTTATGTAATAAGACTCAAAACAAATCAAGACAAAAAATGATAACAAGATGCAATCAGGATGTATTAAGTAAAGCTAAATTGTGAATAAGAGAGACTCTATGCAAAAACCTCTGATAAATCTAGACACAAGAAAATACAGAATTTGTCTTAATTAAAGGGTGGTTTCAAGAGCAATATAGTCATTGAGAGATGCAAGCCTTCCACTATTTTCAATGGAAAATTAGATCATTATTTAATTGACCCTCTCAGAGACTGTGATTATTGCTATGTCTCTCCTTTTCCTTTTCCAAAGGTAAAACTGGCTTGTTCTTACAACATGATGAAATTAAGCTGGAAATTATAAAGTACTCTCAACTAATAATCATAAAATTGCCACTTTTTAAAAATTAAATCTTTATTGTTGAAAGCATTACATACATCCTTACCACCCCCCACATTGACCCCTTCTAGCACTTGGGCTGTTTCCAGATCTTAAGTATTATAAATTGTGCTGCTATGAACATAGGGGTGCATACATTCTTTCTGATTGGTGTTTCAGGTCTGTTAGTATATATTCCTAGAAGTGGGATCATTGAGTCAAATGGCAGCTCCATATTTAATTTTGTGAGGAAACTCGATATTATTTTTCCAAAATGGCTGCAAGAGTCTACATTCCCACCAGCAGTGTACCAGGGTTCCTTTTCTCCCCACATACTCTCCAGCACTTGTTATTTGTTGATTTGTTAATGTTAGCCATTCTGACAAGTTTGAGGTAATATAATCATTGTCTTTTTAATTTGCATCTCTCTGATGATCCATAACTTTGAGAATTTTTTCATATGTCTCTTGGCCATCTATATACCTGCTTTGGAGAAGTGTCTATTTAGGTCCATTGCCCATTTTTAAATTGTATTGTTTCCCTTCCTTTTGTTAAGTTGTATGAGTTCTTTATATATTTAGGATATTCAATCTTTCTCAGATGTATCATTGCCAAATATGTACTCCCAAACAGTGGGCTCCTTTTTCACTTAGTTGATGATTTTTGTTGTTGTTTTGTTTTTTGGTTTTGTTTTGTTTTGTTTTTTGTACAGAAGCTTTTTATGTTTATACTAGAGGCCTGGCACACAGAATTTGTGTGCAGGTATGGTCCCTAGAACTAGCCTGCGATCAGGGCCATCTTTCCCAGCTGCCTGCAGTCAGCCTTCCCGCTGCTGCCACCTACCCTCAGTTCCCTGTTCACCATTGGGTGATTAGAGCTTGACGGCCAGGGAAAGGGACCAAGAGGTTGGCCATCCCTGCCCGCTTGCCAGCCCCACCCCTTCTGTGGGTCACCCTCTCTATGTGGGACTACCAGCAGGGCAAGGGACTTGGCTTGGTGCCATCCACCTCCCTAGCCACCCACCCCGGTTCCCCGTTCGCCATGAGGCGATAGGAGCTTGCGGGCTAGGGAAAGGGACCAAAAGGTGGTCAGTATGCCTCATAGTGACTGGTCCAGTGGTTGTTCTGGTTGTTCCGCCATTAGGGTCAATTTGCATATTACCCTTTTATTATATAGGATATTCCCATTTGTTTAATTAATTTTTACTTAGTTTCTTTTGCCCAGGGAGATGTATCCATAAACATATTGCTACATGAGATGTCTGAGATTTTGCTTCCTATTTCTTCTAGGATTTTCATGAATTCACATGTTACATTTAAGTATTTTATCCATTTTTAGTTCATCCTTGTGTATGGTGTAAGTTGGTGGTCTCGTTTCATTTTTTTGCATGTAGCTGTCCAATTTTCCCAGCACCATTTATTGATGATCAAGACTGTCTTGGCTCCATTGTATGTTCTTTCCTGCTTTGTCAAATATTAATTGAGCATAATGGCTTGAGTTAATTTTGGGGGTCTCTGTTCTGTTCCATTGATCTATGTGCCTGTTCTTATGCCAGTACCAGGTTGTTTTGGTTACAGTGGCTTTGTGGTATATCTTGATACCTGGTATTGTGATCCCTTCAACTTTGTTCTTCTTTCTCATGATTACTGCAGCCATTTAGGGGCTTTTTTTGGTTAATTTGGAAAATAGTAGCTTACTGAGTTATGTAAAACATCCAAACATTGACAGGTCATTATGTCATATCAAAGAGTCATGTTCAGGAGCATCATCACCAATATCATAAAAAGTCTTGAGATATTGAGAAGCTTTCAAGTTCACAGTGGTGGATTTTGGAGTATTTGTTCTAGATCTGTGAAATAAGCCATTGGTATTTTATTTTATTTTATTTTATTTTTTTAATATATTTTATTGATTTTTTACAGAGAGAAAGGGAGAGAGATAGAGAGCTAGAAACATCGATGAGAGAGAAACATCGATCAGCTGCCTCCTGCACATCCCCCACTGGGAAGTGCCCGCAACCCAGGTACATGCCCTTGACCGGAATCGAACCTGGGACCCTTCAGTCCGCAGGCCGACGCTCTATCCACAGAGCCAAACCGGTTTCGGCAAGCCATTGGTATTTTAATAGGGATTGCATTGAATCTGTAGATTGCTTTGGGTAGTACAGACATTTTAATGATGTTAATTCTACCAACCCATGAACATGTTATATTCTTCCACTTACAGTGGGGCCTTGACTTACGAGTTTAATTCATTCAGAGACGGAGCTCGTAACTCAAATTACTCGTATGACAAATCAAAAAGTGAACAAGTGAGACACGTGATGCTGGGCTGATGTTGTGGCGTTCACTGTGACATTCGCTGTGCCAACTAGCAGTGGGGTATCTGAAGCTGGCTCATAACCCGAATTTTAGCTCACAACTCAAAGCAAAACATCGGCAGAGAGACGGCTTATATCTCGAAAAATTCGTTAGTCAGGACACTTGTAAGTCAAGGCCTCACTGTATTTATATCTTCTTCTATCTCTTTTTTAAATATCCTGTGGTTTTCTGAGTACAAGTCTTTTACTTCCTTGATTAAGTTTATTCCTAAATACCTTAATTTTGTTTTTGCAATGGTAAATGGGACTATTGTTTTAGTTTCTATTTCTGATAATTCATTATTGGTGGATAAAAATTCCATCTATTTGTGGATGTTCATTTTGTATCTGGGTATATTGCCAAATTCCTTTATTAAATCTAGTAGTTTCTTTGGTGGAGTCTTTAGGGTTTTCTATGTACAATATCATGTCATTTGTGAATAATGACAGTTTTACTTCCTCCTTTCCAATTTTGAGCCCTTTTATTTCTTCCTCTTATCTGATCACTGTGGCTAATACTTCCAGTACTATGTTCAATAAGAGTAGTGAAAGTGGACATTCCTGTCTCTTTCCTATATTAGGGGAAATGGTTTTAGTTTTTGCCCATTGAGTATAATGTTCACTGTTGGTTTCTCATATATGAACTTAAATATTTAGACGTATAATACCTCTATTCCCACTTTACTGAGAGTTTTTATAAAAAAAAAAGGATGTTTAATTTCAAATGCTTTTTTGTGTCTATTGATATGATCATGTGATTTTCGTCTTTCAATTTGTTTATGTGATGTATTACACTTATTGATTTGTGAATATTGTATCAGCCTTGCATCCCTGGAATAAAACCTACTTAGTCATGGTGTATGATCTTTTTAATATATTGTTGGATCTGATTTGCTACTATTTTGTTGAGAATTTTTGCCTCTATGTTCATCAGGGTTATAGGCCTGTAATTCTCTTTCTTTGTAGTGTCTATCTAGTTTTGGATTTAGGATAATGCTGGCTTCATAAAAAGAGCTTGCAAGTATTCCTTCCTCTTGGATTTTTGGAATAGTTTAAGGAGTATAGATGCTAGTTGTTCTTTAAAGGTTTGGTAAAATTCCCCTCGGAAGCCATGAGTAATAGGCCTTTTGTTTTCTGAGAGTTTTTTGTTTGTTTGTTTTTTGTTTTTGTTTTTGTTTTTGTTTTTCCTACTGCTCTATTTCATCAGTTGTTATTAGCCTATTCAAGTTTTCTGATTCTTCCTAATTCAGTTTTGGAAGACTAATTTTTTATAGGAATTTTTACATTTCATCCAGGTTGTCCAGCTTGTTGGGATATAGTTGTTCATAGTATTTTCTTACAATCTTTTGTATTTCTGTGGTGTCATTTGTTACTTCACTGCTTTTGTTTCTGATTTTATTTGCATCCTTACTCTGTCTCTGGATGAGTCTGTCTAATGGTTCATCAATCTTGTTTGTCTTTTCAAAGAACAAGCTAATGGTTTCAATGATTTTTTCTATATTTTTTAGCCTCTATGTCATTTATTTCTGCTCTAACCTTGATTATTTCCTTCCTTCTACTTACTCTGGGCCTTTCTTGTTGTTCTCTTTCTAATTCTTTAAGTTGTAAAATTAAATAATTTATTATTCATTTTTCTTGATTTTTGATGTAGGCTTGTAGTGCAATGAACTTCCTTCTCAGGAATGCTTTTACTGTTTCTCCTAGATTTTTGGTTGTTGTGTGTTCATTTTCATTTATTTCCAGGAAGTTTTGAATTTCTTTTTTGATATTTCTGGCCACCAGTTCATTGTTTAATAACATGCTATTTAGTCTCCATGTGTTTGAATGTTTCTGGGTGTTTTTATTGTAGTTGATTTCTAATTTCATTCCATTGTGATCAGAAAAGATGCTTGATATCATTTCAATCTTCTTGAACTTGTAGAGATTTGTTTTGTGTCATTGTGATCTATCTTTGACAATGACCTGACCATGAACCAAGGTGGTGGGGTAGGTAAATGCCAATAAGCACCACCTCCCACAACCACATCAAATTTACAACAAAAATGCAGAACAACTGTCATTCAGAGTTGCCTGAAATCTGGCTGAATGGATGTCCTACAACATAGAAGTAAAGAAGAAAGCACATTGAGACAGGTAGGATGGGCTGAGGGATTCAATAGGCTGGTCTAACACAATCATGTGTCATTAAAAAAAAATTAGGAGGAAGATCATCTCTATGGAGTCCACCCATGAAGAACAATGGGCCCCTGCTACACAGAATACCCCCAGCCCAGGGTTACAGAGCTTAAAAGAGACGTCCCCACACTTAGGAACTGAAAAAACAAAACAAAACAAAACAGTGACTGAGTGACATGAAGGCTGCTGAAGACCAGGTCTTCCTTTTAAAGGGCTGGCACATGAACTTACTCAGACTCCATTCTTCTGAAGTCTAGCACTGGGCAGCTTGAAGAACCCTTCCACATACTAGGAGGAACTGAATTGTCTGGCATTAGGACAGAAACTTAGTGGATGTCTTTTTCCCAGACTGGGGTGCTCACAGGGGTCACTGTTCCTGTGCTGAGACCTCCCCTGTCACAGAGCTGACTGGCAGTCAAATTTGAGTCTTCATCAGCCTGTTTCACACTGATTTCTCTGCCCTGGTCATTCCATGAGACCTCATCCCATCCAATTTGCAGCCCCACCCAAGCTGTTTGCAGCAACTTTTCCATATGAATGACCTGTCCTGGTGAAGGCTTCCCTAAATTCTCTGAAACTAGGTGCAGCTGGTGTCAGTATGTCACAAAACTATCAATAAAAGGGCCATTAATTGGCATAGCATCAGCATGCCTTGCTTCACAGCTGGGCCTTGCCTGGGCATTTCCATGCTTAATACGGATAGTAGCCATCTATAGATCTCTCTGTAGCTCCCTCCATGTAGCCCAGGAAATGGCTGACTTTATATATCTCTGGAGGCTCTTCACCCAGTGCACATGATGGACAGTTTCAGACCATACCAGATTACAACTCTGCACATCCACCAGCAACAAACTCCAGTGGCAGACTCAGGGAGCACCAAAGACCCACTGAAGCATGTCCAACTCCATAGGATTGTTTTCTGCACAGCAGCTCTCCCACTAGAGTTGCATCTGGTCCTCACAGCCAATTGGCCTGGAGGTCAATTCCTCCTAGTGACACCAACATCAATCAAGGCTCAACTACAAGACTATTCATACAGCTCAAACAGAGGCACACCTAGAGTACCCAGGTCAGGTAACTGGGGGGGCTGAGCCATTGGGCCCTGTACAAGGCCATTCTAACAATTCTAGGAGGCATAGCAGCTCTATTTAATACATAGAAACAAACACAGGGAAGCAGCCAAAATGCAGAGACAAAGAAACAGGTCACAAATGAAAGAAATGGAATCAAGCAAACTACTCTATAGAGCAGGGGTGGGCAAACTTTTTGACTCGAGGGCCACAATGGGTTCTTAAACTGGACCGGAGGGCCGGAACAAAAGCATGGATGGAGTGTTTGTGTGAACTAATATAAATTCAAAGTAAACATCATTACATAAAAGGGTATGGTTTTTTTTTTTTTTTTTTTTTTTTTTTTTTTTTTTTTTTTTTTTTAGTTTAGTTTTATTCATTTCAAATGGGCCGGATCTGGCCCACGGGCCGTAGTTTGCTCACGGCTGGTATAGAGTTTAAAACCATGGTTATAAGGTTACTGAAGGAACTTCATGGGAGCTTCAAGGGACTCAGTGAGACTTTCAAGGATCTCAGTAATAATGCCCAAGACATCAAAACGGACCAGCCAGAAATTAAGCATACACTAACTGCAATAAAGGGTAATTTACAGGGATTCAATAGTAGAGTAGAGGATTATGAGAATCCAATCAATGATTTGGAATATGAGGAAGCAAAGAACACACAATCAGAAGAGTAAAAAGAAAAAAAGAATCCAAAAATATGAAAATAGTGTAAAGAAACTCTGGGACAACTTCAAAGGTACCAGCATTCACATTATGGGGGTGCCAGAAAGAGAACAGAGAGAACAAGATATTGAAAATCTATTTGAATAAATAATGACAGAACACTTCCCCTACCTGCTGAATGAAATAGACTTACAGGTCCAGGAAGCCCACAGAGTCCCAAACAAGAGAAATCCAAACAGATCCACACTAAGATGCATCATAATTAAAATGCCAAGCATTAAAGATAAAGAGAGGTTCTTAAAAGCAGCAAGAGAAAAGCAGTTACTTACCTACAAGGGAGCCCATAAGACTGTCTGCTGATTTCTCAACAGAAACTTTTCAGGTCAGAAGGGAGTGGCAAGAAATATTCAAAGTGATGAACACCAAGGACCTATAACCAGGATTATTCTACCAAGCAAAGCTACCATTTAGAATTGTAGGTAAGATAAAGAGCCTCACAGAAAAGAAAAAGCTAAGGGAGTTCATAATCACCAAACCAGTATTACATGAAATGTTGAAGGGTATTCTTTAAGGAGAGGAATAAAAAGAAGAATAAATATGAACAATAAAATGGCAATAAATACATATAACTCAATTGATTATCAAAAATAAATGAACAAGAAATCTAATGAACAAAATAAACTGTTTAGTAAATTAAATCAGAGTCATGGAAACATGGAACAGACTGCTTAATCTCAGAGGAAAAGGGAGGGGGGGAAAGAGATTAACCAAAGAACTTACCTATGGATTCAGATAATAGGGAGGTAAAGGTCTGGCCATGATGGGAACTCAATGAAGGGGGAAAATATGGGGATAAAATGGGAATTGGTAATGTTCTCAACAATACAGATTTTTTTTAAAAAAAAGAGAGAATGAAGGATTCAAGATGGCTGCCGACAGGACAGCAGGCTGCAAGATGGTGTGTGAGTGAGAGAACAAAAGGAGAGTGCATGGATGAGCGGGGAGTGTCTATATTTGTGAGTGAGGGACAACTATATTCCAAGGGACTGTTGGGGACTGGCAAACCAGGCTCCCGTGGCCAGGCAGCCTCTCCTGCTGCTGAAATCTCTTCCAGAGTGTCCGGCTCTGCTGCAGAGACCACTCCATCTTGAAGGGGAAAGTGGCAGTGATCTGAAGCCCAGCCTTACCTTCATTAGGGAAGACTTCAGATACCTCACAGGACCCTACAACCACAATGCCCAGGGACCAGCTGCCTCAGCTGAAAACCCAGGAATATGGGGACTCCAGCCTCCATGATAGTGGGCACCTAAAAAGTCTGTCCAGGGGGAGACAAAATGGGACAAATATGCAGAGGAGCCCTGTACCTTCTCAGAGAGCAGATAGAAGGAACAGCTGAATTGAATAACATACACCCAGAATTGCTGAATTAAACACAGCTGGTGAGGCAATCCGTGGATGGAAAGGTCAGATATTGCCTAGAGTCGTGGTTGGCAAACTGTGGCTCACGAGCCACATGCGGCTCTTTGGCCCTTTGAGTGTGGCTCTTCCTAAGCCTTAGGAGTACCCTAATTAAGTTTATAACAATGTTCCTACCTATATAGTTTAAGTTTAAAAAATTTGGCTCTCAAAAGAAATTTCAATCGTTGTACTGTTGATATTTGGCTCTGTTGACTAATGAGTTTGCTGACCACTGGCCTAGAGAAAGTTAACGCAGGAAACAGAGAGCTACATAACCAGACACCCTGAGAGGAGCAATCATGGGGAGATAAAGAAAAAGCCTGCATACCAAAGAAAAGGAGGAATCACCAGAAACGGAAGTAAATGAAATGGAGGCAAGCAATATGTCAGAGAAAGAATTCAGAGGAATGGTCATAAGGACACTTAAAAGGATGACAAATTTAACAATATGTGTAAGAACCAAGAGGAAATGAAGAAGAACCAAGAAGAAATGAAAATGGTGAAGGAATGGAAAAAAGTTTTTCAGGTGAATGGAAAAAAAAAAAAAGTTGGGGTAGCAATACTTATATCTGACAAATTAGACAATGTGCAGGCCATAACAAGAGATAAGGAAAGCCACTTCAAAATACTAAAGGGAGCAATTCAACAAGAAGATAGAACTATGGTAAACATATATGCACCCCAATACAGGAGCACCCAAATACATAATAAAATCAAATGAAATAAAATAAAATGAAATGAAATAAAATAAAATAAAATAAAAACTTCAGGAGGATATCGAGGGAGAGATTGACAGCAGTACAATCATAGTAGGGAACTTCAATACCCTACTAACACCACTGGACAAATCCTCCAAAAAAATCAGCAAAGAAACATCAATCCTAAATGACTCACTAGATCAGATGGAATTAGTGACATCTTCAGAACATTTCACCCTAAAGCCACAGAATATACATTCTTCCCAAGTGCACATGGGTCATTTGCCAAGATAGATCACATATTGGGACACAGGCAAAGCCTCTTCAAATTCAAGAAGATAGAAATCATATCAAGCATCTTCTCAGATCACAATGGCATAAAACTAGAAATCAGCTACAATAAAAACAAAAAAATCAAACACTTGGAGGCTAAATAGCATGCTATTAAACAATGATTGGGTTACCAAAGAGATAAAAAAAGAAGTAAAAAGCATCATGGCAACAAATGACAATGAAAACACAACAATCCAAAATCTATGTGACACAGTAAAAGCAGTCTTGAAAGGGAAGTTCATAGCTCTACAGGCCTATCTCAAAAAACAAGAAAAACCCTGACTGGTTTAGCTCAGTGGATAGAGCATCAGCCTGCGGACTGAAGGGTCCCGGGTTCGATTCTGGTCAAGGGCATGTACCTTGATTGCGGGCGCATCCCCTGTAGGGAGTGTGCAGGAGGCCGCTGATCAGTGTTTCTCTCTCATCGATGTTTCTAACTCTCTATCCAGCCCTCTCCTTTACTCTCTGTAAAAAATCAATAAACTATATTTTAAAAAAGAAAATAAAAACATGGTAATAAATTATCTAACCCTATAATTCAAATATTTACAAAGAGAGCAATAAGAAAAGCCCAGCATAAGCATAAGGAAGGAAATATTAAAGATCAGAGTGGAGATAAAAGACATAGAGACCAATAATAATAATAATAATAATAATAATAGTAATACAAAAGACCAACAAAACCAAGAGCGAGTTCTTTGAAAGGATAAACAAGATTGATGAACTTCTAGCAGGCTCAGCAAGAAGTAAAGAGAGAGGACCCAAATAAACAAGATGAGAAATGAAAGAGATAAAGTAACAACCGATTCCACAGAAATAAAAACAACTATGAAAAAATAATATGAACAACTCTATTCCAACAAAATGGACAACATAGATGAAATGGACAGATTCATAGAAAAATACAAGCTCCCAAAACTCAATCAAGAAGATTCAAAAAACCTGAATAAGCCGATAACTACAGAAAAAATTGAAGTAGTGGTCAAAAATCTTCCAGCAAACAAAAGCCCTGGTCCAGATGGCTTTACAGGGGCATTCTAAAAGAATTCAAAGAAGAACTAAAACCTATCCTCCTCAGACTATTCCAAACAATTCAAAAGGAAGGCACACTTCCAAGCTCTTCTTATGAAGTCAGCATTACCCTAATCCCAAAACCAGATAAAGACACCACAAAAAAAGAGAACTACAGGCCAATATCCTTGATGAACATAGATGCTAAAATCCTCAACAAAATTCTAGCAAATCAGATTCAGCATTAGATTAGAAAGATCATACACCATGACCAAGTGGGATTTATTCCAGGGATTCAAGGATGGTACAAGTATCCACAAATCAATAAATGTGATACATCACATAAATTGAGAGATAAAAATCACATAATCATATCAATTGATGCAGAAAATGCATTTGACAAAATCCAACACCATTTCTTGATAAAAACTCTCAGTAAAGTGGGATTAGAGGGATCATACCTCAACATAATAAAAGCCTTATATGACAAACCTAGAGCCAACATCATAGTCAATGGGCAAAAACGAAACTCATTTCCCCTAAGAACAGGAACAAAACTTAGATGCGCATTTTCACTACTCATGTTCAATATAGTACTAGAAGTGCTAGCCATAGTGATCAGACAAGAAGAAGAAATAAAAGGTATCCAAATTGAAAAAGAAGATGTGAATTGTCCTTATTTGCAGATGACATGATACTATACATAGAAAACCCCAAAGACTCCATCAAATAATTATAACAATACCTATCTTATTGGGGTGCTGCAAAAGCTAAACATATTAATATGTATAAAAAGTGTACTGGCTATTATATACTATGTAGTCAATAAATGTTGTCTATTAATGTAAACTGTTTCCTATCTGTCTCTCCAAATTACTCTCAAAATCAAACAGTGTATTTTACCATCTCTGTTTAGTGTGTGAGCAAGCCTATGCTTGCTGAGACCCAGAAGGGCAACAATGGAAGAATTCAGAAAGCTACTAAGAGCTACTAAAGCTGTGTCATTGGAGACCAAATCTAAGATCATCCACACACTTGTCTTCTAAATTAATATGAATGGATATAAAAGCTGGACAGTGAAGAAGGCTGATAGGGAAAAATGATTAATTTAAAATATGGTGTTGGAAGTGGGCTCTATGGATACCCTGGACTGACAGAAAATGAGAAAGTGGGTCCTAGAGCAAATTAACCCTGAAACATGTTGGAGGTAAAAATGACAAAACCAGAGCTCTCCTACTCTGAGAAAATCATGAAAAGGCAGGGTTCTTTGGAAGAGATAACAATGCTGGGAAAAATAGAAAGCAGCATTGAAAGAGAATACCAAATATGAGATAGGTGAACTTGATAAAATAAGCTATAGGCACGAGTCTACAGGTGTTGAGCAGGGCTGTTGAAGACAGTACATTGTGGACATTACTCATTCATCAGATTGTCAGGAGTTGGAGCTGACTCAATGGCACATACACAAGTCTATGCACAACTTGTTTCAGTAACAGGAATGCATTTTACCTTTTTATCTTTGGTTTCCTGAGCTGCATGTTTTCAGCACTATAATATAAAAGAATGATGAATACAAGGGGAAGTAGGAGTTGAGAGTAATGACAGAAATAAGTTCTCTGGTAAGATAGCATAATTAGAAATTAAATTAGAAAATAATAATAGAAAAGAGTGTATGTAAGATTCAGATAAATCTTGTTTCATCTTCTAAATCTAATATTCTTGGTTGTGTGACCTTAAGTAAGTTATTAGCAACTTTACCTTCATTTCCTTACTTGCAAATTAAGGATAATAGCTTATATTCATATAAGGTATTTATGAGGTAATCTATGTAAAAACACTTGGGAAATAAAATGTGAGCTCTATAAGAGTAGACATTTGTCTGTCTTATTCATTGCTATATCACTTACTAGAATAATATCTGGTTCACAGTAGGCATTCAGTAAATAGATTTGCATGAGTAAAGTTCCTGGCACATGATGGGTGTTTAGTAAATGATAACTACTGTTATTCATCCTCCTTTCCCTCTTTGTCTGTTGTATTTGTATGAACTCTGGAGAATGAAGTCATAACAGTGTATTCTCAGTTCAGCTTCAGAGCAGAAGATGGTAATATGTACTATCAAGTCAATAAAGAAGTCAATCAATATAAAGGGAACCTTTATATGTTAACTATCTAACAAGTGTCATTTTTTTTTTTTTTTTTTTACTAGAAAAGGTCAATATTAAAATCAGGCCTAGGGAAATTCTATTGTGGACATTGTGATGAACCCAAGACTGGATGGCTATATTTCTTTGCTTTGAAGTGGAAAGAGCTATGAAACAGGGAGTCGTGGCATTGGGTTAAAATATAAGTATGAGCGATGGATGTGGACAACAGGGGGTGAGGGTGAGGGCAGGATTGGGGGGATGAGGGGACATTGGGGGGATAAGGACACATTTGTAATATCTTAATCAATAAAGGAAAAAAAATGAAAAAGAAAAAAGAAATATTGGCTCTGCCACAAGAACCTTCTATCAACTGGGCCAATTCCTTACTCCTATCTGGGCTTCAGTTTCCTCATCTTCTTCTCAAAGACGGAAACCACAAGGCATGTCCTCATTTCAAGCATGTTTATTATGTGAAAAAAATGTACCTTTAAGCTCTCAAACTCTGAAATTCTCTCTGACTATTATTCTTAACCTGTCTACCCCACCACCTTTTCCCTGCTCTCCCTGAGCCAAAGATAAAGCATGCTTCTCAATAGTTTCAGCAACAAGGGAATTTTCCCCTCCAGGTTCTTCCAAGCTTTATAGAAATTTCTCCTAGATCAACTGAATATATGATACAAAATTAACTTTTCTCATTTTTATTCATCAAAGATACATATAATTGCCAATCAGTTTTCCATCAGCATGAGATAACCAGTATTACCAAAATTAGTTGATATAATTTCATGCAAAAGCAAAGAAACTTGACATTTTAGTAAGGTTATATAATTCATCACAAGTAAATAAATGCACTCTGTTAGGCTCCTTCAAATATGGAAAATGACTCAAAGATTCTCATTATTACCTTCACAGATCCTCCTGGGCAGAGGGTATGGGCCAAAAACTCAGGATGGGAATCACTGGTGTAATAGAAAGAATACTGGGATCTAACAACTGATGCAGAATCCCAGAGCCTCAGTTTTGACTTTCTATTCAAAGAGAAGAACAATATCTGAACCATTTTTAGTACATCCCATGAGTTAGTCATATTGCTAAGTGCTTTGCAGTGGAAGGTCAGATAAGACTTCTTTGAAGATGGGTACTAAACAATACATTATCTTATTAAATAAAACCTTATAGCCATCTCATGATGTAGTTGCTATACCCACTTTACAATTGAAAAAAACTGATGCGTAAAAGGCCAAGTGAATGTCCAAGATTATACCTTGTAAATGGCAGAGCTGGGATATAAACCCAGCTCGGTTTGAGTTCAAAGCCATGCTCTTAACAGCTCTGTCATATTCTCATACCCTAGAGATATGTGATATCAAATTACTTTGCAGATGAAGCATTATATTGATATGAGGAAAAATTGCTATTGGTATTTGTGGGGGAATTCCATTGCTATGACCCCTCCCTAGGCTCCCAGTCCATCATCTCCCTTTTAGCTTCATTATCTACCACTCCAAAATATACCTATTGCCTAACTACTTCAAAAATAAAAATCTTCAAAGGGTGACATTCTGCCAATTTTGCTTTGTCAATGACAAGCCTTTAGCAATACCCAAATGGAGAAAGCCCACTAAAGGAGCAGAATAGTTTCATAACCCCTAGTTCTGACTATCAATGCCTAATCCTTCCAAGGTATTCCCTCTAGGAAGCTACTAATGACATCATCCATTGATACCATAGTGCTTTCCTTTGAAATACTACATATTTTTTGCCATTCTTTTGAAATCATTGATATTCTGTTTTCTTTCTTTTTTTTTTCTGCAACAGTTTTACTCCACAGAAAATACTGTAAATTTCTTGAGGATGCAAACCATTTTACTCACTGGATTGGACTATATTGTGGTTAAAAGGCATATTAGAGGTCATTGAATGCAGCACCTACACCACAAAATGGTAAGTGAATCTATAAATCATATAACTAGTAAGTGGCAAAGCTGATATTAGAAGGTGAGTCTCTGGATGGTAAGATTAGTGGACTACCTTTTAAGTTCACATTCCTCACAATGCCTATTATAATGCTTACCATAATGCCGTAATGATTTTTAGCTATTCAAAAAATATTTGTTGAACAGAATAAAAATTGGAAAAAACAGTAGTTTTGAGAAGCTGAAGTATTTCGCACTTTATTAAACATTAGAATTTTTAGTACTAGTTGGTGAACATATTACAAGGATTAGGAGATATATGGCTGACTAAAATATTTAGATGAAAATATATATATTTCACTAAATATTTTATATTATAGATACAAAATATGTTAGAGGAAAGGCAGTTTTTTTCCATTCCCTGATTTCATATTAAATAGATGTACTCTGAGAAAGCTGCTCATTCATTCCGTTATCATAAAATATTTTCTAAATATTTTGGATATCCAGCACAGCCTGCTTTCCTTCAATTATATTTTATCACTGCATTGTTTTGCTCAAATGACTGAACTATAATGATCTCAAAGATATATTGTGAAGTGAGGGAGGACACAAGGTATAGAACTTCATAGCATAGAAATTTTAAGGAAGTTCAGAAAAAAAATCTAAGAGTTATTGCTGCTAAGAAGCAAGACTGAAGGTGTGGGGCAGAAGACACATTTACATTTGTTACATGAAATGTTATAGTGTTGGACATTTTATATAAGTATTCATTTTTCAACTAATACACTATTAATATTAATTTTTGATATATTAATGTATCAAATGACTAATGGCATAACTGATTTGACACTTTTGTTCACTGACAATCTACATGTAGATTGTTCAAGAAGCAAAAAACTGCAAATTTTATCTTAAGAATTCTCTACAGGGTGATGTTTAAAATAGAACATTTAGAACTAATCTCTTTAATCAATAACTAGTTTTCCTTCTATAAACATACTTCCATTGTACTGATATTACTTGGATAAGAATGGTTAGAACACTTATTTTTTTTAAATATAGACTGGGAACATCTCAGTGGTTCTTTTAGAGTAGTGACAATTTATATGAGGAAAATATTCTAAAGATTCGTCTTCTACCACGAAGAACAACAAAATCTCAGGTAATCTGAAAAAATGCTGACTAGTAGACTTAGAAGCACAAGAAGAGGTGACTGCCATATTTCAGCAGATCAAAGTAAGAGCAGCAGAAAAAAAGGATTTTCTTCAGTAAAGATCAAAAAATAGGTTAATATCAAAATCTTCATGACTAGAGGCAAATTTCATAGTTCTTATAGGAGGGAGAGGGAAGAATACTTGCCAGGAGGAAAAGTAAATCTCTCAAAGTAAAAATGTAAACCATAACTTCAGGGAGCACTTGACCTAATTTTTAAACACTCTTTATCAGCGGTCCACAAAGAACATGTTTAAGGCTACAGTAGAGCTTTAAACTTGCTAGGATCAGCAAGCCTCAAAGAGTACACTATCTATATGAGCTTGGGTGACTGACATCTAAGCAGCAGCATAGGCACTTTTAGTCCCCTCCCGCCCCCAATGATGAGGCCTAGGTTCTCTAAGTTGCCTAAACTGCCCTGCCAGTCCCCATGTGACTGAAGCCTTCCTAGAAAGCTGGGTGGGGTTGATAGCATAAACTGGAAAGTCAGAATGGAGCCAAGCTACACAGCCCATATGCAGATTTTGTCTACTTAAAAGTAAGTATTAAGTGCTTACTGTACTAGATGCTATAAGGTAAAGTTTAAAAAACACACAAAAAGAGTAGAAGACGGATCCAAAAGGCTTTTGAAACTTCATTCTTTGAGCAGTCTGGATCCATTGCATTGAAATAAGAAAAAACAAACAAACAATAAATAATATTGATGCATCATCATTACTGTAAAACATATTCAAACATACTTACCTGTCTATTTATCTACTTACCTACCTACATACCTATTTTTAGAGAATTGGTTGGTAGAATATATACCAAGTATTAATTGTTCTTGATTCTGGATGGTTGGCCTACACATGGTTCTTATTTGTGCTGCTTAATTTTATCTTTTAATTTTCCTAAAATAAACATTTATTCCCTGCAAAATAATCAGGGTTTCCAAATTTACATGCTATAATAGTAAGACTAACAATGAAAATGAATGAATGAGCCAAGGGTGTATGACAACAGGGAAAAGTAGTGACTAGTATTATCTGGAGAATATATTCTCTTTTGAAAGGAGGTGGCTGCTGCTCAAATCCAGCCATGATTGGCATAAAGGAATTGAAATAATCTAGAAATAAATATTTTATGTAATTATTAGATATTTAAATGTTGGCAACTGATGTAAATTTTGAAAATAGTGGAGATCAAACAAAACAGATATGTGGGCCTACACTTGATCAATTTACCACTTTTGAAATGAATAGACACATTGCAAATGTAAAATAAAAATCAGTTCATGATTCTGTAATCAGTCTCATAGAGAACACCCAAAGACCCTTAGTAAAAGATTTTAATTTACATTGAGAAAATACAGTGGTATAGTGAACAACAAATACTGAAGAATTAAGAGTGGGTTACTGAGGGTGTCATGAGATTGGCACAATTGAGGGGGAGGAAATAATGGGAAGTTATTCACTAGTTTGGTTTCATAGGAATATATAGTATGTCTTGGAAAAGTGGGAGGGATAAAAGAGAAGTCAAGTAGTCTGGGATCCAAGAATAGGGAGAACAATTCAAGCTCCAGGTACATGCTCAGTATGAGGAAAAGTTGATTGCCCGAGGGTAACATTATAAAATGGAGGGCAGGCAAAAAATGAGGAATAATGAATGAGTACCATCTGGCTTTTGGAAATTATTTTTGGTAAAGAAAACTATTATTCAACTGCAGAATCAAATATTGAAGACTTACTCATGTTTATATTTCAACTCTTGAAATCATCTAAATAGAATAATTATGTTTACTATTTAACTCTATTACTCTTTCCTATATAATCACCTCTGGTGATAAACTGGCAAGGTTTAAAATTGGAAAACAAAGTCATTTACTAATAAAATCTCACTCTACTTCCCAAAAGAAATGTGTAAGTGGTGTTTCTTTTCATTGAAAACTCAAAGTAATAACTATGTTCCAAATATTGTCACCTTTCAACAATCCGATGTTGAATACCTGTAGGAAAAACCTTGATTCAATTTTTATAATGGATTAATAGTTGTAGCTGAGGTCAGTCTTATGTCCATCTGGCACTGATTTCTTCCACTGAGGAAATTATGTTATTGGCACACAACTGTCTTTAAGAGCAGTGACACTGCAGTTAGTCAAATCTGTGTTTGAATCCTAATTGGTACTAGTGATTTAAAGTGGGCAAGTCAATTAATCCCTTTGTCAGTTTTCTTATCTATAAAATGAGGAGAATAACAATGCCTATTTCATAAGTTTTCTGTAGGATTAAAAATGAAGAACCTAGAATAGTGCCTGGCAGTACACATATAATGGTAATGATATTTTTCTTATCACCAGCTCCATTAAAAATGACTGACCCAATTATCATTTTCCTGAGGGCATTGCTTTTCACTAGGTATGGGTTACTAGAAAGCCAATGTGTGTGCATGCATATTCAAAAAGCCTATAAAAGTCAATGTTAATGAGAGAATATTATGTGAAGTCTATGGAAAGATACTTAATCTCAATAAGGTCTTGTTATAAACCTCAAGGCATTTATAATTAGGTGTGACTAGTTGGCCTGAAAGTTGGGATGGGTCTATGGAAATAATTAAGGATTATGTGGAAATAATTTGATGATAATTATACTAATAAACTACAACTATTAATGTCATTATTGGCAATAATAATACTAGATAATTATCATTGAGCACTTACTAGTACTATAGATAAGACAGTGTACTAAAGACTTTACATGGATTGTTTCATTTAATGCTTACAATTATTAACCTTATGAGGTTAATATAGGTAAGAACTCCAAATAAGGAAACTGAACTTCAGCATGTTTAAGTCACATTCCCTATACCATATATCTAGTAGCACAGACTTGGATTATATACAATATTATTCTGTCTTTAAACCTTATGATATCATTAGTCTCACTTTATAGATAAGAAAACAATGGAAATTATAATATAGTAGGAGCTATGATAACTGGCCTTTAGTCCTATTTCTGCCTTACTAACTAACCACTGATCTTGGGCAAGTTACTTAAGTTCTCTAAGCCTCATTTTTAAACTATAAAAGTGGAAATAATAATAATTAAAGATTATTATGAAAACTACTTAAGTAAATATAAGTATTGCTATTGTTAATATCATGATTGTATTGATTATCTTATTCTCATGGGTAGCAGCATTATGAGCAGAGGAATCACCACTCATTGGAAAGGGCTAAAGATGGAAATGGAAAAAATATAGACCAATATTATATGTGTGGGGCTTAAGCCATGTCAGAAGTTGCTGATTCCCTCAACAGTATTTCTGAAATCAGTATGATTTCTAATGATTGAATGATGAAAAGTTCTGTTAATTTAGACTCACAAGTTTGGATTTTGGACTTCTCTAATGACGGGGATCAGCATATGCCACACCAAGGCGTATTTTGACGTAAAGATTATTTTGAACTGAAAGCAATTAAGAAACAGCAGACACAGGAGGAACTGTCTGTCCTCCTCCCTCTGCCTAAAAGCAGAGTATAAATTTCCCTTTGTGAAGGTGTCCTCCTTCCCCTGTCCCATACCAGGAGGAAGACAACACTTATAACAGGAGATGGAAAGTCAGTACTGAGATAAATCTGCATAAACAAATCTTACTGAAATAACCTTTATTTTTCATTACTTCCTTATATATTTACCTTCCCACTATTAACTGCCTCTAGAAGCCCAAACCCCTTTTCCTTTGTCTTGTCATTTTCTCACAATACATTGCTCTTTGATAAGGTAGTATATAAATTCTCAAGCCTAACCACTTCTTTGAGCTTTAATTTCTTTTCTGCAAAATAAACTACTTCTCCTGTTAATCTGTCTTTTGTCTGTTCAATTCGCAGTCTCAGCTACTAAACCTAAGAGGATAGAGGAGAAAATTTTTCTTCCCTATACTAATATCGTGGCATTTGAATGCAATGACATTAGTCTGGTGAGAAATAGATCCCTACAAATCCCTATGTTGATTTAGTCCCGACTTTTAAGGCTATAACTCATCCTGAACAATATGAATGACCAGTTTATTGCCATAAATCAAATTTATTATTACCTAAATAAAATGCTTTGTTTTGTTTCTGTTTTTGTTTATTACTAATAACCTGTCTCCTTCTACAAGATATTTGCTCGAGAGTTGGGATTGGAAGGCACAAACAGTATTTTAGTGAGAAAAAAAGGTCTATTTAATAAGAATGATTTTCTTTCACTGATGACACTGTATAGTTAGCTATTGTTGAAGATTAGAACCTGTTGTTACTTCAGAGCTGTAGTTTGCAAAAGTTCCTACCCCTTCATGCTCTGATGAAAAAAAAAAAAAAAAAGCTAGACTCCCAGGTGGTCTATAATAGTGAAAAGTTGTAAAACATGTCTTAATAACTTATTATCTACTTTAATTAAGAGAATTGCATAATTTCATCAGTTTTCTACAGGATCAAATCTATTAATTTAGAATAACAATCCTCTCCCTTTTAAAATTAAATGGAACTCTTGAACAGAAGCTGTGGCTGTTATCACACTGAATTGTTAAGAAAAAAGCACCTATCCACTTTCACATTTTCAAAGATTATAGAAAAGAAGGGAGAATGATGAAAATGCTACAGCAGGGAAATTATTCTGTTTCACATATGCTAAAGCAAAGAAGACAAGTATATGTGTTGATTATAAGATGAAAAGCTTTAAAGATATTCTGAAGATCAATGAGTATCTTGCATTATTTTTTAACATAATTATGTGCCTGGTGATAAAGGAATTAAGCAAAGTGCATTATTGTTTAGCAGTCAGTATAGCAATTACATATGTGGTAAGAGCCTGAAGTGTTCAAAGTGCAAAAGTGTAGCTGGATACCATATAAAAGAGGTTCTCATATAGAAGGTGGCAGACCCTATTTCAGAAAATTTAGTTTGCTACATTCAAGTATCTCAAAAGCCAAGGCAGGGTTCTATATGAGGAAAGGTCATCTAGAAAATTTAAACAGTCACATGGTCCATTTATTCTGTTTATACAAGAACTGCAGTTAAGCCCTTAATGAGAAAAGTTCCATGGAAATTAGTCCCCCAAATTCCAGTGAAGATCTATTTATTGAGTGAGACCTGAGGGATGATTTTGGGCAGAGCTAAGTGGGTTAAAACAACACAAGTTGATCATGTCATAGTTTCCATGAATTAAACTTAGGAACAATAATAGATACAGAGGCAGAGCTGCCTCAAACAGATTGTCAAACTGCAGCGGGAAGGCCAGAAAGAGTTGGGTGGCAGGAGGGAGTGGGGTAAGAGATCAACCGAAGGACTTGTATGCATGCATATAAGCATAACCAATGGACATAAGACACTGGGGGGTAGGGGAGAACGGGGGATTGTCAAGGGCGGGGGAAAAAAAGGACACATATGTAATACCCTTTGTAATACTTTAAGCAATAAAACTTAAAAAAAAAATAAATCTAAGGATTCTGGGTGGAATGTCCTGAAAATATAAAAAAAAAAAAATTGGGTGAAGGGTACATATAATATGCTGTAGTATTTTATAGTTTTTTTTACATGTATGAGATTATTTCAAATTAAAATATTAAAAAATTAAAAATTAATAAAATATTAATTGAAATGTATCTGCATTACATGAAAAATCTCCTCCTAATTGCTTCTAGCATAATTTATTAAATTGTGCTAAAATTTACAAGGGTTCAATTAAAAAATATCTTAATTCTAAATGATATAATAGTGCAGTTATAAGCACTTATCTGAAAATAAAAATTTAAAGAAGTGAATTTAAAGAAGGGATTAGCCCAAGAAAATATATGCACAACCCATGGACACAGACAACAGTATGGTGATGGCCAGAGAGAAGTGGGGGCAAGAGCTGGGTAGAGGGGGTTAAATGGGGGAAATAGGGACATCCTATATAATAATAATAAAAGGCTAATATGCACATTGACTGAACGGCAGAATGACCGGTTGCTATGCTGTGCACTGGTCACCAGGGGTCAGACACTCAATGCAGGAGCTGCCCCCTGGTGGTCAGTGAACTTCCACATGGGCAGTGCCACTCAGCCAGAAGCTGGCTCATGGCTGGCCAGCACAGAGGTGATGGCAGGAGCCTCTCCCACCTCCATGGCAGCACTAAGAATGTCCAACTAACAGTTTAGACCTGATCCCTTGGGGGCCTAAGCCTTTAGTAAGACATCCCCCGAGGGCTCCCTAGCTGCCAGAAGGATGTCTGACTGCAAGCTTAGGCCTGATCCCCCGGGGAGTGGGCCTAAGTCGATAGGTGGACATCCCCCAAGGGGTCCTGGACTGCAAATGGGAGCAGGCCTGGCTGAGGGAACCCCCCCCACACAAACACACATGAGTGCACAAATTTTTGTGCACCGGGCCTCTAGTATTTGTTATAATAAAGGATGGGTGAATGTTGAGCATGAAATAATGAATGAAGTCAATTAGATTGGCTTATACTATAGAGACTGAAGCCTGGAAGAAGTCAAATAAGGACTCACTTTTTGGGGGCCATCAGTTTACTCTCTGGTCTCACATAATATTCCTCTTAGCCACGTTTGTGAAAATTGTGAACATTGAAGTAGAGAAAAGGAAAGCCACTTATTCCAGGTTGCTAAGGTGATAAGTATTAACTAAGCATCAACCATGTGCTCAGGGATGTACAAAATTCTATGGAAGATAAAAAAAAAAGGAGGCTTACAGCATAGTACTTAAAATCCTGCACTTTTGGAATCCAAGAGACCTGAAGTCTAATCTCAGTTGTCACATTCTAGCTATGTGACCTTGGATAAGTTTATTGTCTGAATTTCAGTTACCTCAACCATTAATTAAGTACAATACTACATTACTCCAGTTTGTTATGAGGAACATATACAATATTTTAACCCACAGAGATAGAGAAAGTGACCAAGTATAAGATAGTCTTGGAAAACAATAACAAACAGTAATAATATTACTATTAATAATGTATTATTATTAGTAGTAGTAGTAGTATAAAATTCTTGTCCTGAGACAACTAAAGATCGATGCAATAAAGGGCTATTCTGGGACCAATAACCAGAATGTCTCCTATAGACACTGCACAAACTACTACCATTATTTGCAAGCATGTTTTCAGTCACATAAACATGGTGTAATAGGCAGAAAGAGAAGTCTTAGAGACAGAAGATTTGGGTTTGAGTGCCTGCTCTAACACTTACTTCATGAATGACTGGGCAATTCGTAACTAGGGCTGAGATCCATTTTTCTCATTTATGAAACGGAAATAACCTTGAAGGGGTAAAATAATGATTAAATGACATGCTACATTATTAATGTTCCCAGCATAACATAGCACCTTAAAAAATTAGAAATTCAACAAAAGTAAGTTGAATCAGCCCTGGCCTGTATGGCTCGGTTGGTTGTAGTGTTAACCCACACACCAAGAAGTGGAGGGTTTGATTCCAGGTCATGGAATAGACTGACAGCTGTCAGAGGGGGGGTGGATGGTGGGGACTAGATGAAAGAAGGTGAAGAGTTTAGCCAAAGAACACACATGCATAACCTATGAACACAGACAACAGTATGGTGATGGTCAGAGGGAGGGGCTCATAAGCTGGGTGGAGGTGGGTAAAAGGGGGAAGGGATGGGAACATCTGTAATAATGTCAACAAGAAAAATTTTTTTAAAGATTTATTTGCTTGTTCTTCCCATACCATTCCCCAGCCAAGAATGCATATGTGTTAATTTCTGCTCTACGCCTATTTAAATCCTATCCTACCTTTAAAGGCCGATTTAAGTTGTAATACCTAGTAGATGCTCTGGAACTCTTTCCAGGGCAGATCCTTTAGGGCCAATGCACACTATCCCCAAGATTCTGGGAACATCAGACTGCTGACCCTCAAAGCTGGACTCTGAGAGTTGCCCTTGAGTGAAAGGAGCTGCCTTGACCAAGGTTAACACCTTTGCAAGGAGTGGTCAATGACCAGAGACTAGATGATGTAGGGATTCAAATCCCCATCCCACTTGCCTCATTTTAGGATAACTCTGAAAGTCCATCTCAATACCGGATCTCTTTATGAGGTCTGCTGAGACCATGTTAGCAACCACATTATAGGTCAACTTCTCCCACTGCCTGATCTTGCCTTTTTCTTCTTACTTCCTTATAGAAATAATTCCAAATAAACTTTAAGCATGTAACTCTTCATTTAAGAATCTGCTTCTAGGGAACTCAAGCTATGATACTCCCAAAAGCCTTTTTATTTATTTATTTTTTAAATATGTTTTATTGATTTTTTTTTTTTTTTTTTACAGAGAGGAAGGGAGAGGGATAGAGAGTTAGAAAAATCAATGAGAGAGAAACATCAATCAGCTGCCTCCTGCACACCCCCAAATGGGGATGTGCCCGCAACCAAGGTATATGCCTTTGACTGGAATCGAACCTGGGACCCTTCAGTCCACAGGCCGATGCTCTATCCACTGAGCCAAACTGGTTAGTGCTCCCAAAAGCCTTTTTTAGAGAATGGGTTCTTTTTTAAAAATATATTTTATTGATTTTTTTACAGAGAGGAAGGGAGAGGGATAGAGAGTTAGGAACATCGATGAGAGAGAAACATTGATCAGCTGCCTCTTGTACACCCCCTACTGGGGATATGCCCACAACCAAGGTACATGCCCTTGACTGGAATTGAACCTGGGATCCTTCAGTCTGCAGGCCGACGCTCTATCCACTGAGCCAAAACAGTTAGGGTAGGACAATGGGTTCTTATAAGAGGTCTAACTACTCTGAGATCCCATACTCATTTGTTGTGAAATATATTCTGCCTTGTTTGATGAGAAGTATTTCCAGGTATGTACATCACATCATCCCAGAAAGATCTGAAGTTCTTTGAGAGCAGAGACAGAGTTTCAGGCTTTCTCCATTGCCACATAGTAGGAATTCATACAGAGGACACATATTAGGTATTAAATGAAGATTCTGAATTTTTCTTGGTTTGACAGCCATAATATTTAAAAAAAAACAATTTGTATTTTTTAAAAATCAGACTGAGTTTTTCAATAAGGTAAGTTGTGTTCTCCTAGGTAAGTATTGACAGCATACTGACATAAAATAAATGCGAGAGCGAAAGAAAAATGTGTAGAAATAAAGCATGTAAGGTCATATGGTAGTTCTATTTCTAAATTATTGAAGAACTTTCATACAATTTTTCCATAATGGATGCACCTATTTACATTTCAAACAATAGGACATATGTTTTTCCTTTGTGCCACTTCCTCACAAACACTTATTTCTTATCTTTTGATAACAGCCATCTTTTTGCCACACCTTCACAAACACTTATCTCTTGTCTTTTGATAACAGGTGTAAGATGACATGCCCTTGTGGTTTTGGCAAAGAAAAAGTGTGGAGATAAGGACACATTTGTAATAACTTAATCAATAAAGAAATTTTAAAAAAAGAAAAAGTGGTATGTGAGGTGATGGATGTTAACTAACTTGATGTGGTAATTGTTTCACAATGTATATGTATGTCAAAACATACATTGTAACCTTTTTAAATCACTTTTATAACAAATATATGAAATTTTTATTTGTCAATTGTATCTAAATAAAGCTGGAAAAACACTTAAAAACTGAAAGGTCTAATTAGAAAATAAGCCTGGAGAACAGTAGAAGTATCTTTCTAAAGCCTGAAAATTTGCATTAGCTCAATCAGTGGTTACCTACAGCAATTACCATTTCCCTAAACATCTGAACAGCCCTTCCTTTAACCATCCTCCATGGTGTTCCTAGGTAGCAAATATTTTATAAACATATAATAAATATATAAGCATATATGTATACTACGTATACATGCAATAAACATATACATACACACATATACACATACATAGATGCACACATACATACTTTTAGAAACTGGATGCTCTGCCTGGTTTGGCTCAGTACTCTGGCTGGTTTTACTCAGTGGATAGAGCATCAGCCTGTGGACTGAAGGGTCCCTAGTTCGATTCCAGTCAAGGGCACTGGTTGCAGGCTCAATCCCCATTAGGCAGTGTGCAGGAGGCAGCTGATCAGTGATTCTCTGTCATCATTGATGTTTCTATCTCTCTCTCCCTCACCCTTCTTCTCTAAAATCAATTAAAATATATTAAAAAAATAAACTGGAGATGTTATTTCAGGTTCATGAAAAGAAAGACAGCCTTGAATGAATTTGAAGTATTGTTAATCAAAGAAAGAAACACCATTATGGTTAAATTCAACTTTATCCTGTCCTGATGTTTTCTACAATATTCCAGGACTAGAACAGACCAATTCATTAATTTTTTCATTTCTGGACAATTTACATGAATTATAAAAGCAACAACCAATAAAATTGTTTTAAATGCAAAGATATTGATGTCTACTTCAGTTTAAGATAAAACAATTACTGCAATTAAATCTAATAATTTTGCACATTATTATAAAGTACAATTTTATTCCCGTAAGCATTAAATTGATAATTTAATTTAAATAACACAAAACTATTATAATTATGCTAATTATAATATTTATAGCTAATAATTATTGAATATTTACTGTTTCCTAGACACCTAAGTACATGCTAACAGCAGCAACATTATTAATAGTTGCATCCATGAAATACTTTCTGTCATGCATCATTCTAAGCATATTAAATGTATTATTTTATCTCATCCTTACCACTATCTTTAAGGTTGGTATAATCTAATATATATTTTATAGGCAGAAAAATCAAGGTTTACAGATATTAAATAACTCTTGCAAGGTCTCAAAGCTTGAATGATAAAGTCAGGATTTGAATTTAGGTCTACCTGACTTCAAAACTATGGACTTTTCAACTATACATATGGCCATGTTTTATTCCCACGTATTATATTCATTCTTTCAACAAATATTTATTTAGAGCATACCATGAGCCAGGTAACAAGGCTGGGGCAATAGTAGTAAATATATTATTTTTAAAAAATATATGTTTTTATTGATTTCAGAGAGGAAGGGAGAGGGAGAGAGATAGAAACATCAATGATGAGAGAGAATCACTGATTGGCTGCTTCCTGCATGCCTCACACTGGGATAGAGCCTGAAACCTGGGCATGTGCCCTGACCTGGAATCGAACCATGACCTCCTGGTTCATAGGTCGATGCTCAACCACTGAGCTATGCTGGCTGGGCATCAGTAAACATATTCTTGATTCTTCCTCCCTTTATCTCACATATATTATCGGATTCATGATATCCTATATAATAAAAGCCCAGTGACCAAAATGGTGGAATGACCAGAAATACCAGAGACCAGAACACCACAGCCCCTCACCCAGGCTGGCCCCGCACCCCAGAGAGCAGCTAGGGGTGCCCCTAGACAACACGATAGGGTGCAAGTTTGATGGGGGAAAGTGGAAGAAATAAGGGGGAAGGTTTTAAGTGTTTGCGGGGTTGGGGTGGTTGGCCTGGAGTAGGTTTGGAGTGTGCTGGGGGAGGAAGAGGAAGATCTAAGTGGAAAACGGCTCAGCACAGTACCTTTCTCATTGTGAACTGGAAGGGTGCCAGCCGTGGACTGAATGGGCAGTTGTTTCATGAGTGAGCATGAGACTGACATGTTCATGGCAGTGGCAGTACTCCCGAAACTTCACTGATTCCAAATAGTAAACAGCTATCAACATCGAAGAACAGAAAAATCTTCTCCAACTAGAGGCCTTGGACATTGCAACGTGACTGAAGGAAACACCACTTAAGGAGGAGCTAGAAAAACCAGAAGTATGCTACCAGAGGATTGTGAAATGGGGAGGATGCCTGGGCACCTACATCTAGAACGTGAGCTTGTTATCATTCATGTACATAGTCATCCCTATAGTCCTCAGTCTTGCAGTATTTGGACGTGACTTCTGGTGGGAAATTACTTCGATTGAGGTTTGCTGTTCCCTTGTGGTGAGGAAGATCAGAGTTAAAGGTTTCGTTTGTTACCTTGGTTTGAAGTGGACGAAAATGGGGTAGTGATGAATAAGAAACTTTAGAGATAGTGAAGGGCAGTTTGACTAGACTGTTGAGAGCTCAGAATTAGAGTTTAATTGGGATAGAAATCCTGCTAATAGCACCTGATGCCTGAAGTCTGAGCACTCTACTTTTAGGTTTTCCAGTTCAAGTTTTTGGAGACTGTCTATTAAACATTCCTGGTTGAAAAGTGCAGAAAACCACAGCCCCTTACCCAGACTGGCCCCACCCCCTAGGGAGTGGTTAGGGGCAGGCAGGCAGGCAGGTGGTGGTTACGGGCGATCAGGTAGGCAGGTGAGCAGTTAGGAGCCAGCAGTCCCAGATTGCAAGAAGGATGTCAACTGCTGGTTAAGGTCTGATCTGCAGGGATCAGGATTGGGCCTAAACTGACAGTCAGACATCTCCCAAAAGGTCCTGGATTTCGAGAGGGTGCAGGCTGGGCTGAGGAACTCCTCCACCCCTGTGCATGAATTTTGTGCACCAGGCCTCTAGTAGAATTATGAATGGGAGAGAGGATAGCACTGGCTTCCACTAGAAGGTCAGAAAAGACTTCTTTGAAGATGGGTACTAAAGCATATCCCAATTCCCACTATTAAGTTTAACATGTTTTTGGCATTGTCCTCTGCTATGTAAAATGGGCTATCATTCAAATGGGTCAATTAAAAGTTAAACAGTATTTTCATCATTCTGTTTCAGCTTGTTCTGGATTCAACTAATCCAAACAAGAAGAACCCTTGTACACAAAAGGAGGGATCCAGGCTTGAGGCACAACCTCTAAAAACATATCACCAGTGCTGATGTTTACTTCATCTTTTAAAAAGAAAATTACCCATTTTGGTTGAGTCTATTGTAAACAAACAAAAAAATGAAGAAAGGCTTTTTGCCTTATGGGCTATCTTGTCAAACAATTATAATCTATAGAAAAATGCTGAGATTAGAACCCATTATGTGCAATATGAAGTATCTGTGACTGTTGACATCTCCCTTTGTGCTGGATGTTTAAAAGAGAATCAATGAACAGGAAATTCAAAAATATCTTTTCAATAGGTAAAATTTCTCAGACAAAAAGAACTGGATTGACTTTTGGATTATTAAATAAAAATATTTGCTTTCAATATGAAACTATCACCCAAACCATAGCTTCCTAGTTCACTTTAAGATTTTTTATAATTTTTGTTATCTAAATACAGAAGAATCTCTATTTGAATCATCATATTTTACCTTGATGAAGCTTTAGGGTATTTTGCAATTTAAAACAGGTAAGGCAGGGATATTTAATGGGGAGGCAGCACCTGAAATACAAGGGTATATACAATAAGTTCTAGTATCCTAGTACTGGCCTAAAATCTTTGGATTATATAAGGTTGTGCTTTATTAAAGATATGTATGGTAATTCTTACCCTTGGCTGTACCCTATTCCCTAGCCCTTAAAAAAATGAGCTTAATCATGTATTTATCAAATATTTACCAGCAGTCTATAATATGTATGGTATTATAAAAGGGTATTATATCATAAAATACTTCTTGAATTTCAGGAAATTATAATCAAATGAAGAAAATAAAACAGGTATGCAAGTCTCAGTAGTATAAGAGGAAATATAGTTTGACAGCATTAATTGAGTACATACTATATGGCAGAGATAAGAGCTAGAATACAATGCTAAACACAATAGATATTATTCCTGACCTCATGGTTCCTATAGATTAGCCAGTAAGAAAATTAATTTAAAAAGTGATTATAATACAATGTCATGAGTGCTATTGCAAGGATAGTGTACTATGCCATGGGTCATCCAATAACAACTGAGGGACTCAAGAAAGGTTTTCTTTCCTTTTTTTTCTTTTTTTAAGAAAGGTTTTCTGGAGGAAGTGTTCTAGGTAGTGTAAACAGCATATGTGAAATCCAGGGAGGTGAGAGGCAAATAGGCTTAGCAAACAAGAGCATGTAACAGTGAGAAAAATGCATTCAAGGAACTGCACATTCAGCAAGGTTGAAGGAAAATGTGCAAAGGTACAGCAAGAAATGAGGATGAAAATGTCAGCAAGGACACTACATATCTTATATAACATGTTGGATATTCTAGACTTATTCCTAAAGACTATGGAAAACCACCCAAAAGAATTTACAAGAGGAGGTACCAGTCCTAAAATTGGTGGCTAAGTAAAGAATGAATTGCTGGGTAGAACAAGAGAAGAAACACTGTGATTTGTATAGTAGTCCATTTAAAGGTTGAAAGTGGATATATGTAGGATTTATTTTGGAGCTAAAGATGATAGGGCTTTATGGATAACTAGATATTAGTAAAGGCAGTGGTGAGGAATGATTTCAAGGTTTGCAACTTAAGCAATTGGGTAGATGGTGAGGTCATTTGCTGAGATGGAGAACATAGGAGGGGTTATAGCCAGGGATGATGACAGCCTGAGCAAGATATGAAATGCTGCTAGACAGTATAAATTTATGGCAGAACAGAAAATAGGAGGATCCATTCTGACATGGAATTATTATAAAAGAGGAAACACTTGAACAGGGTGGGATTTTAGAAGAATAGTTAGGGTAATAAAAGAATGCAAGGCACATTCAAGGAATGACATATGATCATGGCTGTTGACAACATAGGGTTTCTTTTGGAGCACCCTGATGGTAAAGATGCAAAGGCATACTGGAAATAAATACACCAAGCTTTGAATATTATGGTAAAGAGTTGAGGCTAACATCAAGGTTTGCAGTGCAGGATTGCCACTATCAGTATGGCCTTAGACAAGTCATTTCATCCTTCTTTCCTCAATTTTCTCATTTATGAAATGAGTGGCTCATAGACTTTAGATTTCATGGATCAGGAACATATTAAAATGGGGTGGACATGAAACAACAATATGTTGCCAACATCATTTTGCCAAGTATAGACATTAAAAAGAACAAAATTAAAAACTACCACCTATTAGTACCATCACATCATAAAATAAAGGATGTTACCAAAGTTAAGATAATTTGAAAGAATTTTAAATGGATAAATTCATTTTTATGTCATGCTCACTTGTCTTTATTATTCTCTTTCCACTGAAGATTGGTACAAATTTCTGGCACTGGTCCAGAGGACAGCATTTTACAGCCACTGAATTATTGCCGGGGTCCAACCCCAGCGGGTCCAGGGGTCCCCAAAGGTGTGAACGGAGTCGGCGAAGAAGGAATGACACGGAGGCAGCGTTCAGTTGATCAGCAGCCTAGCCAGGATCTCTAGCCAAGTTCTGGTCAGGATCTCCAGCGAAGTTATGGTTAGGATCTCCAGCCAGGTTCTGTGTCCATGTTCTCTTGTTAGGTTCTCCAGGTTCTCCAGCCAGGCTCTGTAGCCATGTTCCCTCGCTAGGTTCTCCAGTCAGGTTCTGTCCAGGTTCTCCAGCCAGGTTCAGTCACCAGGTTCTAGTCAGGTTCTCTTGCCAATTTCTGTAGTCAGGTTCAGTCCAGGATCTTTTGCCATGTTCTCTCGCTAGGTTCTGTCTCTAGGTTCTGAGGCCAGTTTCTGTCCAGGATCTTTTGCCATGTTCTCTCCAGCGAAGTTCTTCTGTCCCTAGAGAACGTTCTGTGTAGGTTCTGTGCCTAGGTTCTGTCTCTCTCTCTGTCTCTTGCTGTCTTGTTACATCTGTATTTATACCAGTTGATTCAATCCTATCAATCTCTATTACAAAGGTTAGGGCATTTCTTATCTCCATTCCAGGGAGTAAAGATTATGTAGCTTAAGCATGATTGTTCATAGTTAAAGTGATTAATTATCGGCCTGGCACTTAGTTAAGAGGTTTTATTCCCTCCCTAACTTCAGGGGAAAATTCCTACCTGGGGAAACAACCTTTCTAGGAGAGGCATCCCCTCCCTGACTTCAGGGAAAAATTCCTACCTGGGGAAACAACCTTTCTCCGAGAGGTGACCTTGGTTAAAACACACAGCGCTAAGGGGAGCAAACATATTAAGAACAGTATGCTATATACGCCAGGTCCCTTGAAACATATGCTGTGCAGATGTTTCTTTCCTGCAGCGACTGTGTCAAGCAGCAAGGATGGACTGGCTTCCGGCAAATTATACTTCAGGATTTCTTTAAATTATGACATTTTAGGATTTTTATGATCACTAGGAGTTTATTAATGAAGCAGTAGAAATCAAATAAAGAATTTGGAGGAGTATTTTAGGAAGTTGACATGGGAAATCTTGGAAGAAGAAAAGTAAGCAGTCCATTCATGTAGCTGACACCAAAGTTGAGGCATGAACTATCCATGGCACAAAGACATTGACAATGGTGATTAAAAATTGGGATAAACGTGTCCAATGCTTTAAATTTTAGTAGTGTACTGTATAAGTCAGATCATGATTGGAAGGGTTGGCTTCTTTAGCCAACTGTTTTACCTCAGAAGGTCCACTTGTACCATCTTTTTGTCTAGTAGACTTTTCAGGAAGTTGACTCAAAAACAACATATTTTTCCTGGCTCAACATATTCAAACCACAATTTAGAATATCACTGGGAGGAAGATAGCATATTATTCATATTGTGCTGAAGAGACCAAGGAATCAATTGCTTGAATAGGGTGAATGATGCAGAGGAAGTATTTGCTAATGAGTTGTTTAAAATCAGTGCTGGAGAGGTCCCAAATGCAAAATCTTTCTATCATGCCATAAAATCAAAGCCGAAGGTCTCAAAAAGAAAATCAGAGGAAACAGCCCTTTTTTATATCCTAAGCTGTTTTGCCCCAATGCTTTCCAAAGAAAATAAAAAGAGTAGGTCATTATGTGAAATTTGATTGAAGCGCTCCTGTTCTCTAACATTATTGAGTTAAATTCTCACACCTCTACACTTGTATAATGTGCTAGATTATGAGGTTTTAGAGAAAAAATATATGTTTAAAATGTCATGATATTCAACAGAAATTGCCTTTGTTTTATTTTAACATGTTTAAAGAGGAAAACCAGCTCGGCCAGCATGGTTCAGTGGTTAAGCATCTGCCTATAAACCAGGAGGTCATGGTTCAGTTCAACTTCTATTCAGGGTACATGCCCAGGTTGCAGGCATGATTCCCAGTGTGGGGTGTGCACGAGGCAGCTGATCAATGATTCTCTCTCATCATTGATGTTTCTATTTCTCTCTCCCTCTACCTTCCTCTCTGAAATCAATAAAAAAAATATATTTAAAAAAAAACAAAGAGGAAAACCACCAAACAGCTATAGACCTTGCAGACCTGTAGACCTAGAAATTGCTGGTGTCTAAGTGCCAAAACTAGAAATTAAGTTTCTAAGTGGGTCACCATTTGGAACCTTTCTCCTTTAATTTTGATGGGCTGGTGTAAAGCTTTCAAAACAGATTGCTGTGGACCACTGCATGTCACAAATAGGTTACACATGGTTGACACTGATATTCTCATCCCTCAGGTGGTCAGAGCCTCATCCTTTTACTCTTTTGCTGAACAAACATTTATCATTTTCAACATTTACCATGACATGAAAAAAATTGGCAGCCTTTTTGGAGCACTGAGATAGGGTCTGGAGGAGGTTAGTTAACTCTTGAATAAAGCTAATAGTTCTCACATGGGAGTCTTTATTAGAGTAGTAATAATAATCATTTACAGTTACATGGCATTTGCCATTGTGTCGGGCAGTATTCTAAGTATATTTTAACCCACTTAATCCCATACAAAATCATGAAAAGTACTGACTATTAATATACTTATTTTACAAATGGAGAAGTCAAGGTTCTGATCATTAAATGAGTAGTTGGCAGAGCTGGGATCCCAACTCAGGATTTCTGGATCCAGAGTCCTCATTTCAACTATCTTTCATACAAAAATTTAAAGGAAACACACTAATAGGAAGCCACTTATCTAGAACTAAAGATTAATCAATAAGAATTGGAAGCCCAAAGCAGGGAACAATATGTTGTTGGTCCAGAGATATATTAAGGGTCAGAACTGGTTGTCACAGGGTTACAGGGTTTGAAATAAGTCAAGTAAACAATAGGATTTAGGTTCCAAAATAAAGACAAAAACAGGGATCCTTGAGAAACCAAAAGGGGAGTTGAAAATAAAGACCAAAGTTGCCAGATTAAACCAGAGTCAGAGTAAAGAAGAGCAACAGGTATATGAATGGAAGAATGGTAGATAGTTTCTATGGAAATTATTAAACAAAGAAATACCTAGAGTAGTTGTTCTCAACTAGGGGTGATTTTGGTCCCAGGGGACATCTGGCAATGTCTGGAGATATTTTTGGTTGCACAGCTTGGACAGTAAGATGGGGCTGCTACTGGTATCTAGTAGATAGAAGCCAGGGATGCCACTAAATATCCGACTATGCACAGGACAGCTTTCTCTCACTACAGACAAGAATTAACCAGTTCAAAATGTTAAGGGTGCCAGTATTGAGAAACTCTGCCCTGGAGACATTTTCTTGAGGCCATGTTGGCCAAGGATTCTGCTGCTGCTGCTGCTGATGTGATAATGATGTTAATGATAATAGCAATGAATAAGTATGAATTAAAATACCCCAACAAAAAAAGAAGAATCTACCATTTTGTGGACTTATTAGATACTGTGCAAATCTCATATTACATTATCTTGCTTAATCATCAAAGCAAACCTGTGATATCTGTGCTATTATTAAGCCCAACTTTATATATGTGGAAAATGAGGTTCAGCAAAGTTATATACCTTGCCCAGAATCACATCACTAGAAAGTAAACCAATCAAGATTGACATCCAAGCCTGTCTGACCTCAGACACTACTAGAACTCTACATGCTACACTAGTGTACAAGTGGCTAACGTTTAACACTTGGTTCAAAATTCAGGAGCCAGAATTGGATACAGGATAAACCATTTCTAGATACTAAAAGGAGGGGAACAGAGGAGGATGCTTACAAAGAAGAGTGTGAGAAAAAAAATACACTGATATAAATCAGTGAATTTTCAAAGAGATTCTGCATCACTTGACAAGCAGGTCTATATGCTGTTTTATGAAAGGGACCATTGGGAATCAATTTATTTCAAACTCAATTCCACATTCACATTCCTTCTAGGCTTGGCAGCCAGCCTATTTTTCTCACCAAGGACAACCTGTGTATTATCTCTGATAAAAGTAGTTTTCTTTTGTCTTATTTTTATAACAGAAAAAATTGCTTCTAAAAAGTGAAATGCCTAGTGTTCAGACACTGTATTATGTATGCAAAGCTTTCAATACCACCCAACTATTTGCATTTCATTTTATTTTCCCAGGACATGGAGTCATTGACTCCTTGTTTCTGGGAATTATTAAGGTGCATTTCCTAATACAATCAGAGTTAATTAGGCCTAAGCAAGAGGCAGCTTGTTCAAAGCCTTTTATGTTTAATATTCACTAAATTATGCTTAAAATAAAGTGTGTGTGTGTGTGTGTGTGTGTATGTGTGTGTTAACTTTATAGCACTTTACACCTGAGTGAGAGTTTAAGAAAAGCTGAGTAGGTTCAGTGATGTCATAGTTAGGTACACTCCTTGCCTTGATGATCAAGATAATAATTTGCTGTCTGGAGCCTGCCACAAAGGAGATAACATTAAAGCCTTATTACTAATATAATGTTGGTGTGACTTTCACATTGCTACCTAGAATAGAAAAACAGACAAACAGCTTAAATTTATTCTTGTGCATATGCTATGACTAGCATATACCAGTACATGATGATGTATTTTTGAGTTGAAGGTTAGGGGAGTAGGCAAATTAAATTCCTAATCACCTCCAGAGGATATATTCTGTGGTATACCTCAAGGGATAGAGAGAAGATGGTAACATCTGGAGGAGGACACACTGTTTGGTGAATGGCCTAAAATGCCATGATCATGATTAGAGCAAGAATATACTAATTGAAAAGTATTGATTTTGGCTTTGGCTGGTGTGGCTCAGTTGGTTGAGTGTTGTTCCATGCTCTGAAAGATTGCAGGTTTGATTCCTGGTCAGGGCACATACCCAGGTTGTGGGTTGATCCTTGGCTGAGGTGCATACAGGAGACAACCTATCAATGTTTTTCTCTCACATTGATGTTTCTCTCTGTGTGTCTCTCTCATTTCTATCTCTAAAATAAATAAAAACATTGATTTGGAATCCATTTAACATATGCTCTAAAGCCTTTGAAATGAAATAAACTTTTATATAACTAGATGATTACTTTCTTTTCTTTCTTCAAAGTATTACACTATGAGAAGACTGAATAAGTCTGTCATGGATCTCAGAAAGGCCTCATGTTAAAAAGACTTCAATCATGTGACAGAGTAGAAGCATATTATAAGTAACATATATGAGAATCCTGCATTTAACTAACTGATATATGAGTAATGATTATCCACTGATTGGATTAATGTCTCTGGTGGTCCTTCACACAGTGAATTTCTCTAGTATGCTTGCTTGTTTATGTATTGTTTTAGGATACTAAAAGAGTGGGGAGGAGATAATTGAATAGATCTATAATAATAAAAGCATAATATGCTAATTAGACCAGATGGCCGACTGACCTTCCATACAAATGAGGGCCAAGCCCCTTGCACAAATTTCATGCATCAGGCCTCTAGTATTGATATAAAAGTTTTAAATGGAGGTAATTGTGATAAAAGGCATTAACTTGTTATATCTGTTCAAGAATTTATAAATTATTACCCAGAATTGAATGTGAGTTTCTAAGTAGAGTACTCCTCTTAAAATTATAAAATAAATTAAACCCAGTTCTCATTTTTATATTTACTGATAGATTGTATCTTGTAAATCTTTGGTGTATGAGACATTAAGCAAGATATTGCATTTTACAATGTTTGTTGAAGCAACACAATTCTGCTTCTAGGAGTAAGCTTCCTTTGAGAATTATAGATATTTGTACCAATACTTATCTACTTCTATAAATTTTCATGTTTATATTTCACTGCTAATCATAGATACATTTGTAAGGGATGTGAAGATTGTTTTTAAAATCTTGCTTCACATTTCTCCCTGTCCAAGCACCCATAGCTCTCAGGATATCCTGCTTTCTCTTGTCATAAAACTATTCTGGAGAGTAGATAAGACAGTATATACATTTGGAATAGTAGAAGAACCTTGGCTTCAGATGCTGCCTCTCCTAATAACTGCAACTCTTTAGTAAAGTCAAGTATATTTCTACAAATGGACTGTGCTGGATTGAATTGCTGATGCTAGAATTTCAGAGGGGATGAACAATGTGAGTAATGGTAGGCTTTAGTTGTTATTCTAGTCGAAAATAATAATGATAGTTGATATTTATGGGGTGTTTATCATATATTAGACATTGTTCTCAGCACTTTACATGGTTTAACTTATTAATCATAAAAGCATAGATATAGTATCAACAGCTTTATGAGCTTTATACCATTGTTATCCCAATTTACACACAAGAAAGCTGAGGCAGAGAGAGAATAAGATATTTGCCTAAAATCATAGAGCTAATAAGTAGCTCAGCAGAAAATCAAACTTAGGCAGGCTTCTCCACAGTCTATACTGTAAGTCATTATACATCACTCTGCTTTTGCTTAATTACCATTTCTTAATTTATAAAATAAAACATATTCATTGTAGAAAAATTTGACAACTAAAAGTAAAAAACAGTATTTATTTATTTGCAAACACACCAGTAAAAATAATCACTGTTAGATTTTATATACATATGTATTATTATAGATCACTTCCCCAGACACATTTTTTTGCAAAAACAAAATCTAAATGTAATATAATTTTATAAATCACTATTTTTTAAACCTAATAGTTTGATTTGTGGGTGTCTATACTAGAGAAAAATATCCAATTATGGAGACATAATGATGTACATACAGGCTCACAGAATACTTATTTTCAAAGGCACACATTGAAAAAAAATCAAATATGTCATCTCAAAATTCAAATTCATGGTAAAAAGAAAACTTTCAATAAAGTGATTATAAAGGTAATGTATCTCAACATAATAAAGGTCATATATGAGAAACCCACAGTTAACATCATACTTAGTGGTGTAAGTCTGAAATATTTTCCTCTAAGATCAGGAACAAAACAAGGAAGCCCATAATCCCTGCTTTTATTCAACACAGTATTGAAAGTTCTTGCCACAGCAATTAGGCAAGAAAAAGAAGGAATTCAAGACCTAGACAGTTTGACTTAGTGGATATAATGTCACCCTGCATACTGAAGAGTCCCTGGTTTGATTCTGGTCAAGGGCACATGCCCAGATTTCAGGCTTGATCCCCAGTAGGAGGCATGCATGAGGCAGCCAATCAATGATTCTCTCACATCATTAATGTTTCTCTCTCCCTCTTCTTTCTTCTCTGAAATAGATAGAGATAGAGATAGAGATAGAGATCGAGATAGAGTGATAGATGATATAGATATAGATACTTATAGATATATTCAAAAAAGAAGGCATTCAAATTGGAAAGGAAAATGTAAAAATGTCACGATTTGCAGATGACATGAAACATATGTAGAGAACCCTAAACACTCTCCCCAAAATATTTTAGAACTAGTAAATGAATTAAATAACATTTCAGGATACAAATTAATATACAGAAATGTGGTACATTTTTTTGAACTAATAATGAACTATCAGAAACAGAAATGAAGAAAATTATTCTATTTGCAAGTATGACAAAAGGAACAAAATACCTAGGATTAAATTTAACCAACGAGATGAAATACCTATACACTGAAAACCATAAGACATCAATGAAAGAAACTGAAGAGACACAATCTTGAGAAAGAACAAAGCCAGAGGCATCACACACCCTTATTTCAAACTATATTACAAAGCTGAAGTGATGAAAACAGTATGGTGTTTGCATAAAAACAGACACATGGATCAATGGAATAGAACAGAGAGCCCAGAAACAAACACCCACATTTATGACAAAGAAGCCAGGAAAATACAATGGGGAAAGGGCAGTGTATTTAATAAAAGGTATTGGGAAAATGGACAGCTACATGCAAAAGAATGAAACTGGACCACTATCATGTACAAAACTTAACTAAAAACTTATTAGATTTAAATGTAAGACCTAAATCCATAAAACTCTGAGAAGTGAAATGAGCCAGTTAGTGAAAAACAAATACCATATGACCTCACTTATATGTGGAATCTAATGAGCAAAATAAACAGATAAACAAGAGAAACAGAGGCATAGGTACATGGAACAGACTAACAATTGTAAGAGGTGGAGGAGAAGGGGGGACTGCATGAAAAAACATAACATAAAGAGATTAGCCAAAGAACATATATGCATAACCCATAGATACAGACAACAGTGTGGTGATGGCCAGAGGTAAGGTGGGGAGGTGAGTCAGGGTAGAGGTTGGCAAAGGGGTGGGGTAGTTGGACAGCTGTAATAGAGTAAAGAATAAGAATATAGTTTAAAAACAAAACACTGGCCCTAGCTGGTTTTGCTCAGTGGATAGAGCGTCAGCTTTCAGACTGAAGGGTCCTGGGTTCGATTCTGGTCAAGGGCACATGCCAGGGTTGTGAGTGCAATCCCCAGGAGGGGGTATGCAGGAGGCAGCCGATCAATGATTCTCTCTCATCATTGATGTTTCTAACTCTCTCTCCCTCTCCTACCCTCTCTGAAATCAATAAAAATATATTTAAAAATAAAATAATGATAATAAAAAAATGAAATAAAAAATAAAAACAAAACTCTGAGAAGAAAACATAGGCAGTTAGCTCCCTGACATTGGCTTTAGTGATTTTTTTTTTTTTTGGATCTGATTCAAAAGGCAAAGGGCAACAAAAGCAAAAATAAATAAATGGAACTATATGAATTACAAATCTTTTGCAAATAATAGGAAATAATCAAGAAAAAAAAAGACAACTTACAGGATGGGAAAATATTTCTAATAAGGGGTTAATATCCAAAATACATAAGGAACTTTTACAAATCAATAAAAATATAACAATTCAATTCCAAAATGGGCGAAGGACTTCAATATATATTTTTCCAAAGGAGACATACTCATGGTCAACAGGCACATGTGAAGATGTTCATTATCACTAATCATCAGGGAAATGCAAATCAAAAACACAATGATATATTACCTCACACATGTCACAATGGCTATTATTAAAAAAAAGTGTTGGTAGGATGTGGGGAAAGAAATGCTCATTATATTCCCTGTTAGTGTGAATATAAACTGGTGTGACCAGTTTGGAAAACAGTATGGAGGCTCCTCAAATAAATAAATAAATAAATAAATAAATAAATAAATAAATAAATACACAACTACCATATGATCCAGTAATTTCACTTCTGGGTATCTATTCATATAATTGAGAGATAGAAAGAATGAAAACCTGCCATTTGTGACAACACAAACGGACCTGGAAGGTATTCTGCTAAGAGAAACAAGTCAGAGAGAGAAACAGACCAATCCCACAAATTATATGCGGAATCTAAAAAACAAACAAATAAAACAAAACCCAGGCTCATAGATACAGAGAACAGATTGGTACTTGTCAAAAGGTAAGAAGGTAGGGAGTCTGGAAGAGGCAAAATGTGTGAAAGGGATCAAGAGATACAAACTTTTAGTTATAAAATAAGTCATGAGAATGAAATGCACAGCATGGGGAATATATTCAATAATATTGTATTAACTTTGGGTGGTGACAGATGGTAACGAGATTTATTGTGGTGATTGTTTTGCAATGTGTATAAATGTTAAATTACTGTACACATGAAACTGATATAATATTGTATGTCAATTATGCTTCAATAAAAAATGTCCATCACAGTACATTTATTCAATGGACCATTATATAGCCATCAAAATAATTTTTATGAGAACTTTGGAACAATTTGGGAAGTGCTTATGATATAATATTGTTTTCAAAAGCAGCATACAAAATTGTAAGGCCAAGTATATTACAGCTATGTAACCTTTATGAATAACAAAAAAGACTGAAATAAAATACATAAAAAACTAATAGAGTTGAATAAGAATAGTGGTGTTTGGATAATATTTTAAAATTCATTCTACATTTTATAAATGTTTGCAATATACTTTTACTACTTAATCATTTCCCATTTTAAATACATAAAACAAAACCTTAAAAGAACACATTACTTACATATAATGCTAGCCTTGCCTTGCTTGATGCAAAGTCAGAAATTCACTAGCTATGTCTAATGATTTTCTGAAGATAAATATGCCTTCAAATGATTATAACTCTACAATGTGACTACCTGACCAACCTTTCTATTTTATAGGATTCCTCATTTTTTTCAACAGAGTAGCTATGTCAGATCTATCACCTAGGTTACAGCACACATCTATTGCTATGCTTTCCTATTTCTCTTTTAAAATGAAATATGATGTAATAGACCTTAGAAAAATAGAAATGAAGTCTTTAATGCAGAGTAGGAATTTTCAAAATGTATTCTCTAAATTGCTAGGTCCCTCTGACTAAGAAGTTCAATTTAAGTGCAACATGTTTCTTCTTATTTCTATTTAAGTAAGTTAATAAATGGTCTTCTATGCCTTAATTGAAATTAAATAAATAACAAACAGGTTTCACCTTATTACAGAATTGATATACTCAACATTTTGTCTCAGGAAGTAACATTCTTCCTGTTTTGATTCAGTTTCATAACTACAGTTGGCTCCTCTGGATCATTAATGGTTGAAACAGAATGTACTGAGTCTCCTCTGAGGTTATACTTATCATCCTATGCTACTCTACTCTATGAAGATAGCCACTGATGTTTTCTTCTCCTCAACAAAAGCTTTTGGGGGCAATTAATCTACGTGTGGCTAAAAGCATCAGCAGTATCTCCTTGTGAAAAGTTGTAAATAAATTCTGGGGAGAAAAATCACAGATAATGATTGAAAATAAAAAAGAAATAGATAATTAAAGATGTTTGTAACAAAGTATTTCAGTATAGGTCTCTGTAAGAAATTACCGAGTTACCTTTTTTTTACCTGCTAGGTAGAAATGATTCTTAACACGTATTGTGTGGTTGGCAAGAGATCTAAGGTTATATAGTAATGCCTATTGGCTTATACATAACTCAAAGCAGTAAAGTGATATCCTGTTTATAGGTGAGTTAGAGACTAAAGGTTAGTATTAAATCCCAAGTTAATTAATAGTTAATTCAAGTAACTTTCTATATTTTTTCTCTTTTTTTTTTACTTCCTTTGTTCTCATTGGACATATCTGGATAAATGAGATAATTGGCACACAATCATGATGATTCAAAAAAGTCCTATGTAGGTACTTTCAAAGCAATACTCAGTAAAGGACAATACAAACCATACAAAGAATGAATATGCAAGTGTGTAAAAGGGAAATAGTGTAACTGACATTTGCTGAAGCAGGGGATTTTTTTCTTGCACTATATTCTCCATCTAGGTTGAGAGAAAGTAAGGGATTCCAAAGTATCCTCTGTAATAAAGAGCTAATATGCAAATGGCCATCACACCCTCACATTGTCACACCCTCAGGCCATCATGCCATAACTGCTCAAACACTGAACACTGGAGAGAGAGAAATGGGGACCAGCCAGGCACAAATGAGCTCAAGAGAAAGAAATGGGGACCAGCCAGGCACAAATGAGCTCGTGAGAGAGGAATGGGGACCAGCCAGGCTGCGGCACGGAAGAGGGACGAGCTGCCCACCCCAAAGTCCCAGATGCCAGCACCTGTGTCTGTGGCCCAAGATAGGGACAAACTGCCAGCCCCATTTTCCCAGGCACCTGCAGCTGTGGCCCAGGCAAAGCCACCCATCCACAGTCTGCTGAGGGTGTGGCCAGCCTGGGCAAAGTCAGCCCGGGTCCTGGGTGCCTGTGGCCGGCAGGAGGAATAGAAGCCTGGGTCCTGGGTACTTACAACTGGCCGGAGGAGGGAATCCTGGGTCCCAGGTGCAGGGCAAGGCAGAGGTGATTAGGGGCTATCAGGCTAGCAGGGGAGCAGTTAGGGGCGATCAGGCTGGTAGGGGAGCATTTAGGGGTGATCAGGCAGGCAGGCAGATAGAGGTGGTTAGGGGCAATCAGGTAGGCAGGAAGAGGGGTTAGGGGCAATCAGGTAGGCAGGAAGAGGGGTTAGGGGCAATCAGGCAGGCAGGCAGGTGAGCAGTTAGGAGCCAGCGGTCCCAGATTACGAGAGGCAGTTGGACATCCCCCAAAGGGTCCCGGATTGGAGAGGGTGCAGGCCGGGCTGAGAGAGCCCCTCTCCATGCACAAATTTCGTGCACCAGGCCTCTAGTATATGAATAAGCATTCTGCTAAGAATGAGGTCATCATCTAAACAATATACAAACATTCACAAATTATTCAGAGTGTAAGGAAGTTTATACTGAAGTGCCTGCTTATGCTGTGTAAACTTGCCACATGCCTGGAATTCTCTATGTCCTGTCAGTTAAGTTACTTTCATAAGCAATGAAACAATTGTAGTTAAATAAAATTCATTTACTTATTGAATACATACCCCATGTCACACAGTAACTATTCTAATAAGGAATATGTGAGTGAACAAAAGATCATCCTTCATATGCCCAACTCTTTTGAAACACATCAATTCTGGGTCCAGTTGGAGTAGGGAAAGTTGCAAATTGTCTCCCCTTAGATTCACCATAGCACCAGTGTGCCTGCAATACTAAGATTATGGAACTGTAAATCACCTTCAAAATTGACAGAGCACCACCAGTTCTGAGGAGGAGGACATGGTGGAAGAGCAATAGGCAGAAAGCAGTATAATCTGTATCTGAGCCTAGACAAAGGTCCAGGATCTAATGAACAACACTGAACCTACAGATTCAGTTAGAGGAAATCCATAAAAAAAATAGTTTAGGAAAGCCTCTACATTTTTTGCACTATTCTAGGTGCCGGGATTGATGAAGTAAGGCATGGTCATTCTCTCCATGCTGTTTTCAGGCTGACCTCTTCATCAACAAAGGTTATCTGAGTGCCTCTGGCTACAATTCTGGCACTAACATGAACTAAGGCAAGTGCTCTACTGTGTCCCATCCTATGCTAGTAGAGAGTGAAGGCAATGAGAACATAAAAACTGGGCTTCTAGGCCTGCAGCATGTACCACCCAGCTTGTTCACTTTTCATAGAGAAGAAAGAGCTTGTGATAAGAAGGCATAATTAATTTCCCATCATCTTTTCCCAAAACAGTTTGGTTTATCTTAAAGTCCATGTTTTGTCATTTATAAATTTATCAAAAGGGTTAATTCAAATTTCTAAATTTATTTGACGCTATTAAAATGTAACTTCTCACCATTCAAAATAACATCTCCATTGATCAGTATTATTTCCTTTTTATTGAATTTACTGGGGTGACCTTGATTAATAAAATTATGCAGGTTTCAGATGTACAATTCCACAAGACATCTTTTTATCAGTATTTAATTGATATAACATTGGTTAATAACATTATATGTGTTTCAGGTGTACAACATTATAATTTAATATGCATATATACTATAGCATGCTCATCACCAAAAATGTAGTTTCCATGTATCACCACCATACATATGACCCCTCTTTACCCATTTCATCCCCTACCCAACCCACTTCCCTTCTGGTAATTACCAATCTATCATCTGTATCTATTAGCTTGTATTTTGTTTTGTTTTTGTTGTTGTTTTTTGGTGTTGTTTTTTTGCCATTTGCAACAACATGGAGGACCCCAAGAGTATTTTGCTAAGTGAAATAAATCAGAAAGAAAAGGACAAAAAATTGTAGTATTTCACTCATATGTGGAATATAAAACAAAGAAACAAATGAATATCCATTGATCAGTTTTCTTTTTACTGGTTTCAATTTTCAAGGGACTCTCTTTCATTTGACCCAGTATTAGGAGTTTGAGTAAAAGAAGTACAAGAATTCTTCCATATTTGCAGAGATGGTTCCAGGACACCCTGTGGATACCAAAATCCATGGATGCTTAAGGCCCTTATATAAAATGGCATAGTATTTGCATATAAACTACATGTACACTCCCATATACTTTAATACATTTCTAGATTACTTATAATACCTAATACTATTATTGTTAAACTGTATTGTTTAGGGAATAATGACAAGAGAAAAATTCTGTACATATTCAGTACAGATGCAACCATCTTAGTCCTAACTAATACACTTTGGCAGCAATGTAACTTTTTTTATGTTTTCAATACAAAGTTGGTTGATCTCTGGATGTGATATTTAAAATGTTGCAAGACTTAATGAAAACTTGAATTAGGACTATAGAATTGGAAAGGAAGAACATTTTCATGGGACAGCAAGAGATGAGGCAAATTGACCATACTAAGAAGCCAATTGGATTTCAGGTTTAGGGAGAGAAGTAAGAGGATTATTAAATATGACTTCCAGATCTCACTTTGGTCTATAGGTAGATGGTAGTGACATTTATCTGGGCCGGGAATATAAAATGAAGCATATTTTACTGGTAAGCTGTTAAATTTCACTTTGGACACCTTGTATTGAGATTCTAGTAGTATACCAGATGTAAATATAAAATAGCCCTCCAGATGGAGAATTAGGGGACATATATATGAGTGGGAGGTAGAGTTGGGTATCAATAGCATTTGTACTTATCATCTTTGGCCTTCTGGAGATCCTGTCTTCATCAAAGCTATCTGATTTATTAGTAAGAATCATATTGGTGTGAAAGGAAAACAAGGTTCTTTGAGAGCATAAGACTTTAGTACACAAAGGCAGTTTAAAAACAACAACAACAACAACAACAAAGCTTAGAGCCAGCATGTCTTGGATTGGCCTGTCCCTAATTGTCACATGTCAGGACATGAAGGGTCTACATGGATAACTGGAAGTATCTCAATAAAGAGTACATGTGCTAGATTAGTATTTCTCAAACTTTAGTGCGCATTGAAATCACACTTTTAACAAGGGGACCTTGTTAAAATGCAGATTCTGATTCAGTAAGATTGGTGTGGTACTAACTTAATATTTATATCGTTGGGAAATATCAATGCTGGCATTCTATGAACCATACTTTATATAGCAATATTCTACATAAGTGCTGCCCTATAGAAATATAAAGTTAAACACATATGTCATATAAAATTTTCTAGTAGCCACATTTAAAAAAAAGTAAAAAAATGCATGAGATTAATTTTAATAATAAATGTAATTAACCCAGTATATCCAGCTATTATAATTTCAATATGCATCTATTATTAACATATTAATGATATATTTTACACCTTTTTTGTACCAGTATTTTGAAATCCAGTGTGTAGTTTACACTTACAACTCATTTATCTCAATTTGATCAAACTACATTTCAAGTGCTTAAAAACCACATATAAAGGACAGTATAAGCTGAGAGATACTCAGTTGCAAATCAGGTGTCATGAAGCAGTGACCAAAAAAACCTGAAATCATCCCCAGAAAAATAGACCTCAAGTTTTCACAATGCATTTGAAAAATTTCATCCCACTCTGTTTATAGTTATCTGCTCTCTCTCTCTCTCTAGCTCTCTCTCTCTCTCATTCTTTAAAGTATTGCATGTCTCCTTTTTCCTCCGATTTTCTTTTTATTTATTTATTTTTATTGTTGGGAATATTACAGATGTCTCCCATTTTTCCACTTTGCTCCCCTCCACTGGGCCCCCACCCCATCCCAGGCCTTCACTGAACTATTGTCTGTGTCCATATGCATATAAGTTTTTTGCTCTCTTAATTTTTAATGTGGAGTCAAACAGTTGCTTAGCTCTGACATTTTTCACTTTCAATTACCATGTAGCTACCAAATATGTGATAAACTCACTCAAATAAGCCCACTTAAGATATTGAACAGGTCATAAAATGAGCACCAGAGTAGGAGTTTGGAGATATAAATTCATGCTCAAGAGAGTTTTGTCCCCCGTTTACTTGCCTGCAACTTGGGTCACACAAAGTTCCTGCCTGGTAAAATGTGTGTGTGTGTGTGTGTGTGTGTGTGTGTGTGTGTGTGTGTGTTGGGGGGAATTGGAGGAAACTATCTCTAAAATTTCTCCCCATTTTCATTTTATACTAATCTGTATCTAATGCTATTCAACATGAGCACATTCTAATTACAAATCAACAAACACATGAAACAACAAATGGACATAAGCCAACATTTTTAGACCCTGAGTCATTTCAATAATATATCAGTTATGTTGATTAATGATTTTGAATGAGAATCCATAGCCAAATATGTTCTAATGACTGAACCTACAGTCAGTCAACAAAGAGAAATAGCCTTTGCTATGGCAGCAGTGAACTGCCAGGAATAAAGCTTTCATTAACAGCACTAAACAATTCAATCATAGTTAGCTGCCTAAATTCTTAACTGAATTTGGTTGGATTTTTCTGCTTAGAACAGGTCATGCCAAGGCCAAAATTAAGCAAGACAGTAAAAACCAAGAAGGAACAGAAGAATTCGTTTATTATGGCCACTCTCATAATAAAACCATAACAAGTTAAAAGTTAAAATCTCTGTTTCAAATTGGTAACATTTTGTTTAACACAATCTATTACATATATTAGGATGGATTAGACCCATGAGAATTGAGTGACTCAACTTAAATGGAATCAGAACAGTTGAAATCATAGAAAATAAAGCATAATTAAACTTAAAGTGGTGAGGTTCCCCATTGCTTCCAAAAAAGATTGAATATATTTTTGAAATGTTAATGTTTTTTTTGGAGAGTATGGGATGGTTTGAAGACTTAAAACTCCCTACTATGTTCAGAAAATAATTTGACAGAGGGACCACATACACTATTTTCTAAATTATTTGCCTCAGGTCGCTGGTCCTGCGAGGTGGGCGGCCCGGGTTCGCTGCGGGGCGCGTGCTGTCCTCTCGCCGCCGGGGACCTTCACTACTGCATTTTTTTTCTTTCTTTTTTAACATTTTAACTAAGAAACCAATTTTTTTCTTCTTCTTCTTTTTTTTCTTTTCTTTTTTTTCTTCTTTTTCCATCACCTGATTTTACCCTTTTAATTACTACCTTCTTATTTTTAACCAGTATTATTACTGCTACCATTTTACCATTTTTTAAAGTGCCATTTTATTTTCTCTTTATTTTATTTTGGGATTAGTGTTCTCCATTCTATTTTCATCGTTATATTATTGGTTGTTTCTAGTTTGCATTCATCTCCAGGGAGCTGTTGCTGGAATCTGTTGGGATTAATGGCTGTTCTATAGGAGTATTCTCCTCATATTAAAAGTCTCTTCCCCTCTTCCACTTCATTCTCTCTTTTCGGTCTTTTTTTTTTCTCTTTCTTTTTTTTTTCTTTTCTTTTCTTTTCTCACTTTTATTTGCCCCCCTCCTTTTTCCCAATTTCATTTTTGTACTCCTTTTTTTGGTCCCTACATTTCTTTTCTTTTTTCTCTTTTATCTTTTTCCCTTCCTTCCTCCTTATACCCTAATACTCTTAATTCGGGTGGTCACCTTTATTTGAGGTTATTAATATCGTGAATATATCTGTGTATACTGCCTGGTACGTGGTGCCTTGTTTTGTTGTATTTTGTGCCTTTAAATCAACGCAGCAGATCGAAGCTACAGCAACCTCCAGAGCACCACACCCTCAGCTGTACATGAAACCTCGCCCCACCAGCCAGAAGAGCCACCTCAGCTGTGAACAGCACCCACCAGAAGAGCTGCTGCCAACTGAAGAGCAGCTGCTACTGCAACCGCCAGAAGAGCAACCACAGACCAAGGAGTCACTGCCACCAAGGGAGCAACCACAGAACGACTCAACGTCTAGATATGTCAGTGAGATCAAACATGGGTAGACAAAGAAACCCCCAAAGGAAAGAGAAGGAGGACTCTCCAGTAAAGCAGCTAAGTAATACAGAGGGATGCAACATGACAGAAAAAGAATTCAGAATAAGGGTCCTAGAGTGCATAAACCGGATGGAGGAAAAAATCGACAACCGCTGCAAGAAGCAAGACGAAACACATGAAAAAATCAATAACATATGGAAGAAGCTAGAAGAAACAGATGAAAAAATCAACAACTTAAGTAAGACCCAAGAAGAAATGAAGAGTGATATAGCTGCAATAAAAAACTCCATTGAAAGTATCAACAGTAGACTAGGAGAAGCGGAGGACCGAATTAGTGAATTAGAAGACAAGGAAGCAAAACACACCCAAAATGTACTGCAATTGGAGAAAAAAATTAAAATACAGGAGGAGAGCCTAAGGGAGCTTTGGGACAACATGAAACGAAACAACATACAAATAATAGGGGTGCCAGAACAACAGAAAGATGAACAAGAATTAGAAAACCTATTCGAAGAAATAATATCAGAAAAGTTCCCTGAGGTGGGGAAGAAAAAAGTCACACAAGCCCAGAGAGTCCCAAACAAGGTGAACCCGAAAAGACCCACACCAAGACACATCATAATTACCATGGCAAAAGTTCAGGACAAAGAGAGAATCTTACAGGCTGCAAGAGAGAGATGGAAAGTTACATACAAGGGATCTCCCATTAGATTGTCAAATGATTTCTCACAGAAACACATCAGGCCAGAAAAAAATGGACAGAAATTTACAAAGTGATGCAAAGCAAAGGACTGAATCCAAGAATACTCTATCCAGCAAGGCTATCATTCAAACTTAAAGGGGAAATAAGAAGCTTCACAGACAAAAAAAGGCTAAGGGAGTTTATCACCACCAAGCCAGCAATGCAAGGAATGCTAAAGGGACTGGTATAAAAATAAGAAATAAAAAGCTCAGAAAGAAAAGAGCCACACAAAAACAGAAATGGCTACAAACAAGTACCTTTCAATAATAACTTTAAACGTAAACGGACTAAATGCTCCAAACAAAAGACATCGAGTGGCTGAATGGATAAAAAAACATGACCCATACATCTGCTGTCTACAAGAAACCCAAAGTATTCCCAAATTCAAGAAGATTGAAATCATAAAAAGCGTCTTCACAGACCACGATGGCATAATATTAGAAATAAACTACAATAAAAACTACCCAAAATACTCAAACATCTGGAAGCTGAATAGTATGCTATTAAATATTGATTGGGTTACCAATGAAATCAAAGAAGAAATTCGAAACATCCTGGAAACTAATGACAATGAAAACACAACAATCCAAAACCTATGGGACACAATGAAAGCAGTCCTGAGAGGGAAGTTTATAGCTCTATCTCAAAAAAAACAACAAGAAATAATGTTATTAAATCATCTAACTCTACAACTCAAAGAACTAGAAAGAGAGCAACAAGAAAACCCCAGAGTGAGCAGAAGGAAGGAGATAATAAAGATTGGAGCACAAATAAATGACTTAGAGACCAAAAAAAAAACACAATACAGAAAATCAATGAAACCAAGAGCTGGTTCTTTGAAAGAATAAACAAGATTGACAAACTTCTAGCCAGACTAACCAAGAAGCAAAGAGGGAGGACCCAAATAAACAAAATCAGACACGATAGAGGCGAAATAACAACAGACCCCACAGAAATACAAATGATTGTTAAAAAATTCTATGGACAGCTCTACTCCAACAAACTAGACAACCTGGAGGAAATAGACAAATTCCTAGAAAAATACAACATTCCAAAACTCAATCAGGAAGAATGTAACAATCTCAACAGGCCAATAAATATGCAAGAAATTGAAGCAGTCATCACAAAGCTTCCAGCAAACAAAAGCCCAGGACCAGACGGCTTCACAGGGGAGTTTTACCAAACATTCAAGGAAGAACTAAAACCTATCCTCCTCAGACTACTACAAACAATTCAAGAGGAAGGAACACTTCCAAGCTCATTCTATGAAGCCAGCATCACCCTAATACCAAAACCAGGTAAAGACAACACAATGAAAGAGAATTACAGGCCAATATCCCTCATGAACATAGATGCCAAAATCCTCAACAAAATCTTAGGAAATTGGATACAGCAGTTCATCAGAAAGATCATACACCATGACCAAGTAGGATTTATCCCAGGGATGCAAGGATGGTACAATATCCGCAAATCAATAAATGTGATACATCACATAAACAAATTGAAAGAAAAAAAACACATGGTCATATCAATTGATGCAGAAAAAGCATTTGACAAAATTCAACACCCATTTTTGATAAAAGCTCTCAGCAAGGTGGGAGTAGAAGGATCATACCTCAACATAATAAAAGCCATATATGACAGGCCCACAGCCAACATCATACTCAATGGACAAAAACTAACACCATTTCCCCTAAGAACAGGAACAAGACAGGGATGCCCCCTCACACCACTCCTGTTCAACATAGTACTGGATGTGTTAGCCGTTGCAATTTGGCAAGAAGAAGAAATAAAAGGCATCCAAATTGGAAAAGAGGAAGTGAAACTGTCCTTATTTGCAGACAACATAATATTATACATACAAAACCCTAGAGACTCCATAGAAAAGCTACTAGACTTAATACATGAATTTGGCAATGTAGCAGGATACAAAATTAACCCCAAGAAATCTGAGGCATTTCTATACACCAATAGTGAACTTTCAGAAAGAGAGATTATAAAAACAAATCCGTTTACCATCGCACCAAAAAAATTAAGCTACCTAGGAATAAACTTAACTAAAGAGGTAAAAGACCTCTACTCAGAAAACTACAGGACGTTGAAAAAAGAGATAGAGGAAGACATAAACAGGTGGAAGAACATACCGTGTTCATAGATTGGTAGAATCAACATCATTAAAATGTCCATACTACCCAAAGCAATCTATAAATTCAACGCACTTCTCATTAAAATACCAACGGCATACTTCAGAGACCTAGAACGAACTCTCCAAAAATTCATCTGGAATAAAAAAAGACCCCGAATACCTGCAGCAATCCTGAAAAAGACCAAAGTAGGTGGGATCTCAATACCAGATATCAAGTTGTATTACAAAGCCACTGTTCTCAAAACTGCCTGGTACTGGCACAAGAATAGGCATATAGATCAATGGAATAGAATAGAGAGCCCAGAAATCGGCCCGAACCAATATGCTCAATTAATATTTGACAAAGGAGGCAAGAACATACAATGGAGCCAAGATAGTCTCTTCAATAAATGGTGTTGGGAAAATTGGACAGATATATGCAAGAAAATGAAACTAGACCACCAACTTACACCATACACAAAAATAAACTCAAAATGGATATAGGACTTAAATGTACAACAGGAAACCATAAAAATTCTAGAAGAATCCAAAGGCAACAAAATCTCAGACATATGCCGAAGCAATTTTTTCACTGATACAGCTCCTAGGGTACTTGAAACTAAAGAGAAAATGAACAAATGGGACTACATCAAAATAAAAAGCTTCTGCACAGCAATAGAAACCATCAACAAAACAACGAGAAAACCCACTGTGTGGGAAAACATATTTGCCAATGTCATATCTGATAAGGGCCTAATCTCCACAATTTATAGGGAACTCATACAACTTAACAAAAGGAAGATAAACAATCCAATCAAAAAATGGGCAAAGGACCTAAATAGACACCTTTCAAAAAAGGACATCCAGAAAGCCAAGAGACATATGAAAACATGCTCAAAGTCACTAATCATCCGAGAGATGCAAATCAAAACAACAATGAGGTACCATCTCAAACCTGTCAGACTGGCTATCATCAACAAATGAACAAAGGACAGGTGCTGGAGAGGATGTGGAGAAAAAGGAACACTTGTGCACTGCTGGTGGGAATGCAGACTGGTGCAGCCACTATGGAAGACAGTATGGCGTTTCCTCAAAAAACTACAAATGGAACTCCCATTTGACCCTGTGATCCCTCTTCTAGGAATATATCCCAAGAAACCAGAAACACCAATTAGAAAGGATATATGCACCCCTATGTTCATAGCAGCACAATTCACCATAGCTAAGATCTGGAAACAGCCTAAGTGCCCATCAGTAGATGACTGGATTAGAAAACTGTGGTACATCTACACGATGGAATACTATGCTGCTCTAAAAAGGAAGGAACTCTTACCATTTGCAACGTCATGGTTGGAACTGGAGAGCATTATGCTAAGTGAAATAAGCCAGTCAATGAAGGAAAAATACCACATGATCTCACTCATTCATGGATAATAGAGACCATTATAAACTTTTGAACAATAATAGATACAGAGGCAGAGCTGCCTCAAACAGATTGTCAAACTGCAGCGGGAAGGCCGGGGAGGGTTGGGGGGCAGGAGGTAGGGGGGTAAGAGATCAACTAAAGGACTTGTATGCATGCATATAAACATAACCAATGGACATAAGACACTGAGAGATAGGGGAGGCTGGGGGACTGTCTAGGGCGGGAGGATAAAATGGACCCATATGTAATACCCTTTGTAATACTTTAAACAATAAAAAAATAAAATAAAATAAAATAAAATTATTTGCCTCAGACAGTGCTGTTTTTTCCATAGTTGTAGTACACTTCACAATTGATCTCTTTACTTATTTAAAGGCTAAAACACATCATGATGGAAAGAACTTTAAAATTACGTGATAACATAGCAATCATTGGTTAATCAACTTCAACAGAAGGAGGTTCAATTTGAGAAATATGAAGAGATTAAAACATATCTGAGAAAGTGTGTTATCCAGAATATTACTGATTTAAACGTATAATTATCACATATATAAAGAATGCAAGATACCACTCAAGTGCCTACTATAGGGAGTTCATCTTTTTAGTTGACTCCCTACTCTACCTACATGCTGTTTCTAAGACCAATCTTCTCATCTACTTCTGTAAACACACACTTATATGGCATTCATCTCAATAGACACAAAGTTCACATCCTCTAAAATGAAGCCCTCCCATCATCCCCTATTACTACCCTACTCAGTTAGTCTTATAGCGTAAAACAAGAGGCACAGAGGTATGTAGATGAAATTTCATGCATATTTTATCTGGAAAGTGCCTTAGCAGTACCTACTGCTAGATCTTAAATAATCAATGTTCTTGAGGTCCAGTCACATTCTCCCTGCTACTTCTCCAGGAACAACCATAATTTATCCAAGCACATAAATGCAGTGACAGACTGAATGCAGGTGAATCTATATTGCATGGTATTAGAGATACAATAAGACTGAACATCAAGAAAAACTGGTTCTATGACAGAGTAATTAGACCTATCTTTTGAAGCTGTGCTGTATTGAGATTTATTGAGATGACTATGACAATGAACCTCAGATCACTAATTATCATATCTAATAATAGACAAACATGGTAATTGACCGTACCTTTGCTACACCTCCCATTGGCTAATAAGCATGATATGCAAATTAACTGCCAATAAATATGGTGGCTAATTTGCATACTGCAGGCCGGGTGGGACAGCGCAATCCCACGTTCCCTGCCACCATCTGGGCCTGCTATTTGCGACCCAGGGTGGTGGGGTGGGACAGTGCCATCCCGCCTGCCCTGTGCCATCTGGGCCTGCTATCTTCGAGCCAGGACAGCAGGTGGCCATGTGCGACCCGACCCCAGGTGGCCGGGTGGTGCAGCAGTGATCAGCCAGCCCACCCGGCCTCCATCTGGGCATCCCGTGTGCAACCCGATCCGAGGTGGCCGGGCAAGGCAGCAGCAATCGGCTGGCCCGCCCGAACATCCTGTGTGCGACCCGACCCGGGGTGGCTGAGCGGGGCAGCAGTGATCCGCCGGCCTACCCGGGCGTCCAGTGTGTGACCCGACCCAGGGCGGTGCCCCAACCCCCAGATCAGCCCTGCTGTGTGTGCAACCTGGGGCAGCACCCCAACCCCCGGATCGGCCCTGCTGTGTGCATGACCCGGGGAGGCGGGGCAGGCACTGAGGGATCGGGCCTGCTATCTGCCACCCAGGGAGCGGGCCTAAGCCAGCAGGTGGTTATCTCCCGAGGGATCCCAGACTGTGAGAGGGCACAAGTGGGGCAGAGGGACACCCCCACCCCCCTCCCCCACAAGTGCACAAATTTTTGTGCACTGAGCCTCTAGTCTATATATATAAAAGCCTAAGCAACCATTACAGCCAAATTACCAGAATGACCAGAACGACCAGTCAACCTGTTGCTATGACATGCACTGACCACCGGGGGTTAGATACTCATAACAGGAGCTGTCTCTTGGTGGTCAGTGTGTTCCCACAGCCAATCTCCCCTGGCCAACTCCTCCTGGCCAGCCGGCCCCCATCAGCCCCTGGTGCTAAACCATTTGTAGAGACCTGATTCTGGGTCAGGGTTTCATAGGTAGCAGAGCAGCTCCCTTACTGCAATATATTCAAAGTCAGCCCTTGACACAAGGGTTTGTCTCGCTCCTGTCCTATCCCTTCCCCAGGGGCTGTCTGCTCACAATGATGGTGGTACAGTAGGGAGGGAAGTGGGAGGGGAGAGGCGGGGAACTGCACAGTGGCAGGGCACTGATGGCAGTGGCGGTGTCCAGTGTCTGTTCCTTCTGCACCTGGCCTTTGGCTCCTCTCCCGCCCCCGCTGGGGCCTTTGGGCCTGGGCTGGGATGGGGAGCCAACCTGGGGTGGGTGGCAGTGGACTCTGCCCCTTTCCCAGGGTTCCCGAGAGCCAGCTCCCTCCTCGTGGCCAGCAGCCAAACTCCCACAGTCCCTCTCCCTCCACCCACCCCCCACCCACTGCCAGCCAACCTTCCACGGTCTCTCCCCTTCCCATGCACAAATTTGTGTACCAGGCCTCTAGTAAGGAATATAATTAATGAACAACTTTAGCTACTGAGTGGTGAAATCCATCACCACATTGGTATTTTTTGTTTGTTTTTTATTAATTTGATTAGGGTGACATTGGTCAACATGAACATATAGGTTTCAGGTGTGGGTTTCCATATTATAAAATCTTTTATATTGCACTGGATACCCACCAACCAAAGTAAAATCTTCTGTTACTATATATTAGGACCCCTTTTCTCCCACCCTTCCCTTTGGCAACCACAACACTGCTGTTTGTGTTCATTAGTTTCAGTTTTATATCCCACATATGAGTGAAATCATATAATTAGTAGTTCTTAGCTTTTTCTGAATGAATTATTTCACTTTGCATAATATTCTCAAGGTCCATCCATGCTCTTCCAAGTGGCACTATCTCAGCCATTCTTATGGCTGAGTAGTATTCCATTGTGTATATGTACTACAAATTCTTGATCTAGTCCTCCATTGCAGAACACTTTGATTTTTTTTCCATGCCTTGGTCACCATGGATAATGATGCAATGAACATGGGGGTGCATGTATTTTTGCAAACACATGACTTCAAGTTTTTCAGGTATATATTCAGGAGAGGGATTGTTGGGTCGTATGGTAGCTCTATGATTAATTTTTTGAGGAATCACCAGACTGCTTTCAGCAGTGGTTGTACCAGTCTACATTCCCACCAACAATGAATGAGAGTTCCATCTTTTCCACACCCTCCCAACACTTATTATTTATAATGTCTTGTTTATAATGGCCACTCTAACAAGTGTGAGGTGGTATTTCATTGTAGTTTTGATTTGTATTTCCCTCATTGCCAGTGAGGTTGAACATCTTTCATATATCTATTGGTGATTTGTATGAAATGCATTCAGAATTGGTGATTGCCTGTTGCAGCTAATATCTAAGATGGACAGTAAAATCTATTTGACTTAGACACACCTTGTCATTGATCCAATTATTATACACTGCAAGATGGAGAAGGAGAGTAGAGACACAGTTTAAAAAATATGATAGAGTAACAGTGCTCTCTCAATGGTCAATTAAAAACAAACAAGTATACTAATAACAAAATATGTCAGAAATGTCCATTAATCATTAGTTTAAAACAAAATTTCACAGAAAAAGATGTCTTAAAATAATCTGAGCCATCACTTGTATCATTTTAATAAACACTATATTCAAATATTTGATTCCCAGAAGAGACACTGGTAAAATTATTTCACGAATAAGTATTTGGTTATAGGTCACTTCTTGCTAATGCATATTATCTGACCCACCAGTAGTTCTTAATGGCATTTGGGCCATAGACCTCCTTTAACGAAAGTTTGTAATTATCTCCCAAGAAAAATGTACAGTTTTTCTGCATGCTATTTTAGATTATTTTTTGATATGCCTCCAAAATTCATTCATACAAGTATAGACCATTAGAGAAATCTCCTAGGGCAGTGATGGCAAACCTATGACACACATGTCAGAGGTGACACGCGAACTCATTTTTTTGGTTGATTTTTCTTTGTTAAATGGCATTTAAATATATAAATTAAATATCAAAAATATAAATCTTGAGGGGATTTTAAAAATGGCGGAGGTTTAGAGGGACGTGTCGGTGCCTTGTCCCAGAGCAGATAAGGGTGAGCAGCTGAAATGGGTAGCATACAGCTGGAATAAGCAGAGGAGATTCAGCTGAGAGACAGTCTGCAGCCAGGAAAGACAGAGAACTCCTAGAAAAAGGGAATGGTTAGAGTCTGAGGCTGAAACCTCTCCCGGTGCTCCCGCTCAGCCATGGAGACCATGCCATCTTGAGTGGCTGCTGCCAGCATCCAGAGACCAGCTACTAACCCGGAAGCAACAGCTCTCAAGCAGCTTGACTACATTAACTCAGAGGAGCCCTGCTTCTCCCCCACAGAAAGGTTACACTTCCCCCAAAAGTGAGGTTTGCAATTTAGGTTGGGGAGTGGGACGCTCGCGCGCAGGGGTGGAACTCTGCGCCCCACAAAGTCCACCGGCCATTGGAGCCAGCGTGACCCACGAGTGTGGAAGGGCTCCCCCAGGGCTGCTGGCAGAAGGGAATGCTATAAATAAGCCCACAGTTGGACTGGACGCAAACGGGCAGCCTCAGACTTTGCCATTTTGCTGGCTGCTTGGGGCCAGGGGCCAGAGCGCTGGCAGAGACTCCCTGCAGATCTGGAAGGTGGAGCCTTGCGAGTTCGCACAACTTCCCAGGCTCTTGTTTTTACACTTCCTCTCAAATCTGTGCATTTGATTGTTGAACCCAGTGCATGGGATTGCCCAGTTGGGGTCAGTCGCAGAGCCTGTGGGGGAAGATTGTTTTTGGGGAGCCTGGGAAACAGAGCGGGGAGTGAATATTGAAGAACCAGTTCTGGGCAGAGGACTTTCCCAGTTTCAGGTAAAATAGAGAACACCTGGTCAGAGAGGACTTATAGCCTAAGAGGTCAATCCCAACACACTGCCACCCAGAGGCAGAACCACAAACTGACTCTTCTGTAAACACAGACAAAGGCTGTCTGGGAAACCATACCGCCTGCCTTAAAATCAGGACTGTGGCTTACAACACGGAGGAACAGTGTATCAGAGGGAAATTCAACATTCTCCTGAATACCTGGCGTGCCAAAAAGAAGAGTAGAAGATCTGAAGCACCTTCATTACAGCACATTTTTAATTATTTTTTTTATTATTTTTTCACCTTTTAACTAAGAAACCATTTTTTTTTTCTTTTTTCATCACCTGATTTTACCCTTTTAATTACTACATCTTTATTTTTAACCAGTATTATTACTGCTACCATTTTACCAGTTTTTTAAACTGTCATTTTATTTTCTCTTTATTTTATTTTGGGACTAGGGTTCTCCATTCTATTTTCATCGTTCCTTTAGCATCATTTTCCTCTACCTCAATTTTGCCTCTGTGCTAAAACCCTCTTCCCCACTTTTCCCCCTTTGCTATTCTATTTCTCTTACCCTATTCCTGCTTTAGATTTTCCCTATTCTTTTTACCCCGTCTAAATTTCACCCTACTTATATATCCCTTTTCCAATCACCTGCTCTAAATCCTTATACACCTCTCTCTTATCTTTCTTCACTATCCAAATTTTTTTCTCTTCTTTTCTCTATTGTTTTGTTGTTGTTTGCTTGATTGTTGAGTATATTGGGTTTTTTTTAAGGATTGTTTCTGAGGTTGTTCTCCTTTTTATTTTTATTTTTCTGTCCCCCCCCCCTCGGTTATTTTTGTGCTTCGGTTTTCCCTTGCCTCGCTTGATATTATTGGTTGTTTGTAGTTTGTATTCATCTCCAGGGATCTGCTGCTAGAATTTTTTGGGATTAGTGGTGGTTCTATCGGAGCTTTCTCCTCATATGAATAGTCTCTTCCCCTCTTCTACTTCATTCTCTTTTCTCTCTCACTTTTTTTTCTGTTTTCTCTTCTATCTTTTTCTCTTCTTCCTTCCTTATCTCCCAACTCTCTTAACTCGGGTGGCCACCTTTATTTGGGGTTATTAATACCGTAAATACATTTGTGTTCAGTGCCTGGTATGTTGGGCCTTGTTGTGTTATATTTTGTGCCTTTAAATCAATGCAGCAGATCCAAGCAACAGCGGCCTCCTGATCACCACACACTCTGTCTGAGGAACAGTTGCTGTGTGTGAAGCCTCCTTCCACCAGCTAGAAGAGCCAACACAGCTGTGAACAGTACCCATCAGAGGACCTGCTACCAACGGAGGAGCAGCTGCTACCACAACTGCCCAAGGAGCAACCACAGCCCAAGGAGCCACTGCCACCCAGGGAGCAGCCACTGAACAACTCAATATCTATACATGTCATTGAGATCAAACATGGGTAGACAAAGAAACCCCCAAAGGAAAGAAAAGGAGGACTCGCCATAAAAGCACCTAAGCAATACAGAGGCATGCAACATGACAGAAAAAGAATTCAGAATAAGGGTCCTAGGGTGCATAAACCAGATGGAGGAAAAAATCAATAACATATGTAAGAAGCTAGAAGAAACAGATGAAAAAATCAACAACTTAAGTAAGACCCAAGAAGAAATGAAGAGCAATATAGCTGCAAAAAAAAAACACCATTGAAAGTATCAACAGTAGACTAGGAGAAGTGGAGGGCCAAATTAGTGAATTAGAACACAAGGAAGCAAAACACACCCAAACTGTACTTCAACTGAGAAAAAAATGAAAAGGCAGGAGGAGAGTCTAAGGGAGCTTTGGGACAACATGAAACGAAACAACATACGAATAATAAGGGTGCCAGAACAACAGAAAGAGGAACAAGGATTGGAAAACCTATTCGAAGAAATAATATCAGAAAACTTACCTGAGGCGGGGAAGAAAAAATCACACAAGCCCAGAGAGTCCCAAACAAGGTGAACCCGAAAAGACCCACACCAAGACACATCATAATTACCATGGCAAAAGTTCAGGACAAAGAGAGAATCTTACAGGCTGCAAGAGAGAGACGGAAAGTTACATACAATGGATCTCCCAATAGATTATCAAATGATTTCTCAACAGAAACACATCAAGCCAGAAAAGAATGGATGGAAATTTACAAAGTGATACAAAGCAAAGGAGTGAATCCAAGAATACTCGATCCAGCCAGGCTATCATTCAAAATTGAAGGGGAAATAAGAAGCTTCACAGACAAAAATAGGTTAAGGGAGTTTATCACCACCGAGCCAGCAATGCAAGAAATCCTAAAGGAGCTGGTGTAAAAAGAAGAAATAAAAAGCTCAGAAAGAAAACAGCCACACAAAAAAAGAAATGGCTACAAACAAGTACCTTTCAATAATAACTTTAAACGTAAACGGACTAAATGCTCCAACCAAAAGACATCGAGTGGCTGAATGGATAAAAAAAAAAAAACAAAAACAAAAAAAAAACATGACCCATACATCTGCTGTCTACAAGAGACCCACCTCATTAGAAGGGACTCTCACAGACTAAAAGTGAAGGGATGGAAAAATATCTTTCAGGCAAATGGAAAGGAAAAGAAAGCTGGGTTAGCAATACTTATATCAGACAAAATAGACCTCAAAGTGAAGGCCATAACAAGAGATAAGGAATGCCACTTCATAATACTAAAGGGATCAATACAACAGGAAGATATAACCCTGGTAAACATATACGCACCCAATACAGGAGCACCCAAATACATAAAAAAACTCCTGGAAGATATCAAAGGAGAGATCGACAACAATACAATCATAGTAGGGGACTTTAATACACCACTGACATCACTGGATAAATCCTCTACACAAACAATCAGCAAAGAAACAGCAATCCGAAATGACTCACTAGATCTGATGGACTTAATTGACATCTTCAGAACACTTCACCCAACAGCCACGGAATATACATTCTACTCAAGTGCTCATAAGACATATTAAAAAATAGACCACATATTGGGTCACAAACAAAGTCTACTCAAATTGAAGAAGACTGAAATCATACCAAGCATCTTCTCAGACCACGATGGTATAATATTAGAAATAAACTACAATAAAAATAACCCAAAATACTCAAACACTTGGAAGCTGAATAGCATGCTATTAAATATTGATTGGGTTACCAATGAGATCCAATAAGAAATTAAAAACATCCTGGAAACTAATGACAATGAAAACACAACAATCCAAAACCTATGGGAAACAATGAAAAAAGTTCTGAGAGGGAAATTTATAGCTCTACAGGCCTATCTCAAAAAATAAGAAAAAATGGTAGTAAATCATCTAACTATACAACTCAAATAATTAGAAACAGAGCAACAAGAAAAGCCCAGAGTGGGAAGAAGGAAGGAGATAATAAAGATTAGAGCAGAAATAAATGACATAGAGACCAAAAAAACAATACAGAAAATCAATGAAACCAAGAGTTGGATCTTTGAAAGAATAAACAAGATTGACAAACCGCTAGCCAGGCTCACCAAGAAGCAAAGAGAGAGGACCCAAATAAACAAAATCAGAAATGATAGAGGCGAAATAACAACAGATCCCACAGAAATACAAATGATTGTTAAAAAATACTATGGACAGCTCTACTCCAAAAAACTAGACAACCTGGAAGAAATAGACAAATTCCTAGAAAAATACGACATTCCAAAACTCAATCAGGAAGAATCTAAAAATCTCAACAGGACAATAACTATGGAAGAAATTGAAGCAGTCATCACAAAGCTTCCATCAAACAAAAGCCCAGGACCAGAGGGCTTCACAGGGGAGTTTTACCAAACATTAAAGGAAGAACTAAGACCTATCCTCCTCAGACTACTACAAACAATTCAAGAGGAAGGAACACTTCCAAGCTCATTCTATGAAGCCAGCATCACCCTAATACCAAAACCAGGTAAAGACAACACAATGAAAGAGAATTACAGGCCAATATCCCTCATGAACATAGATGCCAAAATCCTCAACAAAATCTTAGCAAATCAGATCCAGCAGTACATCAGAAAGATCATACACCATGACCAAGTAGGATTTATCCCAGGGATGCAAGGATGGTACAATATCCGCAAATCAATAAACGTGATACATCACATAAACAAATTGAAAGAAAATAACCACATGGTAATATCAATTGATGCAGAAAAAGCATTTGACAAAATTCAACACCCATTTTTGATAAAAACTCTCAGCAAGGTGGGAGTCGAAGGATCATACCTCAACATAATAAAAGCTATATATGACAGGCCCACAGCCAACATCATACTCAATGGACAAAAACTAACACCATTTCCCCTAAGAACAGGAACAGGACAGGGATGCCTACTCTCACCACTCCTGTTCAACATAGTACTGGAAGTATTTGCCATTGAAATTAGACAAGAAGAAGAAATAAAAGGCATCCAAATTGGAAAAGAGGAAGTGAAACTGTCCTTATTTGCAGACAACATAATATTATACATACAAAACCCTAGAGACTCCATAAAAAAGCTACTAGACTTAATACATGAATTTGGCAATGTAGCAGGATACAAAATTAACCCCAAGAAATCTGAGGCATTTCTATACACCAATAGTGAACTTTCAGAACGAGAGATTATAAAAACAAATCCGTTTACCATCGCACCAAAAAAATTAAGCTACCTAGGAATAAACTTAACTAAAGAGGTAAAAGACCTCTACTCAGAAAACTACAGGACGTTGAAAAAAGAGATAGAGGAAGACATAAACAGGTGGAAGAACATACCGTGTTCATAGATTGGTAGAATCAACATCATTAAAATGTCCATACTACCCAAAGCAATCTACAAATTCAACGCACTTCCCATTAAAATACCAACGGCATACTTCAGAGATCTAGAATGAACTCTCCAAAAATTCATCTGGAATAACAAAAGACCCCGAGTAGCTGTAGCAATTCTGAGAAAGAAGAACAAAGTAGGTGGGATCTCAATACCAGATATAAAGCTGTATTACAATGCCACTGTTCTCAAAACTGCCTGGTACTGGCACAAGAACAGACATATAGACCAATGGAATAGAATAGAGAGCCCAGAAATCGGCCCAAACCAATATGCTCAATTAATATTTGACAAAGGAGGCAAGAACATACAATGGAGCCAGGATAGTCTCTTCAATTACAGGTGTTGGGAAAATTCGACAGATATATGCAAGAAAATGAAACTAAACCACCAACTTACACCATACACAAAAATAAACTGAAAATGGATAAAGGACTTAAGTGTACAACAGGAAACTATAAAAATTCTAGAAGAATCCAAAGACAACAAAATCTCAGACATATTCCGAAGCAATTTTTTCACTGATACAACTCCTAGGGCACTTGAAACTAAAGGGAAAATGAACAAATGGGACTACATCAACATAAAAAGCTTCTGCACAGCAATAGAAACCATCAACAAAACAACAAGAAAACCCATTGTGTGGGAAAACATATTTGCCAATGTCATATCTGATAAGGACCTAATCTCCAAAATTTATAGGGAACTCATACAACTTAACAAAAGGAAGATAAACAATCCAATCAAAAAATTGCCAAAGGATCTAAGTAGACACCTTTCAAAAGAGGACATCCAGAAAGCCAAGAGACATATGAAAACATGCTAAAAGTCACTAATCATCTGAGAGACGCAAATCAAAACAACAATGAGGTACCATCTCACACCTGTCAGTCTGGCTGTCATCAACATATCAACAAATGACAAGTTCTGGAGAGGAGGTGGATAAAAAGGGACACTTGTGCACTGCTGTTGGGAATGCAGACTAGTGCAACCACTATGGAAGACAGTATGGAGTTTCCTCAAAAAACTACAAATGGAACTCCCATTTGACCTTGTGATCCCTCTTCTAGGAATATATCCCAAGAAACCAGAAACACCAATCAGAAAGGATATATGCACCCCTATGTTCATAGCAGCACAATTCACCATAGCTAAGATCTGGAAACAGCCTAAGTGCCCATCAGTAGATGACTGGATTAGAAAACTGTGGTACATCTACACGATGGAATACTATGCTGCTCTAAAAAGGAAGGAACTCTTACCATTTGCAACAGCATGGATGGAACTGGAGAGCATTATTCTAAGTGAAATAAGCCAGTCAATGAAGGAAAAATACCACATGATCTCACTCATTCATGGATAATAGAGACCATCATAAACTTTTGAACAATAATAGATACAGAGGCAGATCTGCCTCAAACATATTGTCAAACTGCAGCAGGAAGGCCAGGGAGGGTTGGGGGGGCAGGAGAGAGGGGGGTAGGAGATCAACTGCCGGACTTGTATGCATGCATATAACCATAACCAATGGACATAAGACACTGGGGGGTAGGGGAGGCCACGGGATTGTCAAGGGCAGGGGGGAAAAAAGGACACATATGTAATACCCTTTGTAATACTTTAATCAATAAAGAAAAATATATAAATCTTTGTTTTACTATGGTTGCAATATTCAAAAAATGTCTGTATGTGACACGGTACCAGAGTTATGTTAGGGTTTTTCAAAATGCTGAAACGTCGAACTCAAAAGGTTCATCATCACTGTCCTAGGGCAATAAAAGGAAAGTATTTTGATCCCAGGGAGCTAGTCAGTCATGGAAGTATGTGCGGTTAATTTCAGAACAATCTAAGACAAACATCCCCACTTATCTGGTCCCATGTTCAAGCAATCTCATTTTCAGAGATGCAGAATTCCAGATATCCTAAGTATGATTTCTCAACAGAAACACACAAGGCCAGAAGGTAATGGAGTGAAATATACAAAGTGTTGCAAAGCAAGGGACTGATCCCAAGAATACTATACCCAGCAAGGCTATCATTCAAAATTGAAGGTGGAATCAGGAGCTTCACAGACGAAAAAGGGCTAAGAGGGTTTATTACCACCAAGCCAGCAATGCAAAAAATGCTAAAGGGACTGCTGTAAAAAGAAGAAACAGTATCATCAACAAATCAACAAACGACAGGTGCTGGAGAGGATGTGGAGAAAAAGGAACACTTGTGCACTGCTGGTGGGAATGCAGACTGGTGCAGCCACTATGGAAGACAGTATGGCGTTTCCTCAAAAAACTGAAAATGGAACTCCCATTTGACCCTGTGATCCCTCTTCTAGGAATATATCCCAAGAAACCAGAAACACCAATCAGAAAGGATATATGCACCCCTATGTTCATAGCAGCACAATTCACCATAGCTAAGATCTGGAAACAGCATAAGTGCCCATCAGTAGATGAATGAATTAGAAAACTGTGGTACATCTACACAATGGAATACTATGCTGCTGTAAAAAAGAAGGAACTCTTACCATTTGCAACGGCATGGATGGAACTGGAGAGCATTATTCTAAGTGAAATAAGCCAGTCAATGAAGAAAAAATACCACATGATCTCACTCATTCATGGATAATAGAGACCATCATAAACTTTTGAACAATAATAGATACAGAGGCAGAGCTGCCTCAAACAGATTGTCAAACTGCAGCGGGAAGGCTGGGGAGGGTTGGGGGACAGGAGGTAGGAGGTAAGAGATTAAAAAAAAAGAAGAAACAGAAAGACAAGAAGAAACACAAACATTAAGAATAAAAATGACAAAAAACAAGTACTTATAAATAATAACATTAAATGTAAATGGATTAAATGCTCCAATCAAAAGACATAGGGTAGCTGAATGGATAAGAAAATATGAACCATATATTTGCTGTCTGCAAGAGATCCACCTCAGAACAAAGGATTCACATGGACTGAGAGTAAAAAGATGAAAAAAAAAATTTTCAGGAAAATGGAAATGAGAAAAAAGATAGGGTTGCAATACTTATATCTGACAAAATAGACCTCAAAGTAAAGGCCATAACAACAGATAAGGAAGGCCACCTCATAATACTAAAGGAAGCAATTCAACAAGAAGACATAACGCTGGTAAACATATATGCACCCAATACAGGAGCACCCAAATACATAAAACAACTTTCAGAAGATATCAAGGGAGATATCAGTAGCAATACAGTCATAGTATGGGACTTTAATAATCAACTGACACCACTGGATAAATACTCTAAACAAAAAATCAGCAAAGAAACAGCAATCCTAAATGACTCACTAGATCAGATGGACTTAATTGGCATCCTCAAAATATTTTACCCCAAAGGTACAGAATATACATTCTTTTCCAGTGCACATGGGACATTTTCAAAGATAGACCACATATTAGGACACAGCCAAAGTCTCTTCAAATTCAAGAGGATAGAAGTCATAACAAGCATCTTCTCTGGTCACAATGGCATAAAACTAGAAATTAACTACAATAAAAAAAAAACAATGAAAAAATAAAACACTTGGAGGCTAAATAGCATGCTATTAAACAATGATTGGGTTACCAAAGAGATCAAAGAAGAAATAAAAAACATCATGGCAACAAACAACAATGAAAACAAAACAACCCAAAATCTATGAGACACAATAAAAGCAGTCCTGAGAGGGAAGTTTAAAGCTCTATAGGCCTACCTCAAAAAAAAAAAAAAAAAAAGAAAAAAGAAAAAAAAGAAAGAAAGAAAAACTGGTAATAAATTATCTGACCTTGAAACTTAAAGAATTAGAAATAGCACAATAAGAAAAGCCCACAGTATACAGAAGGAAGGAAAAAATAAATTTCAGAGCAGAAATAAATGGCATAGAGACCAAAAAGACAATACAAAAGATCAATGAAACCAAGAGCTGGTTCTTTGAAAGGATAAACAAGATTGATGAACCTCTAGCCAGACTCACCAAGAAGCAAAGAGAGAGGACACAAATAAACAAAATCAGAAATGAAAGAGGAGAAATAACAACAGACCCCACAGAAATACAAAGGGTTGTAAAAAAAAATACTATGGAAAACTCTATTTCAACAAACTAGACAACCTGGAGGAAATGGACATATTCCTAGAAAAATATAACCTTTCAAAACTCAATCAAGAAGCATCTAAAAACCTGAACAGGCTGATAACTATGGGAAAAATTAAAGCAGTCATTTAAAAGCTTCCAGCAAACAAAAGACCTGGGCCAGATGGCTTCACAGGGTAGTTTTACCAAACATTCAAGGAAGAACTAAAACCTATCCTCCTCAGACTATTCCAAAAAATTCAAGAGGAAGGAACACTTCCAAGCTCATTCTATGAAGCCAGCATCACCCTAATACCAAAACCAGATAAAGACAACACAATGAAAGAGAATTATAGGTCAATATCTCTCATGAGCATACATGCCAAAATCCCCAACAAAATTCTAGCAAATCGGATCCAGCAGTACATCAGAAAGATCATACACCATGACCAAGTAGGATTTATCCCAGGGATGCAAGGATGGTACAATATCCACAAATCAATAAACATGATACATCGCATAAACAAATTAAGAGAAAAAAACCCACATAGTCATATCAATTGATGCAGAAAAAAACATTTGACAAAATTCAGCATGCTTTCTTGATAAAAACTTTCAGCAAGGTGGGAATAGAAAGATCATACCTCAATATAATAAAAGCTATTAAAAATTTAAATCACTTAGTTAATGTGCCTCATTCTGAACCTATATTTTTCTGATTATAATTTGACTTTCCCTGTAATTTTTTTTTTTTTATAAAATGAGAAAGCAAGGGTTAGTGGATGAAAGAAACTAACCCCTATAACTGTTGTAAATTTCACTGTAAGTTAAATAAATTGGCCTTTGGGTTTATACATCAGACTTTATGAACTTGGTTAGCAGAAGTCAATATTCTTGAACCTAATCATCTCTGGGACAATAAGAAGACAAATTTCTGATTCTGGTCTGTTGGGGGTAGCGATACACCAAGAGGCTTGGGAGGCCATTTTGGTGCTCATCAGCCCCTCCTGGTCTCTCCTAAACATATGCATATACATGTTGACCCTTAACCTGTACTTTTCCACCTAGTTTTTTATACTTTACTAGAGACCTGGTGCACAAAATTCATGCACTGGGGGGGGATGTCCCTCAGCCCAGCCTGAAATCTCTCCAATTGGAGAACCCTCAGGGGATGTCCAAATGCTGGTTTAGTCCCTCTCACAATCCTGGAGTGCTGGATCCAAACTGCTCGCCTGCCTGCCTGTCTGATTGCCCCTAACCACTCCCCTGCCAGCCTGGTCTTCCCTAACTGCTCCCCTGCAGGCCTGGTCCCCCTAACTGCACTCCCATCCTGGCCCAGTTGCCCCCAACTGCCCTCTCTTGCCAGCCATCTTGTGACAGCCATATTGTGATGACATGGTGGTGGCCATCTTGTAATGACATGGGCGTGGCTATCTTATGACAACATGGGGGTGGCCATCTCGTGACCACATGGGGGCAACCATCTTGTGCAAGGGTGTGACAGTCAATTTGCATATTACCTCTTTATTATATAGGATAATCTTTCAATTCATTGTCAAGTTTCATATATGAACATATATACCATATATGTAGTTTTAATCAGTACTAGAAACAATGCTTGCATTGTTTCATATCCATATTTTAATGCATGCTCTTGCTTTTCATTATCCTATATAATAAAAGCCCATGTAGTCATGGTTTCACATGGTGAAACCCTCACACTGTAACGACCCATCACCAGGAGGCTGTGTGCGCAGCAGATGGATGTGGGTGGGCAGAGCTGTGTGCTCAGGCGAGGCACTGGTGGGCGGGGAATTGTCACTGCATACGCGGTGGGGAGGCAGGTCCTGCAGCTCTGCACGCTGAGGCCTGGGGTCCTGTGGGTGCTGGCGCGGTGTCTACCCTGCAAGACACCCCCCACCCCCCAGTGCATGAACTTCATGCACCAGGCTTCTAGTGTAGTAATAATTCTCCAAATAAATTTTAGTAATAGGCCAAAATTTGTTTAGGAGTTTCCCATTTGAAAACCATTCCTCTCATAAATTACTTCTCAATGCCTCTGTCAGAGTGAACCTAGAGTATATCTGAAGGGGAAAGAAAGTGCATTCATAGACATTGTGGTAAGCACAATTCTAAGATGGCATCCAAGAATCCTGAACCCTGGTATATATACCTTATGTGTAATATTCTGAGAATATAATAGAATATCATTCTTACTATTAGGTTCTACTCTATGATTAAGGTGAAGGGATTTTGCAGATAAAATTAAGGTCCCCATTCAGTTAAGAAAAAGGGAGATTATCCTGGTTAAGCCTGAATTAATCATGTGAAACCTCAAAAAGATGGAAAAGTCAGAGAAATTCTAAGTAGCAGAGATGTTCTCCTGCTGGTCTGGAAGAAAGCAAATAATCATTTTAGAAGCTGCCTCTGCAGAAGGCCATGCAACTAGGACCTGAGAGTAGCCTCTAGAAGCAAAAAATGATCCACAGGTAACAGTGAAGAAAAAATGGAGACCACATTCCTATAATCACAAGGAAAACAATTTTGCCAACAACTTGAATGATCTCAGGGGAAAAAAACAACAACAACAACAACTCAAAGCTCCAGATGAGAACACAGCCCACACATTAACTTGATTTCAGCCTTGTGACACGCTGATCATTGAATCCAACTATACTGTATCTGAACTTCTGACCTATAGAAAAGGTGAAATAAAAAAACAGTTTAAAAAAACATTAAGTTTGTAGTAATTTGTTATGTGGCAATACAACAATAAATTGAAAACCTATGGCCTAACGGGATAATACATACAGACAATATTCCACAGCAGTTGTGACTTTCAAAAGTCAGGTAGCAGCATAAGGTTCCCAGTTTTCTCAGAAAAGATTTTATTTTTCTTTGGGTCTAAGCTTTAATAAGGAAGCTGGCTATACATCAATTCCCCAGGAAAATCAGATCTAATAAACTCAGAATATTTATTTTTGTACCCTAAACCATTCCTTATTAAATGCACACAGTTGTCCAATGGACAGCCATTTCTTTTCCTTTTCCTCCCAGCCTCCTGTCCTGATATGGCTGTAAAAACTCCTCCCAAGCCATGGTTGTTAATTGTTTGAAATGCTTTGCTCTTACCAATCACAGACCCTGCGTTGGTTGCTTAGGAGTGACTTACACTGAACACAAATCGAGATTTGTAACATCAAATCTCGTGCAAAAATTCACATACATATCCCAACATAAATATTAGTAACCACATGACTAAAGTTCCATGCTTATTTTTTTATCCTATGTTTCCAACAAAACATACTTGTCTAGTGTCTATTCTCATAGATTCCTGACAAATAAGAGGTGTTAATCTATTTATTCATCCAAGTATTAATGGAATGTTAGATACATGTTAGATACAATCAACATTCTCAGTGGAACAGAGCTAGCTTCATGGGTCTGTGATCTGTACAGTTGCATAGACATGTGTATGTAGAAGGGCTTTGTGCTTGTTTTAATCCTCTCCATTGCCACGTTGAAATTTCTAATCATTTTTTAACAGGGAACCCTACATTTTTATTTTAAAGTGGACCTTACAAATTATGTAGCTAGTTCTGTTGTGGGAAAATAATATAAAGGGGTACATAACTGGACAAAAAGGATAGTGGACTATTTACATTATAGTATGTTACTAAATGATTGAATAGTCTTACATAAGTCAATTCCCTATCTGAGTCTCAGTTGTCTCTTATATAAATTGAGTGGATGAGACTGGGTCAGAGTTTCCCAAATTTGTCTGATAATGAGAATCAACAGGGGTGGTTGTTATGACTATAAGCACAAGTTCTGAGTGCAAGCTTCTAATTCCTTCTGCCAGCTTGCTCCCATCCCAATGTCTCCAACAATCCATTGCATTCCAGCACTGATGTCCACCCCCATTCCATAGGCACATGAGAGGACACATCTTTTGAGGTGGCAAACATGAAATTAGGGGAGGCTTCAAGGAGAAGGCTGCACTTGAGATGAACCTTGAGAGATGTGGCAGGATTTCCCAAAGATGGAGGGGAAGATTTTCCAGAGAGATAACATTTATGTGCAAAGACAGAGATGATGCACAGGTACAGAGCATGGGCTTATTAGTCAGTTCAAATCAAGATCTCACACTTTCTTTCCCCATGGCCCAGAGTTCTCTTTTCTGTCATTGTGAACTTCACACACAGACACTCACATATACACAATGTGTGTGTATGAGAATATATGTATATACCTGCATTTTGCATTTTACCCCTTCTGTTTTTGAGAACATAAATATTTCTGTTACTTTGTCAGTAGAAATATGAACTCTGCCTCTTTTGCTACCATTCTTTTCCATGACAACCACCTGAGGTTTCTCTGGGGCTTTCAAGATCTGACTCCCATGTGCACGTGTGTTTGTGTGAGTGTACACAGTGTCATTTTCATTACATATACTTCTTACTTATGATACCTTTATATTGTTGGCACATTCAGAACATCTGCATATGTTGTACAAGCATCTGTAAAGTCACCAAATAGTGAAAAGTACAAATTAGATTTGATTTCACCGACATAGAGACTAACAAAAATAAAACAGGAAATAAAAAATCAGTCATAAGAAAGCAAGCATGACAGCACCCTTTTTAAATACCTCAATAATTCATAATTCCATGGCACTTCTCAGAATCATCTTGCTTCTTTCATGAACACATTCCCATCACAATGACTAGAAATATGTATGTCAATATCAATAATTTCAATGTTATGATGTTCCCGCCCTTGAGCTCAATTTTCTTATACCACTGCCTAATGCTTCATACCAGGCAAAATTCAGATGCCTGACTTTGCAAATGCGGGCACTGACATTTAATACATTAGGAATTTTGCTCTAGCTTGGATCATTTCATGCAATTCGGCAAGCTACCAGCTTTGTGAGTGACCTTGCTATGGCATTAGAGGGAGCAAAGCTTACTGATTGCTATCCCCTCACTGATAAGTTGCAGGTTAACCTGGGATATTTATCAGGTTAAAACCTAAACATTAGCCAGTACAGAAAGAACAACTCATCTCACAGCCCCTTTTCTGGGCTGTGGGAAAGTTGTGCAGTGGCACCATACCTCAGCTCCACAAAGGCCTTATTAAGTGTGACAGCAACAGCTGGACCTGCTAGAACTGGCAGAGGACTGAAAGAAACATAAGCCCTTTAGAAAAAGGAGAAAAATGATATAATTTGAAATATTAGTATCTCTGAGCTTGTGGTGACCATGAAAATTCCAACAGCTTGAGTGGAGTTTTGTATTGTATTGAAAGTAATAGCTATGATTCCCTTTAGCCATTTCAACTTGTCTTGCCACATTTCCCCTCACAAACATAATATGGAATAATACTTTGGAAATCCAATGTATCTCATGTGCTGCTTGATGAATAAAAACAGAGTAAGTTCGAACAAGCAGAAATTTGCTTATTCAACAAACAACTCTAAGGCAAAAGGAAACCCCTGAGGTCGGCATCCAAGATATTCTATCTGCTTAGCTTGCCCTGCCACACCAGACCTCACTTCACTGCTCTCTACCATGAACAGGTCATGAATCCTTTCAATACACACTATATTCATTCCTCTCCCTATGTCTTCACTCTTTTTTTTTTTTTTAACTAGATTGGAATAATCCTCTATCCTACCTCTAACTTCAAACACTTTACTTCTTATGTTTCCCCTTGAGAGCTACCTCAAGTCCTATCTGATCCCAAAGCCTTCCCTTACTTAACAAATCCCAGAAATATTTTATTTCTGTTTGGTTCTGTACGGCATACTAGCTGCACATATAGCCTGGCCCTTTGCTTCTACATGTTCTTGTATAGATATAAAACTTCTGGAGATAAGGCACTTATACTCCCCTTAGTGCTGAAAAGTATTCATCACAATAGTAACTGTTCAATAGTAAAATGTGTGACCTTTGGATCTCAACTCTAAAGCTGTGTCTATGACTACAGGAAAGTTATTTAACTGTTATATTAAGCTTGAGTTTCCTCAGCTGTGAAATTGAAATACATAAGTTCCCAGATATCCACAGAGGATTGATTCCAAGACCCCCTTGCAGATACCCAAATCTTCAGAGTCCCTTATATAACATGCATGTAGAACAATGCATACAGTAGGCCCTATGCATCTGTGTATTCCCAGTTGCATATTAAAAATACTCTTTTGATCCATGGTTGGTTGAATCCACAGATTCAGAACCCGTGGATTTGGAGAGCTAACTATAATAATAGTTATCTCACAGAATTAACACTTCCCAGTTCTCAAATTTCATTTCTACCTTCAAAGTTATATTGTTTTTACTTCTTACTGGGAAAAGAATTGAAAAAAAGTGCCACTTCTGAGAGTCTTTGTTTTACCTTGTTCAGTAAATAAGGCTATTGAAGACAGACCCAAATTACTGGATTGAGTGGCCACCAAACATACTTTTTGTATTTCTTTTTATTTCTTTATTGCTTAAGGTATTATATATGTGTCCTTATTTCCACATTGCCCCCCAACCCCACTCCCATTCATGCTCTCAGCCCCCTGGTGGCTATGCCCATTGGTTATGCTTATTTGCATGCATACAAGTCCTTCGGTTGATCTCGCCCCCTTACCTCCACCCCCCTACTTTCCCTCTGAGGTTTGAGCATCAGATCTATGCTTCTCTGTCTCTGGATCTATTTTTGTTCATCAGTTTATATTGTTCACTATAATCCACAAATGAGTGTGATCATGTGATATTTATCTTTCTCTGACTGACTTATTCTGCTTAGCATAAGTCTCTCCAGCTCCATTCATGTTGTTGCAAATAGTAGGAGTTCCTTCCTTTTTACAGCAGCATAGTATTCCATTGTGTAGATGTACAATTTTTTGTTTAATCCACTAATCTGCTGATGGGCACTTAGGCTGTTTCCAACATAATATATATGGTAAATTATGCTGCTATGAACATAGGGGTACATATATCCTTTCTAATTGGTGTTTCTATAGATATATTCCTAGAAGTGGGATCACTGGGTCAAATGGGAGTTCCATTTTTAGTTTGTTGAGGAAACTTCATACTGTTCTCCACAGTGGCTGCACCAGTCTGCATTCCCACCAGCAGTGCACAAGGGTACCTTTTTTCTCTGCATCCTTACCAGCACTTGTCATTTGTTGATTTGTTGATGATAACCACTATGACAGGTTTGAGATGGTACCACATTGTTGTTTTGATTTGCATCTCTTAGATGATTAATGACTTTGAGCATGTTTTCATATTTCTCTTGGCCTTCCTTATGGCCTCTCAAAATGTATCTATTTTGGTCCGTTGCCCATTTTTTTGATTGGATTATCTTCCTTTTGTTAAGTTGTATGAATTCCCTATAAATGCTGGAGATTAAACCCTTATCAGAGATGACATTGGCAAATTTGTTCTCCCATGCAGTGGGCTTTCTTGTTTTGTTGATGTCTTTTGCTGTGCAGAAGCTTTTTATTTTGATGTAGTCCCATTTGTTTATTTTCTCTTTAGTTTCCATTGCCCTAGGAGCTGTATCGGTGAAAATATTGCTTCGGCATATGTCTGAGATTTTGCTGCCTGTAGATTCCTATAATATTTTTATGGATTCCTGTCTTACGTTTAAGTCCTTTATTCATTTTGAGTTTATTTATTTTTTTGTGGTGTAAGTTGGTGGTCTAGTTTCAATTTTTTTGCATGTATCTGTGCAATTTTCCCAACACCATTTATTGAAGAGACTGTCTTGACTCCATTGCATGCTCTTGACTCCTTTGTCAAATATTAATTGAGCATAGTGGTTTGGATTGATTTCTGGGGTCTCCATTCTATTCCATTGGTCTATATGTCTGTTCTTGTGCTAGTACCAGACAGTTTTGAGAAAAGTGGCTTTGTAATACAGCTTGTTATCTGGTATTGAGATCCCTCCTACTTTGTTCTTCTTTCTCAGGATTGCTGCAGGTATTTGGAATCTTATTTTATTCCAGATGAATTTTTGGAGAGTTTGTTCTAGGTCTGTTAAATATGCCATTGGTATTTTAATGGTGAGTGCATTGAATTTATAGATTGGTTTGGGTAGTATGGACAGTTCAATGATGTTGATTCTACCAATCCATGGACACAATATGTTCTTCCATCTGTTTATGTCTTTCTCTCTTTTTTTCCCTTTATTGATTAAGGTATTACAAATGGGTCCTTATCCCCTCATTGTCCCCCCCCCCCCAATTCTGCCCTTACCTTCACTCTATGTCTTTTTTCAATGCCCTGTAGTTTTCTGAGTAGGTCTTTTACCTCCTTAGTTAAGTTTATTTTTAGGTATGCTAATTTTTTTGTGTGCAATGGTAAATGGGATTGTTTTTAAATCTTTCTTTCTGTAAGTTCACTATTGGTGTATAAAAATGCCATAGATTTTTGTCGTTAATTTTGTATCCTGCTGCACTGCCTAATTCATTTATTAAGTCTAATAATTATTAGATGGAGTCTTTAGGGTTTTCTATGTACAGTATCATGTCATCTGTGAATAAGGACAATTTTATTTCTTCTTTTCCAAATTGGATGTCATTTATTTCTTCTTCTTGTCTGATTGCTATGGCTAGCACTTCCAGTACTATGTTGAACAGGAGTGGTCAAAGTGGGCATCCCTGTCTTGTTCCTGTTATTAGGGGAAATGGTTTTACTTTTTCCCATTGAGTATGATGTTGACTGTAGGTTTGTCATATAAGGCTTTAATTATGTTGAGGTATGATCCCTGTATTCCCCCATTGCTGAATTTATTTATCAGAAAGGGGTGTTGGACTTTGTCAAATGACCCTTCTGCATCAATTGATATCATTATGTGATTTTTGTCTCTCAATTTATTTATGTGATGTATCACGTATATTGATTAGCAGATACTGTACCAGCCTTGCATCCCTGGAGTAAATCCCACTTGGTAATGGTGTAGGATCTTTCTAATGTAATGCTGGATCCGATTTACTAGAATTTTGTTGAGTATTTTAGCATTTGTGTTCATCAGGGATATTGGCCTGTAATTATCTTTCTTTGTGGTGTCTTTTGGGATTAGGGTAATGCTAGCTTCACAGAAAGAGCTTGGAAGTATGCCTTCCTCTTGAATTGTTTGAAATCGACTGAGAAGGATTGGTTTTAGTTCTTTGAATGTTCGGTACTACTCCCCTGTGAAGCCATCTGGTCCAGGGCTTTTGTTTGTTGGAAGCTTTTTGATTATTGTTTCCACTGCATCAGTAGTTATTGGCCTATTCAGGTTATTTTATTCTTCCTGATTGAGTTTTGGGAGGTTGTATTTTTCTGGGAATGTGTCCATTTTGTTGAGGTTGTCCAGTTTGTTGGAGTACAGTTGTTTGTATTATTTTTTCACAATTCTTTGTATATCTGTGGGGTCAGTTGTAACTTCACATCTTTCATTTCTAATTTTGTTTAATTGGGTCCTCTCTCTTTGCTTCTTGGTGAGCCTGGGTAGAGGTTCTTCAATGTTGTTTATCCTTTCAAAGAACCAACTCTTGGTTTCATTGACATTTTGTATATTTTTTGTCTCTATGACATTTATTTCTGCTCTGATATTCATTAATTCCTTCCTTCTGGTTACTGTGGGCTTTTCTTTTTGCTCTCTAATTCTTTAAGTTGTAAGGGTAGATAATTTATTATCATTTTTCTTGTTTTTTGAGGAAGGCCTGTAGAGCTTTGCAAGCACAGCCTCCCCCCAAGTGTATATTGAAACAATGAAAACAACTAAAATTCCTAAAAAATGCCTTGGCCTCTCTCAAATCATAGGACATACTGATAAAATATTGTAGTTTTAGCTGAAGGGATACAAGACGATGCTGAGGGCATTAAGAGAACTAAGTCAGAAGCTCAGAGCAGAAAGAGTAGAAAACCTGTGCAAATGCATAAATATGATCGTCACCTTTTTCATATTTTGTGAACTACATAAAAAACTGTTTGAACTACTAGTGACTAGTTTATTTTATTTATTTTTAAAATATGTTTTTCGTTATTTCAGAGAGGAAGGGAGAGGGAGAGGGGGAGAGAGAGAGAGAGAGAGAGAGAGAGAGAGAGAGAGAGAAACATCAATGATGTGAGACAATCATTGATTGGTGTCTCCTGCATGCCACCTACCAGAGTTTGAGCCCACAACCCAGGCATGTGTCCTGACCGGGGATTGCACAGTGACCTCCTAGTTCATAGGTCAATGCTTAACCACTGAGCCATGCTGGCGGGGCAGCGACTGTATTTTATAGAAGAGTTTATGCTAGTAATGAAATCCTTAAAACACTAAATTCCATAGAAAGGATTTTTTCCTTCTTTTCATAGGCCCAACAAGAAGATATCTGTAAATATTCAAATTATAAATTGCTGAGTTCTATTTTTAAAAGCTTTTAACATACAGCCTCTTTTTACTTTGAATGATCAGTATGAGATAGGCAGGGTAAAATAAGAAAGTAAGATGAGAAAGGGTAAATTACTAGCTAAAGATCACCAAGCTAATTACTAATGAAGCCTACCTTAGAGCTTCAAGTGATTCCTAATCCAGCCATTTCAGGTTTGGTTTGATAGATAATGTGCTTTTTACCTCAAAAAAATAAAATACTGGAGACCTTCACCCTTGAGTCGTGGGTTAAAATTGAATATTTAAATCAGCATTTCCCCCCAATGTTTCTAGTGCTTCTGATTCCTAGAGACTCAAGAGTCACTGAACAGAAATTATCTCTATACACAATTTAAAATTATTTTATTGGATTTTTCAAAAAAATAAAACATGTATAAGATATGTATGCTAAAAAAAGAGTCACTGAACAGTAGAAAATGAGTATTCATTAGGCAATGATTGCAGAATTGGATTTTATCTGGCATTATATGGCCCTTCCATTGTTATTCCCATTAGTCTCTGCCTTCCAACAACATGCCCAAACATTTTAATATGAATTATGTTGAATGTCCTGCTTATTAGTAAATTTCTTCATTACATGTTTCTTTAATTTTGTCTTCATCAAGTTCTCATTTTTCAGGAGAGAACAGTGTATTATCCAGTAACTGATCTTTACTCCTTAAGGTGGAAAGCCTGCACATTTAAATACTCAAATTTTCTGTTTTTACTTTTTTCCTTCCTGGTTCTATAAAACAAACCAAAACTGTTTTTGAAATGTTTTTATTAAAACCAAACAGTCTAGCCCTGGTCAGTGTGTCTCAGTGGTTAGAGTGTCCGCTCAGGCACCGAAGGTCTTGGGTTGGATTCCCAGTGAAGGTTGTGGTTTATTCCCAACCCCAGCCAGGTTTTATGAGAGGCAACCAGTCAATGTCTCTCTCTCTTTCTGTCTTTCTCTATCTCTCTTTCTCTTTCTGCCCCTTCCCCTTTCTTCCTCCCTTCTACTCTTTCTGATAAGCAATGGAAAAAATATTATCAGGTGAGGATTAACAAAAACAAACAAACAAAACCAAATTGTTTATATATCTTTGCTTCATTTTTCTGGTTAAAGTCAGATAACTTTTGAGTACACAGTCCTAGTCATCAATCATTTCATGCCTTTTTTCATTGATTAACAAGCTGATTTTTCAATTATGGCCCATCACTAGCTATATTTATTTTTAATACCCTTGTTATTGCACTAGGCTAATTTACTCAGAATTAGTTCCATCTGTTTTCATCAGCCTCATCAAATAGCATACAGTCAAAAATAGATGTACAACAGAAAGCAAATTAGTGGTTGCCAGGCGCTAGGGCAGTGGTTGGCAAACTGCGGCATGGCAAACCGCGGCTCACAAGCTACATGTGGCTCTTTGGCCCCTTGAGTGTGGCTCTTCCATAAAATACCGGCTCTTCCATAAAATACCGACTTCTGCGCATGGCCACTAAGTTTCAATTGCACTGTACATGCACGCCCACACGTGGTATTTTGTGGAAGAGCCACACTCAAGGGGCCAAAGAGCCGCATGTGGCTCGCGAGCCGCGGTTTACCCACCATGGGGTTAGGGGGACAGGAGAGATTGTGAGTGGCTGCTTAATGGTGAGGGGTTCCTTCCGGGGTGATGAAAATATTTTTGAACTAAATAGATGTAATGGTTACACAAAACTGTAAATGTACTAAAAATTATATGCTGGCATATCACATATATAGTGGAAGAAAGGCAGGTAATAAACAAATAAAAAAGTAAATTGCATTCTATATTAGAAGGTACAAAATGTCAAAGAGAAAAATCAAGAAAGTTTGTACTGAAGAAGGGGTACGTGGTTTTAAAAGAAGACTTAATTGAAAATATGACATTTAAGTAAAGACTTGAGAATATTAAGAAAGGTAGCCAAATGGGAATAAAGTAGAAGAATACTCCAGGCTTAGGGAATAGCAAGTACAAAGGTCCTGAGGTCCCAAAGGTATCTGGAGGACTATCAATTCAAAGTTGCCTTTATCTGATTTCAAGGCTGCAGGGGCTAAGAAAAATTCTACCTTTCAGCAGCATCTGAGATCAAGTCATTTTCTGTTTAATAACGTAGGCTGGTTTGTGTGTCCAAAGCTGCACAGATTAAGGATAACACTCTGGACCAGGGCTGGCATTTATTATCATTCATTTAGACTTTCTTTTCTACAAGTGACTGGAAGCACTTATACTTTTGTTTGAAATTCCAATCAATATTTTGGTCATTGACTATTTTCAATAAGTCAACAACCACTAAATAGAAGTAAGTAATTCTGATGGGTGCGTTAAGGTATAAATTGCAGGGGGGGGGGAGTAAATTCACTTTGCTTGCCTGTTTTCTGCTAAATTATTTGTTGTTGTTGTTGTTTGTTTATTTTTGTTAATCCTCACCTGGGAGTATTTTTCCATTGATTTGTAGGGAGAGTGGAAAAGAGAGGGAAAGACAAAGAGAAACATCAATGTGAGAGAAACACATCGATTGGTTGCCTCCTGCACGAGCCCTGACCAGGGCCTGGGCCAAGGAGGAGCCTGAAACCAAGGTACGTGCCCTTGACCAGAATCAAAACTGGTATCCTTTGGTCCATAGGCTGATGCTCTATCCGACACTCTATCCACTGAGCTAAACTGTCAAGGGCTCTGCTAAATTCTTTTTGTTCCAAAAAATATAATCATTTGATAAATTTAAAAAATGATTGCACAGTCTTTCTGCTTCCCTTCTTTATCCTCTTTTCAGAGAGACTAATATTTTCCTGGAGAACTAGACTTAGATAGCTATTGAAATGCCACAAACATTAGATACTTTTGTGCCCCCCCCTCTTTATGTGGACCCCAGTTGCATCAGGGTATGTTAAAAGAGGTTCTTCTGTACCTACAGTTGAATCCTACAAGAGCATGACTTGCATTTGCTTATTGACCTTATCCTAACTTCACCTTAGCTTATTCATCCTTAATTTCCCTTTTTTTCCCCCATTTCCACATATTTTATGTATTTTCATAAACTGTCTCCAGCCTTTTGGGTAGTGAAGGAAAAGAAGTGGGGTATGAAAAAATAATAGAAAATAATAGAAGGGATAAATGATGAATAAGTCAAAAGACAAAGCTAGATTGACCAAAAAAAAATTAAAAATGGTTCTGCCTATATCTTGTTGTTTGACCAGAGACAATCTGACTGAGCCTCTTTGGAACATAAACTAATATTCATATGGATACATACACATAAGAGAACCCTTTTCAAAGCCCAGAATATGTCAAGGTAATCTTTGGGAATATCAAGATCCAACAGAGAATAAATTCACTACCAAATATCACCATTTTTTTTTTCAAGTAAATAAGACCAAATTGTATGAGTCCTGGTCCTAGAAGCCACTAAAGGAGATACAAGCATCAAAGGTAACAATTCACTTAGCCACAGTTAAATACATATTTCTCACAGTATTTGATGCCTCTTACTCATTCAGTTAGGACTTATCTGTGGTTTGAATCTAGCAAAAATATATTTGGCATATGGGAAAAGAACAAAGTCAAAAGTTGCATTTTATCTATATTCACTACAATTCTTAAAGTCCTGAATATACTTTTAAAAATTCAAAGATTTCATATGAATTCCTGATCCTTCCTCATATGTAATGCTATATAACTTTGTGAAATATACCAACTGTTTCTGTATCTGAACAGATTTCCTAACCAAAACAAAACAAACAAAAAAAAAACAAAACACCAAAAAACAGAACAGTTTGTCTCAGAAAACAATGGTAGAGTATATATTATCAAAATATATCACTTAGGGTTGGAAATTAAAGGCCTTTTACCATAGTAAAACTACTTTGAACCATTGGCATTATTGCTATAAAAACATATAATTCACAGTTATTTTTAACTGACTTCTTAGAGCTCTACATACTAAACTAAATAGTGTACATTGCCAATAAAAGGGAATTAGATACATTCCATTGCCTCGGCTGAATTGTGGACTTCAGATTCATCTTTCAAAGAAGGAGTGTCATATTCCTGCCCATTCTTTCAAGTTTTCAGCCTAACCTGAAATAACATTTTTGTTCACACTCTGCCCAGGTATTAAGTGACAACTAAGCATTACATGGTCATTTTGCAAAGACGGTGTTTAAATGTTGTATTAAAAGAGGTCATTTTCTATGACCATCACCATCAGTAGAAGAGATACGTGAATTGGTAACTCACTTTTCCAACTTCCTTGTGAATACTATCACAGAAACGAATTGCACACACATCATTGCTATATAAATGTACATACACACACACTGATAGTAACTTGTAAATTATCTTGAATTATCAAGGAACTAGAGGCCTGGTGCATGAAATCCATGCAATCCGGGGGGGGGGGGGCCTCAGCCCGGCCTGTGCCCTCTTGCAGTTAGGAACCCTCAGGGGATGTCCAACTGATAGCTTAGGCCCACTCACCATGAGCCTGGCTTCTGGCTGAGCGGTGCTTCCCCTATAGGAGCACACTGACCACAAAGAAGAAGCTCCTGTATTGAGTGTCTGCCCCTGATGGTCAGTGCATGTCATAGAGAACAATCATTTGGCTGTTCAGATGATTTGCATATTAGTCTTTTATTATATAGGATTCATATACACCTAAATGAAGCTTCCAGATAAAGCTTTGGAATAGAAAGCTTTCTAGCCAAAACCGGTTTGGCTCAGTGGATGGAGCGTCGGCTTGCGGACTGGGGGGTCCCAGGTTCGATTCCGGTCAGGGGCATGTGGCTGGGTTGTGGGCACATCCCCGGTGGGAGATGTGCAGGAGGCAGCTGATCGATGTTTCTCTCTCATCGATGTTTCTAGCTCTCTGTCTCTCTCCCTTCCTCTCTGTGGAAAATCAATAAAATATATTTTTAAAAAAAAGCTTTCTAAAATATTATGGTATAATTATCTGCATTTGGAAACTATATTTGCTGATTAATACTTAATATTTAACACTTTTTATGTGCTATATAACTAAGAACAGCAATTGCTATATTGTGCTACAGTTATCTTCTTAGAGTTTTACTCGCACTACATAGTCTCAGTAGTTCTGTTTTTCACAGCTTTTCTATCTCCCCTTTAGCTCTCAACTTATTAACTGCCACTTTTTTATGCTGTCTATATACTTATATGGAGTTGCCTCCTAGCCTTTATTTTTCCTTTATTGATTAAGGTATTATATCTGTGTTCTTATCCCCCATTGCCCCCCATTCATGCCCTCACCCCCCATTGTCTGTGCCCATTGGTTATGCTTATATGAATGCATACAAGTCCTTTCATTGATCTCTCCTCGTCCCCCTACCCTCCCCTGCCTTCCCTCTGAGGTTTGATGTTATTTTTAAAAATTTAAAAATTATAACATTATATGGGGTTACAATATATATAAATACAAATATACATTATAAATATACACACACAATCATCTACAAAGAATGAGGGTAGATAAAAAATATACTGTTTCAAAGTTTCTATATTTTATAACAAATAGAAAATTAACTGGGATAAAATAGATACACATTTTCATCCCAAAAGAAAGACTGAAAAGAAATACAGTTTAAATGGCCATAATTAAACTAAGGTATCTGAATAATTCCCCCAAAAGGCAGGACAGTTGGAATAGAAAAATGAAAGACAAGACTGGACAAATAGAAATATATAATATATAATATCTATCTATAGATAGATATAGATATATTTTCTTTTACCATTTGCAACCATATATATATACCAGAGAGAGACAGAGAGAGGTAAATACAACAGTCCAGGTAATGATGTCACATAGCAAAGCCCAGCTTCCTCTCCCTGTCGACTAGCCTCCTTGGAGTTTCTTCAGCCCAGGAACATGACTTGCTTTATAGCAGGGTGGAAACATTTTACACTGTAACCAAATGTCCATGAAGCATTTTCTGTGCCTCATTTCATTTGATCCTCACAGAGGTCCTGGAGTATGTAAATAGGAGACTTGGTATAATCCTATTTAATTTTCATTAGCCAGAAAACAAAGGCCGAAAGAAATATGAAAACATGCTCAAAGTCACTAATCATCTGAGAGATGTAAATCAAAATAACAATGAGATACCATCTCACACCTCTCAGAATGGCTATCATCAACAAACAACAGGTGCTGGAGAGGATGTGGAAAAAAAGGAACCCTCCTGCACTGATGGTGGGAATACAGACTGGTGCAGACACTGTGGAAGACAGTATGGAGTTTCCTGAAAAAAAATTAAAAATGGAACTCCCATTTGACCAAATAAACCCACTTCTAGGACTATATCCCAAGAAGCCAGAAACACCAATCAGAAAGGATATATGCATTCCTATGTTCATAGCAGCACAATTTACAATAGCTAAGATCTGGAGATAACTCAAGTGCCCATCAGCAGATGAGTGGATTAAAAAACTGTGGTACATCTACACAATGGAATACTATAGTGATATAAAAAAATAAGGAACTTTTACCATTTGCAACAATATAGATGGAACTGGAGAGCATTATGGTAAGCGAAATAAGCAAGGAGAAAGATAAATATCACAGGATCTCACTCATAAGTGGGATATAATGATCAACATAATTTAATGAACAAGAATAGATTGATCTAGAGACAAATGGTAGGGGACGGGGATTAGAGAGCAACTAAAGGATTTGTATGCATGCATATTAGCATAACCAATGGACACAGACACTGGGGCGGTGGGGGCTTGCCCAGGGTGGGAATGGCTGGGAGGGGGGTCAATTGGGGGAAAAGGATATATATATATATAACTGTAAAGAATAAAAAAAAAGAAAACAGAGATTTAGAAAGCTTAGAACTTGACCCGACTGAAAGAAGAAACAATGGACCTTAAAAATGACTTCAGGTTTTCTCACTGCACAGAATATAGTCAAACACTGCTGAAGTTCAATATTTTACCCTTTGTTCTCCCTGCATGATCTACAATAATAATCTGCTTCATGTTGATATTTACTGCTGTGTTGCTGACAATTACCTGAAATAGAAGTTGGGGTGCTTCCCTGGGCTGGAAAAAGTTTAGCTACATCAGAAAGCAGGTATAATTAAGCAAGTTTATTCAATATCTATAAAAAGCTAAGTTGACTCATGCATGCATGATACAGATAAAGCTCTTGCTGGCTCCAATTGCTTGTGTATGTTTCGATCTGTCATTATGGATCGTGAATTTGGTTGACACTTCTATTATAGAGAAAGGTTAATAGCAATATTAAAACATTTCTTCTAATTAATTTCCTTTCAATGTGCACAAATTCATGCACTGGGCCACTAGTATTACATACAATGTATTACCATAAATTTAATTTTTAAAATATTACAAATATTTTATTGCAATGGAATTAAATAAAATATAACAATAAGATAGCAAAAAATCCCTAATATTGGAAAATTAAACAACACATGTCTAAACATATTATTAACCAAAGAAAAAAATCACAACAGTAAGTAGAAAATATTTTGAACAAAATAATAATGAAAATGCAGCAAATAATAATTTTGGAGCTTCACCTAAAGCAGTATTAGAAGAAATTTTCTTTTATTTTTTAGAACTATTCTATTTTATTGTGGTAAAATACACATAACACAAAACATATTATCTTAACTACTTTAAGTGTACAGTCCAGTAATATTAAGTGCATTCATATTGTGCAACCATCACCGCCAGGCATCTGCAAGGCTTTTTTCATTTGTAAAACTGAAACTCTGTACCAATTAAACAATAACTCCTCATGACCCCCTCCCTCTAGCTCCTAGCAACCACCATTCGACTTTCCTTATTTTCCCTTAATCTCCTGTTTTCCTCCATACACCAGCTTCAGTTAACCACCATTCTAATCTCAGTTACAATGAAGTTTAGCTTTTAAAAAAAATTACATGTAACTGAGTTCATACAATATTTGTCTTTCTGTGTGTGGCTTATTTCACTTAGAATAATGTCATCTAGTTTCATCCATGTTGTCACAAGTGGCAAGATTTCCTTTTTTAAGGATGAATAATATTCCATTATATAGGTACTAGTGGCCCGGTGTACAAAATTCATGCACATTAAAAGGGAATTAATTAGAGTAAATATTTTAATATTGCTATTTGCTCTTTCTCCATAATAGAAGTGTCAGAGATGAAAGAAAATCAGTAAAATGTATATGAAAATCTTCCTCCTGTCAGAGTCTGGGGTGTGCTGCAGGACCCAGAGTAAAGTCCCCGCACACCTGTGGTGCCTAAAAATCACGCAAGATACAGACCTGGCTGGCCCCACCCTTGTCAAGCCCCACCAGGAGGGGGGGTGTAGCCTCAGATCCTCTGTCAAGCCCTGCTGAGTCGGGGGCACAGCCTCAGGGACCCTGTCAAACCCTGCAGGGTGGGGGGCAAAGCTTTAGGTCCCCAGTCAAGCCCCACTGGGTGGGGGTGCAACGTGAGGTCCCCAGGCTTGGTGCCAGGGTTGGGGGCATGGCATGAAGTCCCTTGTCAGGCTCCCTGGGCGCAGGGTGCATCCTCAGGTCCCATGGCCTGGCGCCAGGGCAGGGGTTGTGGCCTGAGGTCCCATCAAGCCCTGCCGGGTGGGGGATGGAGCCTGAGGTCCCCAGCCTGGTGCCAAGGTGGGGGCATGGCTTGAGGTCCCCTGTCAAGCCCCACCAGAATCATGCAGTCTCAGGTCCCTGCTGATTGCTCATTAAGGCTTGTTACAGGAACTCATCCTCCACTGTGGACACAGCCCTCTTGTGTTACAGAATCCCTTCTTCTGCTGTGGGCTCAGCCATCTTGTGTTACGGAATCCATGCCTCTGCTGTGGTTGCAGCCATCTTGACCGTGATGATGTGACAGTTAATTTGCATGTTCCCTCTTTGTTAGATGAGATAGATATAGGTGTAGGTAAATAAATTACATATTTTCTTTACCCATAATATATCAATGGACATTTAGATTGTTTCCACATTGTAGCTACTTTGAAAGATGCTGCAGTGAATGAGGGATAGCACTGTGTTGCTTGTTTTGTCATTTTAGTTAAATTATTGAGTTGACATTGGTTTATAAAATAATATAGATTTCAGGGATATATATATATATATATATATATATATATATATATATATATATAATTAGAGGCCTGGTGCACAGAAATTTGTGCACTCGGAGGGGGTCCCTCAGCCCAGCCTGCGCCCATTCACAGTCCAGGACCCCTTGGGGGATGTCCACCTGTCGACTTAGGCCCACTCCCTGGGGGAATCAGGCCTAAGCTTGCAGTCAGACATCCTTCTGGCAGCCAGGGAGCCCTTGGGGGATGTCCAACTAAAGGCTTAGGCCCCCAAGGGATAGGATCTAAACTGTTAGTTGGGCATTCTTAGTGCTGCCACAGAGGTGGGAGAGGCTCCTGCCACCACCTCTGCACTGTCCAGCCATGAGCCAGCTTCTGGCTGAGTGGCACTCCCCATGTGGAAGTTCACTGACCACCAGGGGGCAGCTCCTGCATTGAGTGTCTGCCCCCTGGTGGCCAGTGCGCATCAAAGCAACCGGTCATTCTGCCGTTCAGTCAATGTGCATATTAGCCTTTTATTATTATTATATAGGATGTCCCTATTTCCCCCCTTTTGCCCCCTCTACCCAGCTCTTGCCCCCCACTTCTCTCTGGCCATCACCATATTGTTGTCTGTGTCCATGGGTTGTGCATATATTTTCTTGGGCTAATCCCTTCTTTAAATTCACTTCTTTAAATTTTTATTTTCAGATAAGTGCTTATAACTGCACTATTATATATTTTCTATTATATCATTTAGAATTAAGATATTTTTTAATAGAACCCGTGTAAATTTTAGCACAATTTAATAAATTATGCTACAAGCAATTAGGAGATTTTTCATGTAATGCATATACATTTCAATTAATATTTTATCAATTTTTAATTTTTTAATATTTTAATTTGAAATAATCTCATACATGCAGAAAAAACTATAAAATACTACAGTATATTATATGTACCCTTCACCCAATTTCTTAGGTGTTAATAATTTAAACATAGCCATTATACAACTAATATAATTTGGAATATATTTTTCTTATAATCTCTTTAATGTTACTTAATCCATTTACTTTGTTTTTGTTAATCTTCACCCAAGGATATTTTTCCATTGAATTTTAGAGAGAGTGAAGGGAAAGGGAGAGACACATTGATTGGTTGCCTCCTGCACATGCTTTGATAGGGACTGGGGATCAAGCCAGCAACTGAGATACATGCCCTTGACTGGAATCGAACCTGGGACCCTTTAGTCCACGGGCTAATGCTCTATCCACTGAGCATACAGGCTGCAGCTTAATTCATTTACTTTTAATCTATATGTGTCTTTACATTTAAAGTGGATTTTGTTTTTGATTCACTCTCATAATCTGTCTTTTAATTGGTGCATTTATGACACTGACTTTCAGAGTGCTTACTGATAGATTTACCACCATATGATGTGGCTGCTGGGGCTTTCTGTGGCGGGCGTGCCTTGCCGCCCCGGGACCCGCCAATCTCGGGTCCCGGGGCGGCAAGGCACAGCCAACTGCTGGGGCTTTCTGGGACGGGTGGCTGACCTGCCCTGGATGGCCGCGCACTGGCAGTTGGCGCTGTCCCACCCTGCCTGCAGTATGCAAATTAACCGCCATCTTTGTTGGCAGTTAATTTGCATATCGTGCTGATTAGCTGATGGGAGGTGTAGTGAAGGTATGGCCAATTACCACGTTTGTCTATTATTAGATAGGATATATATATATATATATATATATATATATATATATATATATCCCTAAGTGACCGGTCGACCATTTGACCAGTCACTATGATGTTCACTGACCCCTCCGGGGAAGACACTCAACATAGGAACTGCCCCCTGGTGGTTAGTGCACTCCCACAGTGGGAGTGCCACTCAACTGACCAATGGGTGCCAGGCGCTGGTCTCACTCACAGCTCGCAAGCGCAGCTGTAACAGCACAAGCCTCTCCTGCCTCTGCGGCAATGCTACCAGAGCAGTGGTGGAGGCAGGCACCATGGGGCTGGGATGAGTAGGTGCAGTGTGGTGCCCGGCCTGGGGTCAGGCTCCTTCCTGGCCTCCTGCCACTTTGCACACTACTACATCCCTCAGGGGATGTCAGACTGTCAGATGTCCCAGATTGAGAGAGGTTGCAGGCCAGGCTGAGGGACCCCACCAATACAGGAATCCATGCACTAGGCCTCTAGTCTACATATATAAAAGCCTAAGTGACTGGCTGACTGGCCATCCAGTAGCTATGATGCTCACTGACCACCAGGGGGCAAATGTTCAATGTAGGAGGAGAAACAACAGGCATGGAAACAAGGAACAGATTGATGAATATCAGTGGGAAGAGGGGAGGGGGGAAAGTGGGAAGAGATTAACCAAAGATCCTCTATGCATACTAGAGGGCTATTGCAGGCATTCATGCACAGGTCGGGTCCCTCAGCCTGGCCTGAGGGAATTAGGCTGAAACCAGCTCTCTGACATCTCCTGAGGGGTCCTGGATTCTGAGAGGGTGCAGGCCAGGCCAAAGGACCCCATCAGTGCACAAATCTATGCACCGGGCCTCTAGTAGTTTTATAATACAACATCTGTATATTATTTTTTGTGTTCACCACCCCAAGTCAAGTCTCCTTCCTTTACCATTTATCCCCCCTTTATCCTATCCTACATACTATCACCCTCCTTTCCTAGAGGAAATTTTAGAATTTAAATGTTCATGCTAAAAAAATTTAAGTAAATTATTTAAAAGACAAGGAAATTAAATATAAAGTAACAGAATAGAGGGAATCAATATAAGAGCAGAAATAAATAGAAAGTAGACAAACCAGCAAAAAGTCAATAAAGCTTTGAATTGAGAATTTTCAAAATGGCAGCCAAATAAGCAGACATGTCCTGCACCTTCTCATGGAGCAGATAGAAAAAAAAAAAAAAAAACACAACTAAATCAAATAACATCCACCCATAATTGACAAATTAAACACAGCTGGTGAGACAATCTGTGGAGAGAAAGGGCAGAGGACACAGGAGAATGGTAGGATCAGGGAACTGGGTTGGAGAGAGAGATGCGAGACCACCGGCATGAAAAATTCAGAAAGAACCTGCACTGCACTAAGCTTTGTCCCTTGGGAACATGGATAACACTGGACTGTGGAAGGAGGTCCACAGGGCTCCTGGAAGCCGGGGAATCTAGATCTCTGTCCACAGCTGCAAGAGGCTGTACCCAAAAAGGCAGTCTGAAGAACTAACTACCCAAGCTGCACAGTACTGGGGGGAGAGAAACTCACAGTGGCATGGTTCTTTTGCCTTTATATTTTCTGTGCTTTTATTCACTAAGCCCAGTTTATAGGACCTTTCAATTATAAACACTCACCAAGGCTATGGTACAGGTGGAGGTACAGTTTTGTGGAGGCTGGGGAAAGGCTGGGGAGAGGAGTAGGACAGGGAGAGGTGACCAGGAATCCAGCACTGGGACATTCTGGTCACTTCAACCATATGCAGCCATTTTTCTCCTGAAGAGCCAGTCCCTCCCAGCAGCCTCAGTGTAGCTAGTGCAATGGTACAGTCTCAAGCTTTGCAGAGGAAATGAAGAATCTGAATATCCCCAGGGAGCCCTGGGGAACTTGGTTGAGGGGCTGTTTGGTCCTGGAAACCAATACAGCAACACTGCCTCTTAAAGACCTTGTCAGAAATAGTTGCTTGTGTAAATAAGACTAAAAGCAGGCAGACAAACCAAGTGAACAGATTGGTCCTGCCTGGTTGCAACTAAGGCTGTCTAGACAGACACAGAGGAGTGATGGATCGCTGGGAACTTCAACATGGTGCTGACTATCCAACAAGGAACTGAAAAGTGGCCAACAGAACAGTAGAGAGGGTTCTTAAACCAGCCCTTATGGGACATTAAAACTCAGTTGAATTGAACGACACTTCACATTTTTTATCTTTTACTTAAAATTATTTTCTCTTTATATTTTTTTACATTTTATTTTTGTATTATTTTTCTTAATTCTGTTCTTACTTTTGGTCATAATTTTATTTTATCTTATTATTTTTTCTTTTTTTTCCACCCTTTTCTTCCTCACTTTTCCTTTTTTCATCCTGTTTTTCCTGCTGTCTCTGCTTCATTTTTTTTATCTCTCTTTTATTTTTACCCCTTGTTAAAATTGATCTTCTTTGTCTGCTTTATTGATGCATTATCATAATTATACTCTCAGTTGGCTTACTCATATATCTAACTTTCTCTCCCCTGCTACAAGTCCATGCACCCTTCTATTCTCTCTTTCTTCACTAGCTCATTTTTTATGAGTTTATTTTTCCTCTCCTATCTTGCTCTCTTCTGTTCCTAATTGTTTAATAAGTTTCACTCACTAAACTCAAGCCTATCTGCTCTCTTCTCTATTCTTCTTTTCCAAAAGTAGATGAATATATAAATAATTTTTAAAAAATTAACTTTTTATTTTTTAATTTATTGATTATTTTGTTTTTTACTTTTCTTATACAGATTCTGTCACCCCCTTTTTTCTGGATGTTTGGTGTCTGCATTTTTTTCATTTATCTGTTTGTTTTGTGGAGTTTTCTACCCATATATGTACATTTTTCCCTTCTTTTTCCTTCTTTTTCTTTTCTATCTTACTTTTTTTTTTTCCTTTTCTCAATGTCAATTTTGCACTCTTTTTTCTCTCCTATTTTGCATTTCTCTGGTGGGCAATTTTATTGGTGGTATTGGCGTTGTGAATAAATTCGTGTTTTGTTCCCTTTGTGTCATGTTTTGTTGAGTTGTATTTTATGCTGTTTGGACAAAATGGTAGAGTTAGCCACCAAACCAGACACCCTGAGAGGAGACTCTATCAACAAACGGGACAATAACACTCAAGATCCAACTACACCAGGTGAACACAAATATCCCAAGTAGGGGCATTCCTAGAATACCTAGCCCAGAAGACCTGATTGCACCATTGGGTCCCATAAGACAACTACTATATAAGACAAACTAAAAAACTCTGGGTGACATAAAAATTTGACCTAATACATAGAAACAACCACAAATGAACAGCAAAAATGGAGAGACAAAGAAATAACACCCATACAAATGAAAAGGAGTAATTACCAGAAAAGGGAGAAAATGAAATAGAGGCAAGCAATTTGTCAGAAAAAGAATTCAGAGCAAGTGATGGTCATAAGTATGGAAGACAAATTCAACAACATGTGTAAAAACCAAGAGGAAATGAAGAAGAACCAAGATGAAATGAAGAATAACAAATCTGCAATAAAGAACACAATGTAAAGTATGAACAATAGACTAGAAGAAGAATCAGCGAGCTAGAAAACAAGGTAAAAAAACAGCAACACACACACACACCCAATCAGAGCAGGAACTGGAAAAAAAACAAAACACCTTAAAAAGCAGGAGGAGAGCCTAAGGGAGTTTTGGGACAACACAAAATGAAACAACATTTTATAATAGGGGTATCAGTAGGTGAAGAAATGGAGCAAGGAATAGAAAACCTCTTTAAAGAAATAATAACAGAAAATGTCCTTGATATTGGCAAGAAAAAATTCACAGAGGTCCAAGAAGCACACAGAGTTCAAAACGAGACAAACCCAAAATGACCTACACCAAGACACATCATAATTAAATTGGCCAACAACAACGAAAACATAAGAATCTTAAAAGCTGCCAGAGAGAGACAGAAAGTTGCCTCTAAGGATCCCCCATTAAACTATCAACAGATTTCCCAATATAAACACATCATGCCAGAAGGGAGTGGAATGAAATATACAAAGTGATACAAAGCAAGGGACTGAATCCAACAACAATATACCCAGCAAAGCTATCGTTCAAAATTGAAGGTGAAATCCAGAGCTTCATAGACAAAAAAGGGCTAAGGGTATCAATGCAAGAAATGCTAAAAGGGCTGTTGTAAAAAGAAGAAATAGGAAGGGAATAAGGAACACAGGCATAAAAAATAAAAATGACTACAAACAAGTACCTATCCATAATAACCTTAAACATAAATGGATTAAATGCTCCAATTAAAAAAGGGTAGCTGAATGGATAAGAAAACATGACCCCTATATATGCTGTCTACAAGAGACCCATCTTAGAACAAAGGATACACACAGACTGATAGTGGAAGAATGGAAACATTTTTTTTCAGGCAAATGGAAATGAAAAAAAAAAAATTGGGGGTAGCAATACTTACATCTGACAAAATAGATCTCAAAGTGAAGGCCATAATAAGCGATAAAGCAGGCCACTTCATAATACTAAAGGGAGCAATTCAACAAGAGGATATAATCCTGATAAACATATATGCACCCAATACAGGAGCACCCAAATACATAAAAAACTGGAAGATAATAAGGGTGAAATCCACAGCAATACACTCATAGTAGGCAACTTTAATACCCCATTGACAGTGCTAGATAAATCTTCTAAACAAAAAAATCAGCAAAGAAACATCAATCATAATTTTCTTACTAGATCAGATGGAATTAGTTGACATCTTCAGAACATTTCCCCTAAAAGCTACAGAATATACATTCTTCTAAAGTGTGTAATGGACATTTTCAAAGATAGGCCACATATTGGAACACAAAGTCTCCTCAAATTTAAGAAGACTGAAATCATATCAAGGAGATTCTCCAATCACAATGGCATAAAATTAGAAATCAACTACAATTAAAACAATGAAAAAATCAAACAATTGGAGGTAAAATAGCATGCTATTAAACAATGATTAAGTTACCAAAGAGATCAAAGAATAAATAAAAAGCATCCTGGTAACAAATGACAATGAAAACATAACAATCGAATATCTATGGGACAAAGTGAAAAGCAGTCCTGAGAAGGTAGTTCATAGCTCTACAGGCGTACCTAAAAAAAAAAAAGGAAAAATGGTAATATATTATTTAACTCTACAACTTAATGATTGAGAAAGAGAGCAACAAGAAAAGCCCAGCGTAAGCAGAATGGAGGAAATAATAAAGATCACATTGAAAATAAACAACATAGAGACAAAAAAAAAAAAAAGACAAAGGATCAATAAAACCAAGAGCTGATTCTTTGAATACATAAACAAGATTGATGAACCTCTAGCCAGGCCCACCAAGAAACAGAGAGAAAGGATCCAAATAAACAAAAGCAGAAATGAAAGAGGTGAAGTAATAACCGCCCCAATAGAAATACAAAGGATTATGAAAAAAATACTATGAACAATTCTATTCCAACAAACTGAACAACCTAGACAAAATAGACATATTTTTACTAAAGTAGAAGCTTCCAAACTCTATCAGGAAGAATAAAAAAAAACCCTGAATAGACCATTAACTACTTATGAAATTGAAGCAGTAATCAAAAATTTTTCAGCAAAAAATAGCCCTGGTCAGGATGGTTTTACCGGGTAGTTTTATCAAACATTCAAAGAAGAATTAAAACCTATCCTCCTCAGACTATTCCAAAAAATTCAAGGGGAAGGACACTTTCAAGCTCTTACTATGAAGCCAGCATCACCCTAATTCCAAAACCAGATAAAAACATTACAAAGAAAGAGAATTACAGGCCAATATCTCTGATGAACATAGATGCTAAAATCCTCAACAAAATTTTAGCAAATTGGATCCAGCATTACATTAGAAAGATTATACATGACCAAGTGGGATTTACTCTGGGTATGCAAGGCTGCTACAATATCTGCATATTAATAAATGTGATATATCACATAAATAGAGGCAAAAATCACATAATCATATCAATTGATGCAGAAAAAGGATTTGAGAAAATCCAACACCCTTTCTTGATAAAAACTCTCAGCAAAGTGGAAATAGACGGATCATACCTCATCATTATAAAAGCATTATATGACAAATTTACAGCCAACATCATACTCAATTGGCAAAATCTAAAACCATTTCCTCTGAGTGAAAATGTCTGCCGATGGGACAGCAGACTGCAAGATAGTTTGTGAGTGAGAGAACAAAAGGAGATTGCGTGGACGTGTGGGGAGTGTCTGATTTTGTGAGGGAGGGACAGCTAGATTCCAAAGAAGTTTTGGGGGTGGAAGATCCGGTCCCCCTGACCTGGCAGACTACTGCTGCTGAAATTTCTCCCAGAGCAGCCAGCTATGCTGCAGAGCCCGCACCAGATTGAAGGGGAGACCTGCGGTAATCAGGCAACTGGCTGTGATCAGAACCCCAGCCTTACCTTCAACCGGAGAGACCTTGGATTCCTCCTGGAACCTTACAGCTACAAAGCCCAAGGACCTGCAACCTCAGCTGTGAACCCATGAATGCAAGACTCCACCCTTCCCGACCACAGGGGCCTGGGAGGTCTGTTCATGTGGAGACAAAGAGGCAGAGTGGCACTCCACCTTCTCAAAGAGCAGATAAAAGAACAGCTGAATCTAACAACACCCACCCAGAACTGGCAAATTAAACACAGTTGGTGAGGCAATCAACAGATGCAAATGTCAGAGATCAATTGCCTAAAGAAAGGTAAGCTTTGGGATCCAGGCTAGAGGGAGAATCATATGCAGTGAGAACTGGAGTCTCAGAGGATGACTGAGCCCCACAATCTGCAGCAGTTGGGGTCAGTGTAGCCCGCAAATGTGGAGGGGGGTCCACAGGGCTGCAGGCAGAAGGGGCCTCTAGAAATCAACCCACAGCTGAACTGAAGAAAATCCCGGAAAGGCAGCCTGAAGTTCTATACCAGCTCCACAGAACCAGGGGAAAAAGACTCGCACAGAGACTCGCACATTGCCAGGGGAAAAAGACTCAAGTCTGTGTGCCTCATCTGGCTTTTTTCCTCTTTTTAATCCTTACTTTTGCTTGCTAAGCCCAGTACAAAGGGTCTTCCAATTAAAAACACTCACCGAGACTGCAGGGGAAAGTTGTTTTTGTGGAAACTGGGTATGAGTGGGGACAGACGAACAGAGAACCAGTTCTAGGGCAGTTTGCTCCTCCAATTCAGCCTGGGTAGAGAGGCCTTTTAGCCCCATATATAAAGACAGAAACACTGCCACCCAGGGTTTGTATCAGAAATTGACTCATGTGTGTAAATTCAACTAAAGGCAGGCTAGGAACCAAAGAGAACAGAGAAATCCCGCCAGCTTGAAAATAGGGTTGTGGCTTATGACACAAAGGAGCAGTGGAATGCAGGGAACTTCAATACTGTGCTGACTGCCTGAAATGTAACAGATATGTCAAGCAGAACAGTAGAGGAAGTGAACAACCTTCACTATTTCACATTTTTATTTTTTATCTTTTACTTAAGAAACTACTTTTTTTCTCTCAATTGATTTTACCTTGCTTATTATATTATTTTTTATTTTTAACTATTATTATTACTACTATTACTTTACCCTTTTTAAGTTTCATTTTATTTTTCTTTATTTTATTTTATTTTATTTTGTGATTAGTGTTCTACATTCTATTTTTATTTTCCCTTTAGCACTATTTTACTCTATCTCAATTTTTCCTTTATGCCAACACTCTCTTCCTCACTTTTCCCCATATACATATATTTTCTGCCTCTTTTTTTCCTTCTCTTTCTTTTCTCTTTTACATTGTTTTCCTTTTCTCAATATCATCTTTGCACACTTTTCTATTCCTTAATTCTTTTTTCTCTGTTGGTCAACTTTATTTGGGAGTATTATTATTGTGAATACATTTGTGTTTCGTGCCCTGTGTGTTGTGTCTTGTTGTGTTGTATTTTGTGCCTGTAAGTCAACGCAGGAGAGAGAGAGCTATATAACCAGACACCCTGAGAGGAGTGATCATGGGAATACAAAGAAACAACCCGCATACTAAAGAAAAAAAGGAATCACAAGAAAAGGAAGCAAATGAAATAGAGGCAAGAAATATGGCAGAGAAAGAATTCAGAGCAATAGTCATAAGGTCACTGAAAAAAAATGGAAGATAAATTCAACAATATATGTAAGAACCAAGAGGAAATGAAGAAGAACCAAGAAGAAATGAAAAAGGACATCGCTGCAATAAAGAACTCAATAGAAAGCATCAATAGTAGATTAGAAGAAGCACAGGACCGCATCAGTGAGCTAGAAGACAAAGTAGGAATAAATACCCAAGCAGAGCAGCATCTAGAAAAAAAAAAACTTAAAAAACAGGAGGAGAGCCTAAGGGAACTTTGGGACAACATGAAACGAAACAACATCTGCATAATACTGATAACAGAAGGAGAGGAAACTGAGCAAGGAATAGAAAACCTGTTTGAAGAAATAATGGCAGAAAACTTCCCTGATATCAGGAAGAAACAACTCACGCAAGTCCAAGAAGCTCAGAGTCTCAAACAAGATGAACAGCAAAAGCTCAACACCAAGACACATTCTAATTAAACTCCAATGACAAAGTAAGAATCTTAAAGGCGGCCAGAGAGAGAGACAGAAAGTTACCTACACATGATCTCACATCGGACTATCAACAGATTTCTCAACAGAAACACATCAGGACAGAAAGAAATGGAATAATATATACAAAGTCATGCAAAGCAAGGGTCTGAATCCAAGAATACTGTACCCAGCAGGCTATCAATCAAAGGTGAGGGTGAAATCAGGAGCTTCACAGAAAAAAAAAAAAAGGACTAAGGGAGTTTATCACTACCAGCAATGCAAGAAATGCTAAAGGGTCTGCTGTAAAAAGAAGAAATAGGAAGGGAAGAAGGAACACAGGCATAAAGAATAAAAATGGCGACAAACAAGAACCTATCAATAATAACTTTAAATGTAAATGGATTATATGCCCCAACCAAAATACATAAGTTAGCTGAGTGGATAAGAAAACATGATCCATTTATCTGCTGTCTACAGGAAACTCACCTTAGAACAAAGGACTCACACAGACTGATGGTAAAGGGATGGAAAATGTTTTTCAGGCTAATTGAAATGAAAAAAACAAAAGCTAGGGTAGACATACTTATATCAGACTAATTAGATCTCAAATTGAAGGCCATAACAAGAGATAAGAAAGACCACTTCATAATACTAAAGGGACCAACTCAACAAAAAGTTATAACTATGGTAAACATATACACACCCAATACAGGAGCACCCAAATTAAAACAAACAAACAAACAAACAAAAAAAAACCTTCTGGAGGATATCAAGGGGGAGATTGACAGCAATACAGTCATAGTTAGAGACTTTAATACCCTACTAACACCACTGGACAAATCATCTAAGCAAAATATCACCAAAGAAACATCAAGTGTAAATGACTCACTGGATCAGATGGAATTAATTGATGTCGTCAGAACACTTCACCCCAAAACCATAGAATATACAATATTCTCAAGAGCACATGGGACATTTCCAAAATAGACCATATACTAGGACACAGGCAAAGCCTCTTCAAATTCAAGAAGATAGCCAAAGCCGGTTTGGCTCAGCGGATGGAGCGTCGGCCTGCGGACTGGAAGGTCCCGGGTTCGGTTCCGGTCAAGGGCATGTACCTGGGTTGCAGGCACTTCCCCAGTGGGGGATGTGCAGGAGGCAGCTGATCGATGTTTCTCTCTCATCGATGTTTCTAACTCTCTATCTCTCTCCCTTCCTCTCTGTAAAAAATCAATAAAATATATTTTAAAAAAATTCAAGAAGATAGAAATCATACCAAGCATCTTCTCAGATTACAATGGCATAAAACTAGAAATCAACTACAATAAAAGCAATAAAAAAATCAAACACCTGGAGACTAAATAGCATGCTATTAAACAATGACTGGGTTACCAAAGAGATCAAAGAATAAATAAAAAGCATCATGGCAACAAATGATAATGAAAACACAACAATCCAAAATCTATGGGACATAGTGAAAGAAATCTTGAGAGGGAAGTTTATACTTCTACAGAACTATCTCAAAAAAGAAGAAAAAATGGTAATAAATTATCTAACCCTAAAACTCAAAGAGGTAGAAAGAGAGGAAAAAGAAAAGGCCAGAAGAAGCAGAAGGAAGAAAATAATAAAGATCAGTGTGGAAATAAATGACATAGATACCAAAAAAAATACAAAAGATCAATAAAACCCAGAGCTGGTTCTTCAAAAGGAAAAACAAGATTGATGAAACTGTAGCCAGGCTCACTAAGAAGCAAAGAGAGAGGACCCAAATAAACAAAATCAGAAATAAAAGGGGTGAAGTAACAACTGATCCCACAGAAATACAAATGATTATAAAAAATTACTATGAAGAACTCTATTCCAACAAAATGGACAACCTAGATAAAATGGGCATATTCATAGAAAAATACAAGCACCCAAAACTCAATCAAGAAGAATAAAAAAACCTGAATACGCCAATAATTACTGAAGAAATTGAAGCACTGATCAAAAATCTTCCAGCAAACAAAAGCCCTGGTCCAAAAGGCTTTAGAGGGGATTTCTACCAAGTATTCAGAGAACTAAAACCTATCCTCCTCAGACTATTCCAAAAAATTCAAGAGGAAGACACTCTTCCAAGCTATTTCTATGAAGCCAGCATTACCCTAATCCCCAAACCAGATAAAGACACCACAAAAAAGAGAACTATAGGCCAATATCCTTGATGAAGAGATGCTAAAATCCTCAACAAAATTCTAGCAAATCGGATCCAGCATTACATTAGAAAGATCATAAACTATGACCAAGTGGGATTTATTCCAGAGATGCAAGGATGGTACAATATCCATGAATCAATAAATGTGATACATGACTTAAACAAACTGAGAAACAAAAATTACATAATCATATCAATTGATGTAGAAAACGCATTTGACAAAATCCAACACCCTTTCTTGACAAAAACTCTCAGCAAAGTGGGAATAGAGGGATCATACCTCAACATAATAAAAGCCTTATATGACAAACCTACAGCCAACATCAACTCAATGGGCAAAAACTAATCTCATTTTCCCTAAGAACAGGAACAAGATTGGGATGCCCACTTTCACCACTCCTATTTGATCTAATACTGGAAGTGCTTGCCATAGTGATCAGACAAGAAGAAGAAATAAAATGCATTGAAATTTGAAAAGAAATTAAACTGTCCTTATACACAGATGACATGATTTTGTACATAGAAAAACCCAAAGACTCCATCAAACTACTAGACCTAATAAATGAATTTGGCAATGTAGCAGGATACAAAATTAACAACCAGAATTCTATGGCTTTTTTATATACCAATAATGAACTCACAGAAAGAGAAGTGATAAAAACAATCCCATTTACCATTGCACAAAAAAAAATTGAGATATCTAGGAATAAAGTTAACTAAGAATGTAAAAGACCTATACTCAGAAAACTACAGGACATTGAAAAGAGATAGAGGAAGACATAAACAAATGGAAGAACATACCATGTTCATGGATTGATAGAATCAACGTCATTAAAATGTCCATACTACCCAAAGCAATCTATAGATTCAATGCAATCCCCTTTAAAATACCAATGTCATATTTCACCAACCTAGAACAAATGCTCAAAAACTTCATCAGGAATAAAAAAAGACCCCGAATATTCACAGAAATCGTGAAAAAGAAGAACAAAGTTGGAGGGATCACAATACCAGATATCAAGCTATGTTACAAAGCCACAGTTTTCAAAACTGCCTGGTACTGGCACCAGAAATGACATATACACCAATGGAACAGAACAGAGCACCCAGAAACTGACCCAAACCATTGTGCTCAATTAATATTTGACAAAGGAGGCAAGAACATACAATGGAGTCAATACAGTCTCTTCAATAAATGGTGCTGGGAAATTTGGTCAGATACATGCAAAAAAAAAAAATGAAACTAGGTCACCAACTTACACCATACCCAAAAACAAACTCAAAGGGCTAAATGTAAGACGGGAAACCATAAAAATCCTATAAGACTCCATAGGCAGCAAAATAGCAGACATATGATGTAGCAATATCTTTACAAACACAGCCCCTAGGGCAATAGAGTTTAAGGAGAAAATAAACAAACGGACTACATCAAAATATAAAACTTCTAAATAAAATTTAAAAAAAAAAGAAATATAAATAAATAAATAAATAAATAAATAAATAAATAAATAAAACTTCTGCACAGTAAAAGAAAGTATCAACAAAACAACAAGAAAGCCCACTGCTTGGGAGAACATATTTGCCAATGTTACCTCCCATAAGGGTTTAATCTCCAAAATTTAATGGGAAGTTATACAATTTAACAAAAGGAAGATAAACAATTCAATCAAAAAATGGGCAAAGGACCTAAATAGACACTTCTTGAAAGAGGACCTAGAGAAGGCCAAAACCCATATGAAAACATGATCAAAGTCAGTAATCATCTGAGAAATGCAAATCAAAACAACAATGAGGTACCATCTCACACCTGTCAGAATGGCCATCATCAACAAATCAACAAATGACAAGTGCTGGAGAGGATGCGGAGAAAAAGGAACCCTCATGCACTGCTGGTGGGAATGCTGACTGGTGCAGCCACTGTGGAAGACAGTATGGAATTTCCTCAAAAAGTTAAAAATAGAACTCCCATATTACCCAGTAATCCCACTTCTAGGACTACATACCAAGAAATCAGAATCACCAATAAGAAAGAATATATGCACCCGTATGTTCATAGCAGCACAGTTTACAATAGCTAAGATTGTGAAACACCCTAAGTGCCCATTAGCAGATGAGTGGATTAGAAAACTGTCGTACATCTACACAATGGAATACTACCCTGCTATAAAAAAGAAGGAACTTTTACTATTTGCAACAGCATGGATGGACCTGGAGAGCATTTTGTAAGCAAAATAAACCAGTTGGAGAAACATAAATATCACATGATCTCACTCATTTGTGAATTATAATGAACAACATAAACTGATGAACAAAAATAGATCCAGAGACAGAAAAACACCAAACAGACCATCAAACCTCAGAGGGAAGACAGGGGAAGGGTGGGTGTAAGAGATCAACCAAAGGACCTATATGCATGTATATTAGCATAAGCAATGGGCATGGACACCCGGGTAGTACATGCTTGTCCTAGTGAGTGGGAGTGGCCAGGAAGGGGTCAATGGAGGAAAAAGGAGACATATGTAATACTTTAAACAATAAAAAATAATAAAAATAAATAAAGCTTCGAATTGCTTATCTGAAAGGATAATTGTTATTATTTGTAATTTTTTTAAATTTTTCAATTACAGTTTACATTCAATATCCTATATCATAAAAGCCTAATATGCTAATTGTATGACCATTCATTCAATTGTTCAACCTGTCGCTATGATGTGCACTGACCACCAGGGGGCAGACATTCTGACTGGTAGGTTAGCTTGATGCTAGGGTCTCACCAATCAGGACTGGGCAAGATGCACCAGACTTACTCTGGAGCCCTACTTCAGTCCCTCCCCTGCCCTAGGGTGCACTGGTGGTTTCCCAATCCATGATCCCTTGGGGGATTTTGGAGAGTTGGTTTCTGCCTGATCCCTGCAGGCTAGGGCGAGGGACCCCACCAGTACACCAGGCCTCTCGTTATTTTATAGTAGTTTCGGGTATTCAGCATAGTGGTTAGGCAACCATATGCTTTACAAAGTGCTAACCCTGATATTTCCAGTACTCAACCTGCACCATACATATTTATTACAAAGCTATTACCTATATTTCCTATCCTATGCTATACTTTACATCCCCAGAACTATTTTTTTAACTACCAATATGTACTTCTCAATCCCTTTACCTACAAAAGATAATTAAAATTGATAAACTTCTAGCAAGATTGATGCCAAAAAACAAACATAAATTACCAATACCAGGAAGAAAGAGGGGATGGGAATTATAAATCTTACAGATAGAATAAGGATTAGGCAATATTATGAATGACTTTAAGCCAATTAAAAACTTAGGTGAAACAAAAATTTCTTTAAAACACATTTACCATATTATTTATAGTAATTTAAAGTGTACAATATAGTGATCTGGCATATGCATTTCTTAAATGTGATCATCCCACTAATTCTAGTAATTATCTATCAATGTGCAAATTTATCACAATATTACTGACTATATTTCCCAGAACTGAAGAAAGATAAAATGGAAAAAAAGAATATTCTCATATCATCACATATATTAAATTCATCTCCAAAGTTTTCCCATAAAGAATACTTCTACATGCAGGCTCAGATAGTTTCACTGTGAATTCCATAAAACCTTTAAGAAAAGAAATAATGTCAATTTTATTCAAATAATTTCAGAAAAAGCATTGAAGGGACCACTTCCCAACTTATTTTATAAGACCCACATAGCCATGATTCTCAAAAAAGACAAAAATGTGCTTGATAACTTTCTCTTTATCCTATTGAGTAGGCACAATATGATTTAGTGCCATTCTGTCTCAGTGTATTCAAGCTTATATAAAAAATGTCCATAGACTGGGTGGCTTATAAATATCAGAAATTTGTTTTTCATAGTTCTGAAGGCTGGAGGTCCAAGATCAAGTGTCTATTAATTGCTCACTTCCTAATTTATAGATGGTCATATTTTCATTGTGTCCTCACATGGCAGAAGGGGCAAGGAAGCTCTCTGGCCTCTTATTCTACGGGCACTAATACCATTCATGAGGGCTTCACCCTCATGAACTAATTCCCTCCCAAATGCCACACCTCCAAATACTATCATATTGGTCATTAGTTTTCAGCATGTTCATTTTAAGAAGACACAAACATTAGTCAATAACATTTTCTAAACTCATCTACTATTACTCAACCTCTTTCTCTCTTTTTTTTAAAATATATTTTATTGATTTTTTACAGAGAGGAAGGGAGAGGGATAGAGAGTCAGAAACATCGATGAGAGAGAAACATCGATCAGCTGCCTCCTGCACACCCCCCACTGCGGATGTGCCCGCAACCAAGGTACATGCCCTTGACTGGAATCGAACCTGGGACCCTGGAGTCCGCAGGCTGACGCTCTATCCACTGAGCCAAACCAGTCAGGGCAACCTCTTTCTCTTTATGACCCATGCACACTAGCTTTCTTTTTGGTTCTCCAGAGTACAAAGCACATTATAACTTCTGGGCTTTTGCAAAGCAGTTCTCTGGTATGCTCTTCACTCCAGAGCTCTCATTTTCATACAGACCTCTTTGAGAAGCCTTTCCTTTCTTTCCCTCATTTTGCCTTGATTTATTTTTATTTTACCACTTATCCCTACCTTACTGTATTATGTTAAATTTATTTATATTCATCTCTGCTACCATAATGTCAGGCTCACAAAAGCATATAGTTAATTTTATTCAATGTTGTATCCCAAGTGATGACCCAAAAACAAACAAAACAAACAAAAAACCTGAAGTGATGACCCAGTAAATATTCACTGAGTAAATGAAATTAGCGCAGTAAAAAAAAATCTAGGATTAAATGTTTTGTAGAGTTAGAAAATACCTCAAGTTAACTAGACCAATCCCATTTATATAGGAGCAGTGCCTTAAGCGAAAAGAGCTACAGAGATCAAATCGCATATTAAAGTGACAGAATTTTTGGTGAGAGATTCAAAGCTAGTGTTGAGGTTTTCTGATGCCCAGCTTGGTGCTCTTTCTTCTGATCTAATCTGCCTCATGCTGTCAGTAACACTGAGAAAAATATTATAGAAATACTTTTCTGAACTACATAATGTCATTCTGCTTAATGAAAGAAAGATACTAAACTATGGCACGGATTTGCTATTTTTATTTAACCAACCAGTTTATTGACCATCTACCATGTGCAAGGCACTACTTCCATTGCAAAGGTGAACAAGAAGTGAATCTTTCAAGAGTTTTAAATCTAGAAAAAGGAATAAACTCAATTAATGTAAGAGAGAAAATGATATCTCATGGGTAGCAAAAAGTACTACAGTATATGGGACCATCCATAGGAGAAAATAATAATGCATAGCTGATTCACGTTTATAAAGGCCTTGATAGAAGAGTTAATATTTGACATGGGCCTTTCAGGATGAAAAGGGCAAATAAACAGAGAATGGCATAAACAATGGCATAGAAAATAAAAATACATGTGTTCTGGAAAAAGCAAATAGTACAGTTAAGCTAATCCATGGGGTCTCTGTGATGTTATAGTAATCAATAAAGTTGGAAAATAGTTTGGGGAAAGAATATAGAAGGCTTTGCATAACTGACTAAACAAAGAGGTTGTGTTTCATTTCCTAGGTGTTCAACTATCTTTGCTGAATATTAAATAAACAGAGGATCTTTTTTCTTTTGGAAAAGTAAAATGACATGTATCAGCCGTGCTTTAGAAAGTTTGATCTGGCAACTGGGTATATGATATATTGGAAAGACAGTTTTGTGATTTGTGGAGAAATAAGGGGAAGTCATTCAAGGTAGAGTCAACAATATGAGAACACTAGAGGAAGGAACAACCAGTATAGTTTTGTGGGCTTAATCAATATAGTGTTAACATAAGAAGCTGCATAAAATGAAGTTGCATAGGAAGGGTGAAGATAAATTATGGAGAAGATTGAAAGCTAAAGAATGTAGTTTAGGTATAAACTACATATATTATTTTAGAGTGAAGGCATGTAGCTTAGTTTGGGATTGGATATGGATCAGGCAAGAGGTAAAGATGCTCTGAACAGGAAAGTGATGATGGAGTTTTTCAATTAGTGTTTAAATAAATCATGCAGAATTTGAAATAATTTACTTTAAAGGAAAAAAAAAGAGATGATTATCTAATTCAGTGTTGTGCTCTACATCAAAAAATTTCAAACTTTTTTTTACCACAAGGCATAGAAATAAATATATTTTATGTTGTGACTCAATGCACGTGTGCACACATACTGGTATACACACAATTGAAATAAAATATCACAGATATACTTTCTCTTATCCAAAATGCTAGTATATTCTGTTTTTTATTTCAGTTAAAATATCAATCACAACATTTAATACTAATTTATAACCCACTAATGTTTGAAAAACACTGTCCTAGATTTAGTCCTAGTGATTTGGATGTCACTAACTCACATATAGCTCCAGTCATGGGATTCACTTTAACCATCTATCTGTTTAACCATGTACCAAGAGTTAATCAATTTGACCTAATGCAAATAATTTAAAGCCTGGAGAAATTATGTCTTTAGAAACCTATCTCTTTCAAATGCTTCATTTGAAAAGCTACTTCCCTAACTCACATGGGACTACATCAATAACTTCGGGTACAGTTTCTGCCACCAAACACACCTCAGTCAGAGTAATCTGCCTAGATCTGGCACCCTACTAACTAGTCCAAAAAGCCTAAACTATGTGCTTTAGCTTTCAAGAGCCTCCATAATTTACCTCTACCCTTCCTATTCACTTTCACATTCTACAACTCCTCATGTTCAAATTATTGATTAATCACCAAAAACATATTGCATGTGTCTTCCTCATATTGTTGCCTCTGCCTTGAATGCCCTCCCCTTATTTTTAAACCAATTACAAAACTGCCTGCCCTGACCAGTTTGGCTCAGTGGATAGAGCGTCGGCCTGCGGACTGAAGGGTCCCAGGTTCAATTCCGGTCAAGGGCATGTACCTTGGTTGTAGGCACATCCCCAGTGGGGGTTGTGCAGGAGGCAGCTGATCGATGTTTCTCAATCATCGATGTTTCTAGCTCTCTATCCCTCTCCCTTCCTCTCTGTAAAAAATCAATAAAATATATTTTTTTAAAAAACTGCCTAACCTAGCCCATCTTCTTCATGAGATGTATTCTCTAATTGCTCTGCCTCACACTAAATCACTCAACACACACACTCAAAATACAGGTGTTTGGCTTTATATAGTGTGCTCTCTAATTATCTCACTGCATTAGATTTATCTCCATAACTTTTGGTAACATGATTAGTTAAAAGAACATAAATTTTGGAACCAGATTGACCTAAATTCAAATCCTAATTCTTCCATTTACCAGTCATGTCTCCTTTGGCTAATTGCTTTTCTAAGCCTTAAGCCTCATTCCCACTGAATACAAATAATAGCATCCACTCACACAAGGTTATTTTGAGCGTTACATGAGATAACATGTATAAAAGATCTAGTACGATGCCTAATATGTGCTGAACAGCTATTTTCTCCTGCATGTTCTTTCACTGAAAACAGGTTTCATATCTTATACAGAACATCTTACACAGGACTGAGTACATGGCAGACACTTACTAAAATATGGTTATTTACTGATCAATTCACTCTCTACTACCATTGTATCTAAGTAAATTAAATTTCCCCAGTCAATGTAGTCAATGAAACAGCTCAAAAAGAAATGAAAGTAAACCATCTGCTTTTTTGTTTGGCTTACTTTTGTTGAAAATTAGTAATGGGAGGTTCCTAAAAATGTTTTGAGAAATAAGGCTAGCAGATAGATATTTAAAAAAGCTGTGCTTTCTCCTAATGATCTTTTATGTTGCTGTGACTCTTCCTCTACTCTAGCAGTTTCCTTTGTTGTATTTTCCTCTGCAAACTAAATTGTACCAGGGGACTCAAAAGAGAAATGTCAATTTTGTGGCTGTGATCTATGCTGCAAAATCTTCACATCTGTGTTGCTTGAAAAGCTCCATACTATTAAAAAATATAGCAACTCTAATGTAGTCCTATTCTCTCATGAAATATGCTCATTTCCTTGACTCCAAGAAAGCAGAGCTCTGGTAAACATAAGCTATATGAACTTGAGGAACTTGTCCACTGAACTGTCAGTAGTGGTTACAGACCCCGGAATAATCTATCCTATTGTTTCCCACATAGGACAGGTAAAGCAAACAGCATACCATTTACATGTAGAAAAAATGTTTTTAATTACAATATTTTTGCTCAACTCTCTAATTTTAGTTATATCCTATTACAAATAGTTTGAACACTGTGATGTAAATATGCTAACTCCTTAAATAAATTGTATCTGTTACTGCTTTGAGACTGAATGTCAGAGCTGAAAGGGTCCTTAGATTGTGAGGTACTGAGCTCATTCTTAATGGGCAAATTGAAGGTTTGTATTACTTTGTCTAATAATTGTACTTTAGAAATTTAAAGATTACCTGAGATATAAACATATGGTTCACAGAAAAGTGAAATGTAAATAGTTTCACATTATATGAAAACTTGTTTAACATAATAAGATACAAATAAACCTACAATTAAGATACATGGTTTCTCTTATCTGCTTGACAAATAGCAAACATTTGGGAAAAAAAAAACTATTAACTGTATTAACAAGAATTTGAGGAATTAGGCATGCTCAGATATTGTTGGTGTCATTAGACATATGTATAAAATTTCTGGAAGTGGAATTACTGAGCATTTGTTAATATAACTGTTGATTCTATCGGCAGTGTTATAAAAATAGTTTTGAACTTGTATGGTTCCAATAAAAGGGTCTTGGTGCTCCAAGGTCCCTTTGGCCACACTTTGAGAACTACTGTTACAGGCAATAAAAGATAGTGTCCCAAAAACTGTATACACACACTTTGAATAATTATAAAGGCAGTGTTTATTAAAATACATTTCACTTTCAAAATTGAGCTATTAGCTGTTAAAGTTTTAGGGACACCTTGTATTTATGAAACATACCCAAGACACTGGAAAAATTATTGCACTGATTAAGGAGTTTGAAGCAGAAGAGAGATGTTTTATTGTACACATATTTTTGTATTGAAATACTAGAGCAGGGGTCCTCAAACTATGGCCCGCGGGTCACATGCAAATACAAATATTGTATTTGTTCCCGTTTTGTTTTTTTACTTCAAAATAAGACATGTGCAGTGTGCATAGGAATTTGTTCATAGTTTTTTTAAAAAACTATAGTCCGACCCTCCAACTGTCTGAGGGTCAGTGAACTGGACCCCTGTTTAAAAAGTTTGAGGACCCCTGTACTAGAGGCCTGGTACACGAAATCCGTGCACTGGGGGGAGGGTGTCCCTCAGCCCAGCCTGCACCATCTCAAAACCGAGGACTGATGGCTCCCAACTGCTCACCTGCCTGCCTGCCAGCCTGATCACCCTCTAACCACTCCTCTGCCAGCCTGATCGATGCCTAACTGCTCCCCTGCTGGCCCTATTGCCCCCAACTGCCTTCCCCTGCTTGCCCGATTGCCCCCAACCACTCTCCCCTGCCAGCCTGGTTGCCCCTAACTGCCCTCCCCTGCAGGCCTGGTCCCCCTTGACTGCCCTCCCCTGTAGGACTGGCCCCCCCAACTACTCTCCCTCCTCTGCAGGCCCGGTTGACCCCAACTCCCCTCCCCTGCTGGCCTGATCGCCCACAACTGCCTTCCCCTGCTGGCCATCTTGTGGTGGCCATGTTGTGATGACATGGGTGCGGCCATCTTGTGATGTCATGAGAGTGGCCATCTTGTGTCCACATGGGGGTGGCCATCTTGTGACAACATTGGGATGGCCATCTTGTGAACATATGGGGGTGGCCATCTTGTGCAAGGGTGTGACAATTTGCATATTACCTCTTTATTATGTAGGACATGGGCACAGCCATCTTGTGACCACATGGTGGCAGCCATCTTGTGCGAGGGTGTGATGGTCAGTTTACATATCACCTCATTATATAGGATTTTGCTATATATATAAGTATTACATATTTAAAAATACATAGACTGACAAGTATTTTTTGCTTCCTTAATGAAGCTACATGACTTCAACAATAATTTCTAACAGAATAAAAAACTTATGTTTGAAAACTGCAACTTATATTCCTGATGACTTTGGGATCATTTTATAAATGCTATAAATCCATCACAATAGCCTTAAAAGCAGCGGTTCTCAACCTGTGGGTCACGACCCCCTTTGGGGGTTGAATGACCCTTTCACAGGGGTCACCTAAGACCAACGGAAAACACATACATAATTACATATTGTTTTTGTGATTAATCACTATGCTTTAATTATGTTCAATTTGTAACAACGAAATTGGGGGTCACCACAACATGAGGAACTGTATTAAAGGGTCACGGCATAGGAAGGTTGAGAACCACTGCTTAAAAGCATTATGATTCAGTTGGGCATAGACTTTCACACTTCTTGCATTGTTGCTTCCCTCGACCTTCTCTAAAATAATTAATGAAGGGTAAAAAAAATATTTAAAGGCTCTAGGCACGCCTTTTATCATGGAAAATATATACATCTAATATATCTGTTCTGTAAGATTCTCATTTATTTTCTATTTTTAAGGTGCAAAATGCTGAACAAATATTCCTGTGAAGTCAGTTCTCATATACCCTGTTCTATGTAAGAGACTTCAATAAGTAGTAATACAGCACAAAATTTAATAATTCATAATATTTATTTCTAAATGGTCTTCATTTTAACCAAGCCTAAAAGAGGCTTTCAATAGGCAGAAATGGGCTTTCTGAGGAGCTAAGGGCCATGCTGTGGAATTCATGAGATAGCCCTTCAGAGCCATGTGTCCCAGAACTTGACCCACTTTTGCCTTAGGAAAAGGGAAATATCTCTATTAGAAAAGTAAACTCCAAAGAACTTGGATGGTTCACTCAGAGGAAAATCCAACTACATTAAGTGTTAGTGAGACATCTGGTTATTACATTCTCTAGTGTGAGGATACTCAAGTCTAATAAAATTTGAGCAAGAGATCAGTACTCTTGACATACTCAATGGAACTGCAATGATATAGGAGACTATGAAATAACCATCAACTCAATCACCCAAGCAGAAGTGAGAAAGTTATTCACTTGAATCATTTCCTCTTCCCTCTTCCCAATTTGTCACCACCAAGTCCTCTAGTATAGAAATCTCCCACGTAACATTTCTCAATGGCAACTAATCATCTACAAGATAAAATTTGAACTCTTTAGCATGGCATCCAGGACCTAGAATCATCTGGTCCTTGCCTATCTCTACAGCCCTTTTCCAATTTGTCCATTTGATAAATTCCGATGCATTTCTCAAAACAGTGCTCAGCTATTTCAGCTCTGTGAAACACTTCAAGATAAATTTTGCTTTTGTTTACTGGACTTTTAACTTACTGAATCTTTTTGTCAAAATTTATTGCCTTTGCCAAGCCTTTCCCCATGCCTCACCTTCATCCAAGATGTTCCCATAATATTTTGTCCATGTTTCTACTGTTGCACTAAACATATTGTATTATCATTGTTAATGCAGCTCATTCCTTTACTATACCATGGATTCCCTAAAGGCACAGATCAACGCTTATTTATCTTTGAATTTTAGCACCTATGACAATGCCTGGCACATAACAGTCTCTTAACTAAATAGTATGTAAAGGAATGAAAAATACTTTCTAGGACAAGAACCTCAAAAGGCAGTGTGGTATAATGAAAAGAACACAGATTTGAATATTAAGATTGTGTCATCTAGCAATATCTATATTTCTAAATCAAAAGGTCAATTCTGATTTCTATCTTGTATGACCAAACAAGAGCATTCAATGCAGTCCTTCTTGATTTATTGTCTTTACTTATTCCCTTTTGGTTTTCCTTCTGCTTCATTGTATGCTCATATCAGTCTCCTTTGCAGTGTCCCTCTGATCTTCCCAGATTCTAATGCTGGCAGGTATTCATGGTTCAGAACTTGGACCTCTTCTGTTACCTGTCTATATTCCTCAATTATCTCATGGATTTGATTACAATTTATATGCTGTTCACTCCTAAATTTATTTCTCCATAGTGGACTTCTCCCTTAAAATAACATATTCAATTGCCCATCCAACATAGCTACTTAGATGTCTAAGAGACATCTCAAATATAACATGTACAAAAATAAATTCTTGATTCTCAGTCTTTCCCATTTCAATAATCAACAACTCCTACCTTTTAGTTACTCGGGCCAAAAAAAATTGAAATTGTTTATCGAAAAAGATGTTGTCTGTACCTTCAAAATACAACCATAATTATATTGCCACTAGTAGCAATATAATTAAAAAAAATTGTGCACTCGGAGGGGGTGTCCCTCAGTTATTAAATATTTATCGGCACAACACTGACCACATTGGTGGTGGTGGTGGTCTTGTCAGAATGTGTTATATTATGCAGATGAAAATCTATTTAAACAGATTTGATGTAGATATTTTCAAAGATGGAAGAATTGTCCCTGTCAACTATTTTAGTTGATTCATATCTTCACTAATTATCATCATTGCAAAGTTTTCAGTCCCCATATGGATTGCTGGATATAATAGGTCATGTGCTGTCCCTGTCCTTTGTAGCCTTTGTTACCTTAAGGACTCTAGTTTTCCATTTATATGTTTAAGTACCAACCTTACCGGCTTAAAAATGTAAGCTTTTAACACTGCTCTCTCTGTTTTGTATCCTTCCGATGAAAAGCGGAGTTGGGTTACAGCACAGGAGAGAAATTTAGAAGGGGAATATTGAAGTAATGACTGCAGTAGGACAAGAGGGAACCTATTTCCCTGGCCACAGGTGCTGGCGCCCTGGACCACAGGGCTGGCAGCTTCTCTGGGTGGCTGCAGCCTGTGACCTTGGGTGATTGGCTTGTCTGTCTCCTGGGCTGCAGCCAGCCACAGGTGCTGGTGCCTGGACCAAAGGTGGGCAGCTTCTTCTTCTGGTGGCTTCTTCTTCTTCTTCTGTGCTTCCAGGGAGGGCTGTCAGTTATGTGTATATGTGTGTGCATGCAAACATAGGCATGTACCCGTGTGTATGTAGAAATCTGCTGGGCAAGTTAAAACCATAGAAGAGTTTCCCCCTATCTCTTGAATCTTCCAGAGATATCCCCCACTTTTTTATTCTATCACTACTGGAGAGTCAGTATTTGCAGCCAGCCAGTCAGTGACTCTCTCAGTGTCTATTTCTGACTTCTTCTTTCCCTGTCTGTCTTCAAACCCCTAATCATATTTCCACCTGGATGCATCATTTTTACTCCCAATATGCTGTATAGAGAAGGAGTCAGGATGCTGTCTTCCCATGAATAGTACTCAGCAACAAATCAATTGCATTTTAGTTGGGCAATGCCCCTACCCACCCTTCAAATCCCTTCCACCATGCATTTCTGTTTCCCTTTTTGTTTGTTGGATTGTTCTGCTGCTCTTTCTCCTCACTCCACCACCCTTGGATCGTAATGTAAAATTCTTTTACCATGTCAAGAAATTATTAAAAATACAGGTACTTTGAAAAAAAAATACAGGTACTTCTCTGAACACTGGTGGGGGGTGGGGCAGGGAAGAGGCGGCTGTTGGCAGCCGCCTCTTCCCTGACCCACCCGGCTTCTCCGATCACGAGCTGGAGGGCAAGCAAAGGCATCTGATCACAGGCCGGGGGGTGGGCAAAGGCGGCCCCGGTTCTCTGGCTCTTGCCTGCTGCCTGGGTTTCCAATCACCGTCAGTGGCAGGCAGCTTCTTCTGTCCTTCCCCTTTCACCTCCCAGATTTTGCCTATGTATGCAAATTAACCACCATCTTTGGTGGCAGTTAATTTGCATATCACCCTGATTAGCCAATGGGAAGCATAGTGAAGGTACAGTCAATTACCATGTTTGTCTATTATTAGATAGGATTAATTCCATTTTCTGCTAACATCCTAGATCAAGCCACAATCGTCTTCTCGCTAGACTAGACTATAGAAATAGCCCCATAATTGGCCTCCCTGCTCCAATCCTTGCCCCTTCAGGCTGTGTTTCACCCAGAGTCCAGAATGTTCCTTGTAAAATATACCAGATCATGTCAATCCTCTATTTAAATGGTGTTTCATCTATGAGTAAAAGTCCAAATCCTTACAATAGTCACAGCCCTATAAGATTTGACTCTAACACCACCACTTCTCTGACCTCATGTCCTAATTATCTTTCCACTGATCACTCTGCTCCAACCACTCTGGCCTCCTTCTTGTTCTTTGAAGTCTGAAGGCTCCCACCCAGGGCCTTTTCCCTTGCTATTCCTCTTCCTAGCATAATTGTCCCTAAAATATCAGCATGGCTAACTCCCTCACTTCTACTAGGCCTCTGTTCAAATATCACCTTATAAATGAGGCTTCCCCTGACCATTCTGTATAATATAGTAAAAATTCCCTATCATCTTGCTTGTTTTTCTCCATAGCACCTCTCCATCTCCATCTCCTACCCTCCCACCCTCCCTCTCTCTCTCTCTCTCTCTCTTACACACACACACACACACACACACACACATACACCGCAATATTCATTTGTTTATTGTATATCTTTCTATCTTCCCATACTAGAATGTACACTCCATAAAGGTTGTTGTTTGTTTGTTTTTTTAGCCACTACTAAATCTTCATCCCCTAGAACAATACCTAGAGTACAGTAGATGCTCAAGAAATATTTGTAAACCGAATGGATAAATGAACACATTGGCTGGTGACCTCAAGCAAGTTCACTTTACCCTTTTAGATTATTATGATATCCAGGAAAATAAGAGGTTATGTTAGACTAAGGCCTCCTCCAATTTCATCATTCTATGAAATTATACCTTAGTCTTCTTATGAATCCCCTCAGGACTCCTTAATACACTATCATGGACAGTATGTAGTCAGTAAATACTTGTTTATGGCTTATGATTTATGATTAGAAGGACCTGTGTTTGTTAATTGCTTTTCTGTGCTAGGCAGATTTAATGTACAGTATATCTTTTAAAACCTATAATAATCCTATAAGGAATATATTATTATTATTGCCAGTTTACATATGGTGGAAACTAAGGCTCAGAAAGGCTAATTGCCTTGTTAAGATTCATATAGCTGACTGGATAGAACAAGGATATAAATCCTGGTATGTATAGCACGTGCTGTGCCCACTCCAATAAATGACCCTTTACCTATGAAGGTTTAAAATAACAATTTTAGCAAAAAGAAAAATACCGTGCCAAAACATAATGGTAATTTAGGGTGTAGGTAATGATTAACTGCCTGTTAATAAAGACTCATTATTTTGTAGCTCCCACAGACTGAATTCCTGGAATGTCCTCTATGAAAACACTACCACCACCACAACCCCAGGAAGCTTATTAAAACAAGCATGATGTGATTGGCATTTTCCTGTAGTCTATGTAGTCACTCATATATAGCCGTAGGTTAGAATATACGAAGTCTTATTTAGAGTAAAAAAATGAAGAGTGGCTTTTCTAGGTATATGCTCACAAGCATATTTACCAAAGGCAATTAAATGTGAGCCCTGCCAAAACTTATCTAGTCACAAAAAAGTAGATGGATGGTTTCCTGAGACCAGGAGTGAAAGGGGTTAACTCCAACTTTTTACGGTTACATGTATTTGTCAAAACTCATTAATGGGTGTATTTTATTAAATATAAATTATATCTCAATAAAGTTGATTTAAAAATAAATGTCTATGAGAAAATCGATTTAGGAGTTATTCAAATAATACTTAAATGAATAAAAAATGGATGCTACCTTAAGAAAAGATGAAGAATGGGGGGGGGGGGTTGCTCCATGAAAGAAGGTGAAGAGATTAACCAAAGAACATATATGCATAATCCATAGATACAGACAACAGTGTGGTGATGGCTGGGGGGGGCGGGTGTGAAGGCTGAGTGGAAGTGGGTAAATGGGGGAACATCTGTAATAATTCTGTAATCCTATACAAATAAAAGAGAAAAATGGTAATTGGCCTACGACCGATACCTTTTTCATTGGCTAATCAGTGAGATATGTAAATTAACTGCCAACTAAGATTGGCAGTTAACCGCCAAAAAAGATGGCGGCTAATTTGCATATTGCAGGCAGGATGGTACAGCGCCATCAGAGAGCGGGTTGGGGGCGTGAATGCCAGCGGTTGCCCTGACCTGATCTGGCCGGCAGACCTGGATGCGAGCCGGCGGGGTGGCTGCGGTGTCCGCCCCACTCACGCCGCCAACCCTGGGCAAGGGGCTGATCAGGCGATCGGAGGGTGATGGGGGTCTACGCCTCTGGCCAAGGCATCAGGCCTGGGAAAGGGGCAGAGCCAGCAATCGGAGGGGTTTGGGGGTCCCCTGCCCAGGCCTGATGCCTGGGCCAGAGGCATCAGGCCTGGGCTGGGGGCAGAACCAGTGATGGGGGGAAATGAGGGTCCCCTGCCCGGGCCTGACGCCTCTGTCAGAGGCATCAGGCCTGGGCAAGGGGCCGATCCTGCGATTGGAGAGTGATGGGGGTCAACGCCTGAGGGCTCCCAGTATGTGAGAGGGGGCAGGCTGGGCTGAGGGACACTCCCCCCCGCCACACCCAGTGCACGAATTTCGTGCACTGGGCCCCTAGTAATGTTAATAATAAATAAAAAATAAAGAAGTAAAAAAAGATGAACAAAATGAAGTATTATGGCAAAATATTAGAAGATGATGTTTTAATTTACAGAAATAGATAGCAAACTACTCAGTTTATTTAAAGCAATTTTTAATTTACACCAACTTGATTTACAGACCACTTTTCAGGAACCCTTTGTACCTTTTAAAGAGATAGTAACACTGAATTGTCTGCCAGAGATTGACAAATCAGACAGTGACACTAGCAGTTGACTCTTGATTCATAGGCAAGTAATATATAGCCAGTTGCTTATTATACTAAGCAAAGGACAGAGATGAAAAAAAAGGCGGGGGAGTTGTATTTTCCCTTTCAAAATTTAATGTCTAGTGAACAGGTCTGCCAATAAGTGCATATCAAATCCAAAATAACCCAACTCTGTAATGACCCCTTTCTTCCAGTGCCTCCCTCCCACCAATAATTCTCCAAATCTGTCCAGTCTCTAAGAAATTCCTGTCCCTTGAACTTCCATAGCACCCTTGGAAGACTACTATTAAGATATTAAGCTCACTGTTGTACTTGCTGTAACTACCTACTGATTTTATGTAACTTTCTGCCACTATATTTTGAGTTTCTTAAGGATAAGGACCATAATTAATGCATCTTTAATCTCTAACACCTAGCAAGGTAGATTGTACATAGTAGCATAAAAATTACTTGTGATTGAATTAACCTTGTTATACCTGCATTTCTCACTAAAAGGTGCTACAACCCATCAAGTCAAACAAGCAAGAAACCTATACATAATTTAAGAGACACATCTTTTTATCTAATATTCCATATCTCCAAGTCTTGTTGATTTTACCTTCTACCTAGCTCCTTACATCTATCTATTTCTCTCCATAGCCATAACTCTCACCCAAGTCCAAGTTACTATCACCTCTAGCCAAGACTAATAAAATAACATCTGTTCTGGCTACCCTCCAATCAATTTTCCATATTGAAACTATGTGATGATGTCATTCCCACACCCTTCCTTAAAATCATTTTAATGGCTAACTAATGTTCTTAAGATAAAGAGGAAATCTTTGATGTGGCATAAAGGCCTGTAATTGACTATACACTAACCACCCCTCCTGCTCAGCTAAGGTACTGTTTTTCTTGAGTAGGTTGTTTGAACTTTCTGGCTTGTAATGTGCTATTAGAAGCTGTTTGATTCTATTATTATATGTCTTACCCTGTCTTAAGACTTTTCTGACCCTGAGGAGATTCCATCTGCTGGTATATATATATATATATATATATATATATATATATATATATATATATATTAGAAGCCTGGTGCATGAAAATCCATGCACTGGAGGGGGTTCCCTCAGCCCGGCCTGCCCCCTCTCACAGTCCAGGAGCCCTCAGGGGTGGGAGGTGACCTGGCAATCAAGGGAAGGCGGTGATGCCCCCATCACACTTCTGCTGCTGCCACTGCTGGCGGTGCAAGTCTCGGTCAGCTCTAGTGACCTGAGCCTCGGGCAGTCCTAAGTGGCTGGGCAGCCGCCATCTGAGGCTTGCCTGAGCCTTGGGCCAGCCCTGGGTGTCTGGGCAGCCATCATCCTAGGCTTGCCTATGCCTCAGGCCGGCCCTTGGTGGCTGGGGGGCTGAGGGGACTGGGGGACTCTGGATACAGGCTCCCCAGCAGGGGTGAGGGGACTGGGCACCACCATCTTGTGGCTGTGGACACCGCCATCTTTGAGGGTGGGGCAGTCAATTAGCATATTCCCTCCTTATTGGCTATGGGTGCCTCCATCTTTGCAGTGGTGTGAGGGTCAATTAGCATATTCCCTCTTTATTAGATAGGAGATATATATATATATATTTTTTTTTCCTCCTTTGCAGCCTATTAGGTAGATTAGTGATAGTAATAGTAATAGTACTGGTAGTACTAGTAGTAGTCATAGGAGCAGTAAATAATAATCATAATGACAATGATAATAGTAGAAATAGCTATCATTTACACTGCTATCTCAAATTCTCTCAACACCTTTGCAAGATAAACATGCAAACAGATGTAGAAAGGGAGGCTTAGAGAAGTTCAATAAGTTGCTCTGAGTCACTTAGCAAGTTAGTGGTAAAGAAAGAATTTGAAACCAAATATTTCTGATTTCAAATCCTGTGCTCTCTCCACTCCACCAATACTTCCTCTAAAGCAAGGGGTGCTGCAGAAATGTTTTTATCAGTTCTGATTCCTGGACTCATGCTGATAATAAACTTTAATGTTCATAAAGTAGTTCATGAGGTGATTTTGTAGTACAAATAATCACTAAGAAAAGATGCATGTTTTTGGGATTAGAAAATTGACTTTGAACCAACCAAATGAGAATAAATATGGAGTCTGCCAAAGTTAGTTTGAAAATTGTCCTATTTTATTGTAAATTTTGAGAGGTGTTGAAGAATATAAGCTAGTGACTCCTGGGAAATGTCAAAAATCCCATATACTTCCACAGTTTTGCTTGAATTACTTTTATAAATCAGATTAATAGAACTCTCTGAAGGGTTTATATTAATTTGACTTAAGTATTTCAATTATTATGAAGAATGATTGCATTTGGCATTTTAAAAAAGCCTCCAAGGCAAGATTTAGGACTAAGGTAGAAACACACTGTGGGGTGCTAGAAAGTGATAGAAATCAGCATTGCAAAGGGAAAAGTCTCAGCTTATCTATCCACAAACTGTGTCTTTGAGCATATATATTAACTTCTCCAGGCTCTACTATATCATCTAAGGAATGGGAGGATCAGATGGTATGCTCTTCAGAGTTCTTTCTAGCTCTTATCCACTCTTGGAACTACTTATAGTCTGCAAATGTTACTGGGTAAATAAAAATCTGTGTAACTAGAACTCCAAGTAAGTAGAAATTAATTAACTCATCTTTTAAAAGCCTTCAAAAAGTTTAGAATATTGGTTTGCAACACAGGAAAAATGTATGCTTTCTCTTGTGGAGACACACAAAAAATAACATTGTCTATCACTTCAGTATCTTTCTTCCTAGTTCTACCCACCTCCCAGACTTACATGAACCAGTTTGTGCAATAAGGGTACCTACACTCCAACAGCCAATGCAGCAGCAACTAGCATTGGGCCTTTGCAGAGAAGAGATTCAGAAAAATCTTTCTTAAATGTGTTAAAATGAGAAACTGCAAGAAGGAAAGGTATTCAAACCAGACAGCACAAGGGAAAGGAAGCCTTCTTACAAGAACAAGTTAAGAAACACAGTTGTGAATGATTTCAGTTGGGAAATCCTAATGTCCAAAAGCTGACTCATATTTATCACTGAGTAAAAATCATAACTCTTTTATTGTGCATATTCCCAAATGCTCCATGAATATTAGTTATTCTTCCTGACATTCAAGGCCTTCCTTTACTCAAGTGCTCTCTCCACTCCACCAATATTTCCTCTATAACATTATCTATGTAACATTACCTCCAAATGTTTTCTAATGTCGTTTCCTGATTTCACTTGGTCATTAAACTTCAAATTTCAATTCAGTTCCTTATTAGCTGTGAGACCTTAGGCAATTATTTAACATCACCGAGTCTTAATTTCCTCCCCAGTTAAGGTAATAACACCTACTTAAGAGGTATTTTGTGAAGTTATCATTTAAGAAAGATTTTTCTAAGTCAAATGATGAAAACTATAACAATAGTAGTTATGATTTATTGTGAATCAACTATGTACCAAAGGAGCTCTATGCTCCTTTGACTGTACCACACTTAGGAAGTTGTCTTCTTCTTAGGAGTAGACTTCAAACTAAGAATCAGAAAAAGTATCTAGATTATATGAAGACAGTTGCTAGTTTAAGTAGGTCATTACCTAGAATGACCAGCAAGATTATATGTCAGTTTTATCTCAATAAACCTGGGGGGGGGTATGACCAGCAAGTGATTGGTATTCCAGCAGCAGGTTGTGAAAGTGTATCAGAAGTCTAGGGACAGGCCCCATACAACAATCCAACTTCAACAGAATTTGTTCAAAATTTAGGAGATCTATCAGGAAGTTTGTTCATCTCAATATTTTCTTACTTTTCCATCAGGTAGAAAAGACAGAAATTGGAAGAATCTGAAAGGAAATTTAGACTAACTTGTTCTGAAATGTGTGATTGGAATAGGAAATAAATATACTTGCTATGTGGCCTTGGGCAAGTCATGTAACTTCTTGGGTCTAAGTTTCTTTATCTATAAATTGGGTCCTGTACTTTTGGGGGCTGTGGTAATGATTAGAAACAAATATATGTAAAGTGATTAATATGGTCCCTGGCATATATAATAAATAGTGACTGTATTTATTATGGCATTAATTATATACCTCTAACACTGAGAAATTCAAATGTCAGCTAAATATAGGATTTCATCCCCACACATCAGCAAAATGCAGGTAAAAAAATCAGGCTTGATATTTAATAATTTGATGAGGTTTGGAAAAATCATGACAAGTAGCTTTCTTACACTGTCATGACTCTAGAAAAAAAAGTAACATAGAGCCTAAGAACTGCAGTTTGCATTGATCTCCTATAGTAATCATCAGTGGCCTCACACAATTTATTACTTAATTTTATACTACCCTATATACCATGCAGACAACTTCAAAATTTATATCTCTATCCTAGACTTCTTCCTAAATGTCAGAATCGTATATCCAACTGCCTACTCAACATCTCCTCTAGGATGTCTAATGGGTATTTCAATAAAACATGGCCAAAAATAGAACTCTTGAATCCAGCCACAAAATCTTGCCTTCTTCAGTCTACCCCATTTCAGTAAATAGCACTAATGTCTACTGTATTATTAAAACTAAAAACCTCAGAATCATCATGAGAAAACTCAGTCATTTGTATCTCTACAATATCTCTTGAATCTGTCTACATTTTTTTATTTATATGACCACTATTCTGGTCTAAGCCACCATCACCTTTGAGACGCTATAAAATAGCATTTTTAACTTGTCTCCTTGTCTCTTTCCATCTATTCTCCATGGAGCATCTAGAGGATGCTTAATGCAAGGTAAAAGGAATATGAAATTTCTCTAGTTAAAATCATCCAATAATCTTCCTCCTGCTCTTGGGATAAAGACTGAAACCTAATAAGGCACTGCGTAATCTGGTCCTTGCCTAACTTTCCAGTCTCAATTTTCCTCGCTCTCACCACTACTCCCTACAATCCAGCCACAATGCTCTCTTTCTGTTCCTTAAGCATGCAAAGATCTTTGGCACCTCAAAGCCAACACATGCTGTTCCCTCTGAAATATTATTTTGCCCACCCTTCACCTAGATTGTTTTTTCTTAACCTTCAGGGTCGAACCTAAATGTTATTTTTATTTTTTCTTAAAATATATTTTATTGATTCTTTACAGAGAGGAAGGGAGAGGGATAAAGTGTTAGAAACATCAATGAGAGAGAAACATCGATCAGCTTCCCACTGCACACCTCCTACTGGGGATGTGCCTGCAACCAAGGTACATGCCCTTGATCGGAATTGAACCTGGGACCTTTCAGTCTGCAGGCTGATGCTCTATCCACTGAGCCAAACCAGTTAGGACATAAATGTTATTTTTCTTCAAATAGATCTCCCCCAATGATCCCATGTAAAATAAGTGGCCACCTACCTCGCAGTTAATCTCTGTTATTTTTCTTTTCATCACATCGAAATTATTAACTATACACTTATTTGTTTAATAACTATTTATTAGTTCCTCACATTACATTATAAGCTCAATTGGGGTAGAAACCATTTCTGTTGTGGTTTTTTTGTTGTTTACACCTCTATTCACCAAAGACCATGAATATTTGACAAGTGTTAAAAGAATCTATATCTATAGAAGCCTAAGCGACTGGCCGACTGCTCAACGCAAGAGCTGCTGAGCTGTGGTGACTTGGCAGCTGTGGTTCTTGGGTGACACACCTGGAACCAGAGAGGAGGGAGCCTGATTCCGAGGTGCATCACTCGAGAATCACCCTCTCACAATCCAGGACTCCTCAGAGGATGCCAGAGAGCAAGTTTCAGCCTGATCCCTGCAGTCCAGACTGAGGGACCCCACTGGTACATGAATCCGTGCACCAGGCCTCTAGCCCATTGGCTCCCACTTAGGGTCTGGCCCTCAACTGGGCTTCTAGCCCATTTCAGAGGTCATGGGTCTGGCCCTTAGAGAAACTTTTTGACTCAATTAGCTAAATTATGAGACATGCAGGACCTACTGGCTGCGGCCCTGATGTCTGGGGCTCATGCTAGCCCATCTGCTTAATATTGATTTCCAGTGGTTGCAGTGAATTTTCCCGCTACCACTCTCGGATGGGAAACCGGCTGTGGATTCCCTCCTTCGGGGCAGACAGTAGTGCCAGCAGGCAACCTCAGGGGAGGGAAGGTGACAAAGGAGCAGCTCACCTGGGAAGAAGGAGGTTCCCACCACCACCGGACTCCTCCTGGGCAGAAGAGCCTGGGCAGGAGCCTGACATTGAGCAGGGTCCTGCCCTAGGTCAACTAGATTTCAGCTAAGTAAATCCTGTTTGCTAAATAATTGCATTTTGCAGCTAAATGCCCACAAGTCATCAGTTACTGCAAAACTTAGGCTAAAGTAAGATGAAAGAAGCAAGACAGATACAGAGAGAAAGTGACATAATATTGGGAAAAGAGAAGAGGGAGCCTGATTCCGGGGTGTGTCACCTGAGAACCACCCTCTCCAATCCAGGAGCCCTCAGAGGATGTCAGAGAGCCAGTTTTGGCCCAATCCTCACTGGCTAGGCAGAGGGACCCCACTGGTGCACAAATCCATGCACTGGGCCTCTAGTATCAAATATATTAATAGTGGATCCAGAGTTGATAATCACTGAATAAGATAATAAAGACTGGCAGCCCTGGTGCCCCGCTGTGAGCCCCACTGGACATGCACTTAAACAAACAGGGGTGCACTGCTGAGCTGTAGAAAAGTTGAATTCCCTCTTCTGGGATGCCTGCCCACAGACACTGCAATCCAGTGGCGTCAGTGCCAGGGCCCTTCACAGTGTGCCAGTACACCCTGCTGGCAAACACACCACAGGTGCCCCTGTGATCTGAAGCTGGGATCTCATGTATCCAACCACGGAGGTAGCAGCAAAAACTGAGTCTTCCCACCCCACAACTACAGAACTCTGGACACCACAGTCACACCTTTCCAGAACGCAGGCCTCCTGATCCCAACCAGCTCAACAGATGGTCCCTGGGTGCCACTGTGAGTCCCCGCTGGGCACGTGTGATTTTAACCTAGAGCACAAGACAGGAAAAATTGGAACACTCCCTCCACGGCTGCTGACTTCTAGACACTTCAGTTGCGCCTTTCCAGCTCACAGGCCTACATCAGAGAACCCAAATAGCTCAAGTAGGGAGCTACACTAGACTACCAAGCCCAGGAGACTTGAGAGGTCACACCAGTAGCACCATACCCAAAAGAAACTGGGTAGCAAAGCAATCGGAGCTACAATCAAAACATTACAGCAAAACATGGGAAGACAAAAAAGCTATCCACAAAGGAAAGAAAAAAGAGGAATCACCAGAAAGGGAGTTAAATGAACCTGAGGCTACTAACTTATCAGAGAAAGAATTCAGAGTAATGGTTATAAGGATGCTCAAATGGCTGGATGACAAATACGCACAACTCAATGAGAATCATAAGGAGCTGAATGAGAATTTCACCAACATGAAAAGGAACCAAGAGGAAATGAAGAACGGCATTGCTGCAATAAAGAACACAATGGAAGGCTTAAACAGCAGACTAGAAGAGGCTGAGGACCTCATCAGCGAATTAGAAGAAAAGGTAGGAAAAAAACACACACAAACACAGGAGCAACTGGAAAAAAAACACAACAACTTAAAAAGCAAGAGGAAAGCCTAAGGGAGCTTTGGGACAATGCAAAATGGAACAACATTTGCTTAATAGGGGTACCAGAAGGAGAGGAGGAGAAGCAAGGAATAGAAAACCTGTTTGAAGAAATAATGACAGAAAACTTCCCTGATACTGGCAAGAAAAAACTACACAAGTCCAAAAAGCACATAGAGTGCCAAACAAGATGAACCCCAAAAGACCGACACCAAGACACATCATAATTAAATTGGCAAACACCAACGACAAAGTAAGAATCTTAAAGGCTGCCAGAGAGAGACAGAAAGTTAACTACAAGGGATCTCCTATTAGAATATCAGCTGACTTCTCAACAGAAACACACCAGGCAAGAAGGGAATGGAATGAAATATACAAAGTGATGCAAAGCAAGGGACTGAATCCAAGAATACTATACCCAGCAAGGCTATCATTCAAAATTGAAGGTGGAATCAGGAGCTTCACAAGCAAAAAAGGGCTAAGAGAGTTTATTACCACCAAGCCAGCAATGCAAGAAATGCTAAACTGCCTGTTGTAAAAAAGAAGAAACAGCAAGGCAAGAAGAAACACAAACATTAAGAGTAAAAATGATGGCAAACAAGTACTTATCAATAATAACATTAAAAGGAAATGGATTAAATGCACCAATCAAAAGACATAGGGTCGCTGAATGGATTAGAAAACATGATCCATATATTTGCTGTCTGCAAGAGACCCGCCACAGAACAAAGGATTTCCACAGACTGAGAGTGAAGAGATGGAAAAATTTTTTTCACATAAATGAAAATGAGAAAAAAGCTGGGGTTGCAATACTTATATCTGACAAAATAGACCTCAAAGTAAAGGCCATAACAACAGATAAGGAAGGCCACCTCATAATACTAAAGGGAGCAATTCAACAAGAAGATATAACTCTGGTAAACATATATACACCCAATACAGGAGCACCCAAATAAATGAAACAACTTCTGCAAGATATCAAGGGAGAGATCAGTAGTAATACCACCATAGTAGGGGACTTTGATACCTCTCTGACACCGCTGGATAAATCCTCTAAACAAAAAAATCAGCAAAGAAACAGCAATCCTAAATGACTCACTAGATCAGATGGACTTAATTGACATCTTCAGAATATTTCAAAGCTATGGAATATACATTCTTCTCCAATGCACATAGGACATTTTCAAAGATAGACTACATATTAGGAGACAGGCAAAGTCTCTCCAAATTCAAGAGGATAGAAATCATAACAAGCATCTTCTCAGGTCACAATGGCATAAAACTAGAAATCAACTACAATAAAAAAATGAAAAAAAAATCAAACACTTGGAGGCTAAATAGCATGTTGTTAAACAATGATTGGGTTACCAAAGAGACCAAAGAAGAAATAAAAAGCATCATGGCAACAAGTGAGAATGAAAACACAACAATCCAAAATCTATGGGTCACAATGAAAGCAGTCCTGAGAGGGAAGTTCATAGCTCTACAGGCCTACCTCAAAAAACAAGAAAAACTGGTATTAAATGATCTAACCCTACAACTCAAAAAGTTAGAAAGAGAGCAACAAGAAAAGCCCACAGTATCTAGAAGGAAGGAAATAATAAAGATCAGAGCAGAAATAAATGACATAGAGACCAAAAAGCAATACAAAAGATCAAAGAAACCAAAAGCTGGTTCTTTGAAAAGAGTAACAAGATTGATGAACCTCTCACCAGGATCACCAAGAAACAAAGAGAAGGACCCAAATAAACAAAATCAGAAATGAAAGAGGTGAATTAACAACAGATCCTATTGATATACAAAGGATTGCCAAAAAATACTACGAACAACTCTACTCCAACAAACTGGACAACCTCCATGAAATGGGCACATTCCTAGAAAAATACAAGTTTCCAAAACTCAATCAGAAAGAATTAAAAAAAAAAAAAACTAAATAGGCCAATAACTACTGATGAAATTGAAACAGTAATCAAAAAGCTTCCAGGAAACAAAAGCCCTGGGCCAGATGGCTTCACAGGAGAGTTTTACCGAACATTCAAAGAAGAATTAAAGCCAATCCTTCTCAGACTATTCCAAAAATTCAAGAGGAAGGCACACTTCCAAGCTCTTTCTATGAAGCCAGAATTACCCTAAACAAGATGAGAGACAAAAATCACATAATCATATTGATTGATGCAGAAAAGGCATTTGACAAAGTCCAACACCCTTTTTAGGTAATTACTCTCAGTAAAGTGGGAATAGAGGGATCATACCTCAACATAATAAAAGCCTTATATGACAAACCTACAGCCAACATTACTCAATGGGCAAAAACTAAAACCATTTCCCTTAAGAACAGGAACAAGACAGGGATGCCCACTTTCACCACTCATGTTCAACATAGTACTTGAAGCGCTAGCCAAAACGATCAGACAAGAAGAAGAAATAAAAGGCATCCAAATTGGAAAAGAAGAAGTAAAATTTTCATTATTCACAGATGATATGATACTGTACTTAGAAAACCCTAAAAACTCCTTAAAAATATTAGAACTAATAAATGAATTTGGCAATGTAGTAGGATACAAAATTAATGCCAAGAAATCTATGACATTTTTATACACCATTGGTGAACTTACAGAAAGAGAAATTAAAAAAAAATCCCATTTACCATTGCACCAAAAAAATTAAGATACCTATGAATAAACTTAACTAAGGAGGTGAAAGACCTCTACCCATAAAAATACAGGACATTGAAAAAAGGGATAGAGGAAGACATAAACAGATGGAAGAACATACCATGTTCATGGATTGGTAGAATAAAGATCATCAAAATGTCCATACTACCCAAAGCAATCTATAGATTCAATGCACTCCCCATTAAAATACTAACAGCATATTTCACAGAACAAACTCTCTAAAAATTCATTTGGAATAAAATAGACAAATAAATAACCCAAATAGCTGCTACAATCCTGAGAAAGAAGAACAAAGTAGGAGGGATATCAATACCACATATCAAGCTGTATTATAAAGCCACTGTTCTCAAAACTGCCTGGTACTGGCACAAGAACAGACATATATACCAATGGAATAGGATAGAGAACCCAGAAATTGACCCAAACCACTATGCTCAATTAATATTTGACAAAGGAGGCAAGAACATACAATGGAGTCAAGACAGTCTCTTCAGTAAATGGTGCTGGGAAATTTGGTCAGACACATGCAAAAAAAATGAAACTAGACCACCAACTTACACCATACACAAAAATAAACTCAAAATGAATAAAGGACTTAAATGTAAGATGGGAAACCATAAAAATATTAGAGGTAGCAAAATTTCAGACATATGCCGAAGGAATTTCTTCACTGACACAGCTCCTAGGGCAATGGAAACTAAAGTGAAAATAAACAAATGGGACTATATCAAAATTAAAGTCTTCTGCACAGCAAAAGAAACCATCAACAAAACAATAAGAAAACCAACTGCATGGGAGAATATATTTGCCAATGATATCTCTGACAAAGGTTTAATCTCGAACATTTATAGGGAACTCATACAACTTAACAAAAAGAAGATAAACAACCCAATCAAAAAATGGGCAACCGACCAAAATAGACTCTTTTTGAAAGAGGACATACATAAGGCTGAGAGACATATGAAAACATGCTCAAAGTCACTAATCATTAGAGAGATGCAAATCAAAATGACAAAGGTACTATCTCACACCTGTCAGAATGGCTATTATCAACAAATCTACAAATGACAAATGCTGGTGAGGATGTAGAGAAAAAGGAGCCCTCGTTCACTGCTGGTGGGAATGCAGACTGGTGCAGCCACTGTGGAGAACAGTATGGAGTTTCCTCAAAATCTAAAAATGGAACTTCCATTTGACCCAGTGATCCCACTTCTAGGAATATATCCCAAGAAACCAGAAACAATAATCAGAAAGGATATATGCCTCCCTATGTTCATAGCAGCACAATTTACAATAGCTAAGATTTGGAATCAGCCTAAGTGCCCATCAGCAGATGAATGGATTAAAAAAACTTTGGCACATATACACAATGGAATACTATACTGCTATAAAAAGGAAGGCACTCCTACCATTTGCAACAGCATGGATGGAGCGGGAGATCATTATGCTAAGTGAAATAAGCCAGTCAGAGAAAGATAAATATCACTTAAATGCTCTCACTTATTTGTGGATTATAAGGAACAACATAAATGGATGAACAAAAACAGATGTAGAGACAGGGAAGCATCGATCAGATTCTCTAAACTCAGAGGGAAGGTAGGGGAGGGTGGGGGTGAGGGGCATAGATCAACCAAAGGACTTGTATGCATGCATATAAGCATAAACGATGGAATGGATGTGGACAACAGGGGGTGAGGGTGAGGGCAGGATTGGGGAGATGAGAGGACTTTGGGAGGATAAGGGCACATTTGTAATATATTAATCAATAAAGGGGAAAAATTATAAAGCAATAAAATAAAGATAATAAATACCTGTTTGCTTATCCCAAAATCTCCTTTTCACCTTTTACCTTATATACTAGTCAGGTGGTAAATTAAATAACAACATAAAGATAATTGTACTGGCACAAAACACAAGGATATAGATACAGATGTTTGATTTTAGGAATAATGGCGATTCTGTGATTAAATTATGATTTTAAATTCTTTTTATCAGAAAAAAATAAAGCCTAATTATTTCTCATGAAACTTTTATTTTTTATGTGTTGTTGGGTTTTTTTTTTGGGGGGGGGGTGGAGGGGGAGAGAGAGAGAGAAAGAGAGAGAGAGAGAGAGAGAGAGAGAGAGAGAGAGAGAGAGAGAGAGAGAAAGAGAAAGGTGTGAGAGAGAAACATTACTGATCTGTTGCCTCCCATGCGTGCCTTGACCGAGGATCTAACCTGCAACCTGGGTATGTGCCCTCACAGGGAATCAAACTTGCCACCTTTTGGTATATGGGATGATTCTCCAACCACCTTAGCCACACCAGATGGGGATCTCATGCAACTTTCAAGGCAGAGATTATAGTGAAGCTATGATGACCTGACCATCAAAATAGAGCAAACAACTTAGGGTATTAGCCTAATATCTTCTGAACATTATTATTATTGCTTTTCTATCTCATTTCCCCAGAATATGCTGGAGTTATCAAACACTATAAGTAGGCTATGATGCACAGTATTCAAAACACACACACACACACACACACACACAAAATCTAAATTCACTCACAGCAAATAGACTGACTACTATATCTCAGACAAACCAGTGGGTATTTTCCCTAACCAGTCAATGAGGATCAAGTCCATGTACCTCAAAAAGGATTCAATTTTCTGTGCCTGCAAACTCATGTCTATGCAGCTCATCACTTAGGCTTTTGCATCTGGTACTTCCCAGTTGCTCCTCAGGATCCCTAATTGAGGATAGTGCCAAATCACAGAGAGATTTCTGGCTATATAAAGTACTCCTGGTACCAAGAAATGATTTAAGAACTTGAGCTGATGAATTATTTTTCTATTTGACAGTTAAAGTAGGTTCTTTAACTGTCGTTATAAACCACAATGATTAATCTCAATGACATAAGGAATTACTGGACAGGACAAGGCCACTCTCCTTAATATGCTTGTCCTCAGGCCCCATTTCTACCTCAGCTTTGTCTCAGCAGTCTTCGCTCACATATGGTTAAAATGTATTGCTGGTGGCAAAAGCTCATTTATACAAACAACAATATTTGTGTTGACCACCTTAATTAACAAATTATTCCACATGATTGCATATCCTTGAATGAAATAGTTTTGCCTGTAATACCTATGTAAGTAGCCCTTTGTGTGAGCTTGTCATAGCCTCTCATTAACTTCTTAAATTTTAAACATTCATCTTCTGTAAATAAAGCACCCTATTAAAAATAGCAATTTGTCTTAGACTACTTGTCAGATTGTTTTCTTGTGGTAAATGGCTGTGAGGTCATCATTGCAAACTTTACAATAAAATAACAATGATGAAGATAATTAGTGTTTTTCATATATTAACTTCACTTAACACAGCAACACCTCCCCATTTTGCAAGGAAAAAAAAAACTGGTTCATAAGTGTAAATTATTTTTCTCAAAGTTACACAGCTTCTGTCAAAATGAGGATTTCAATCATGTCTTTTCTTGTTGTGAAGCAGGGTCCAAGGAAGCAAATCAAGTTTTCCAAGTGTTCCATGGGTCTTCTCTGTAGAATCAAATTATTTTTTAGCCAATATATACATATACATATACATATACATATACATATACATATACATATACATATACATATACATATACATATATATATGAAACAGCTTCCTCTAGATATATTTCGAGATATTTTCTTATTCTTCTACATATAAGAAAATTAGTTCTAGTAAAGTCAGATCATAAGACTATGAGCAATATATTTTTATAAACATTTACCAGTGGAAGTAGCTTAGGTTTTGAGAAAACAATAACAACTCCAATCTTCATTTCAGCTCTCATTTAGTTGCTGTAGCACAGTGAGAAAAATTACATAACGTCTCTGAATTTCACCTTCGGCATTTGTAAAGTGGGGTTAAAATGATAATATCTCACAGATTTTGGAATGCTTAAATGAGATCATATATGTGAAAAGATAGAGCCCAGGTCCAAGCTCCATAATTGTATGTTATCTGTAAATGTTAAGGTAAAACTTTGTATGGGAAACAGTGGCTCTTGGAGGACATTAATCTATAGTAAGACATAACTTACACAAAGAAAATCTCTAAGATAATTAATTATAAATTAGCACCAGATAGTGTAGTGAAAACTTTTGCAAAATTGTCAAAGGAAGTTAGACGAAACAGGTGACTGGAAAATGAGGTTAATCTGTGAAGGTTTTATGAAGGAAGTACAGAAGTGCAAATGTGTCTTGGCAAAGAAGAGTGAAAGGGCACGAGGCAGGCAAGCAAGCAGGAAGGAAAGAGACTAGTGGCATTTATTGTGCACATTTGTGTACAGCAGTTACATAGGTAGTTTGTAGCAGGTTGCTTTAAGAGCAAGATTTTGGAACAAACGTGGCTTCAAATCCTTGCTCCAGCACATAGTAGCTGCATGATAATATATACATAACTAATCCTCTCTGAGTCTCCATTTCTTCTCTTATAAAATGAGAAAATAACACCAACCTTCCAAGGTTGTGGATTTTGACTTATTGTAAAGTACAATGTCTGACCCAATAAATGGTCGTTCTTTGAACATCTGTTCAATCTATTGAATTTACTTTATGGCTGATCTCCAACCACAGCAAGCTCCTAGTTTGCATTCCTTTAGAAGAGTGTTGGATAGAATATTCTTAGCTTGCTTAAACCACTGCTTTCAGGTTGTGGGAGAGCAAGGTAGCCAAGACTCTCATAAACATAATGGACCTAGGAAAATCTGTGCCCATGGATTTCAGAGCTCTACACACCTGGGAGTCACAATGCAATTCCTTTCCAAGAACCCCCTCCTCATTCTTAATTAAAGTCAGAGAAGTCAGCCAAGCAGTCAATGATCACCTCAGGTGCTGGAAGAGAGCAACTGGAGTGTAACTGGCCTGGATTGGGCACGTTTGCCATATCCTGTTGTCATGTGCTCTAACTTGTTCACCGTTAGCCCTGCAAACAGATCTCCTACACAGCTACTTACGAAATAAACCCACAGGAATGAGAGTTCTCACGGTCCCTGACTCTGCAGAGAAATAAGACTATTTTTCTACTGATGGAACAGTTAATAGTGTTTGCTCCGCTCCCTGTAGGGCATAGAAACATGATACTAACACTTTCCTAGGACAGAGACTGGAAATCTCTTTGACCTTGGCTGTCACCAACAGGGTTAATGGATAGGCCTGTGTCATAGTTTGAGGCAGAAGGATGGAATTAAGGGAGAGAAAGGAAAGGAAAAATAAGTGGCAGGAGAGGAAGGAGACACTCAAGGCCCTTCTTCCCACTAATTTTAAGCACAGTTTTTTGCCCCTCCTAGTCACCCAAGGTAATGAGTAGAGATGACCTTGTTTCTAGAGAGAGCAAGAAGTCACCCTGCAGGGTATGATTTGTGACACTCTGGGAATGCCCCACATGCACACAGGTGCTGTAAAGTTGCCAGAAATTCCCACCATTAGTCATGCCTATGAGTTACAGAATTGAAATATCTATTAAATTGCAAATATGTTAGCTGCCAAGTTATGTGGAAACATTTTTGGCCATTATCAGAAACATCCTTTAAATTCCTTAAGACAAAGGCCACAATCAGGGAGACTCCCCACCTTCCCCAAGTGAATTTAGCCAAGTGAAAGATGCCTATGCGTTTAGGAAAGGTCTCAAACTATATCCCATCCTTCTTTTAGCCTATGCTTTATTTGCTCTACACAGTGCTCTACAAGTCATGAATCCTTTACCTCACTAAGGTATTAGATTAGCCCCAGCAGAAAGTAAGGATCTGAGGAGATGGACTACAGAGAAGACAGGGCATTAGGGCATTTAAGAGTCAGAGAAAGGACAAATATGTCATTAAGGGTGGGCTGGGTAGGCTAGGAAAGGCAAGGTCATCTAGGAAGGGAGATGGAAGCCTAGGAGGAAAGGCAAATAAGCTGCTGCCAGCCAGTTTTGGTCATGAGATTTCTATGCCCGCAACTATGCGAAAGAACAGTCAATTACAAAATGTACAGTCATGTGAAAGTCCCCTTAATGTAGCCAAGAACTATCGACTGCTGAGGTCTTTCCTCATTAAGCCATACAAAATGTATAAAGGAAATATATTCTCATGTGATAATCAGGACACCCACATTCAGATCATATTACCTGGGTACTCAGAGAGAACATGAAGGAGAGGGAACATATGCCAATGATATTTTCCCCTAGGTACTTCACATCACGCCACTTCAAGGCAGCTTCAAGGCAGATGCTTTATCCCCAGGGCTCTTCATTTATCTGTTACTTTTGAAACCAACTTGCTTCATCATCTAAATCTCTCTTCTCTGTAAGGTGATCAATTTGCCAATACCCTTCTGGTAGTATTGCATCCATGAACTATGCCCTTTGCTCTCTACTTAGATCGACCAGTCTATTGGATGGCGTGATTAGGATGCCTTCAGACTGCTGTTCTCACTTTGTTTATTAACTGCTCTCTAGGCCACTTAAGGGTTGTTTTTTCCCCACTTGCTCACTTGCTGCTGGAGACAGAAACAATGGAGCAGAGTCTGACCCAGAATCATCCTTTATCCTTTAAGACAAAAGCCACAATCATGCAGACTCCCTCCGCCACCCGCCCCCCGCAGTGAATCCAGACTATAGGTATGTTTCATTTGCTCTACAAGTCAAGGATTTCCACATAAAATTAAACTTCTAGTATCTCTTCAAAATGAGTGGGCCTAGTGGTATTAGATCTTCAATCTCACATGACAGAAATCAGCTAGGGCTGAGTCAGTGTTGCTAAAAGTCTTCAGTTTGTCCCTCCCTATTGCCTCACACTTCCACTCAAGTACATGACATGCCTGTTTTTTAGAAACATTTGAGTATTGATTGATTAGAGTACTACCCCTTTTCTGCTGCCATCAACAGCAAATATTGTTCCTTTTATAAGAATAGAATCTGAGTTATTTATTCTTAAAGTTAAAACAATGGATTTTCAAAGGAATACTTTGAAGTAACTGGTTATTTCTGAGGTTCTTAGACCTATGCTCTGGAGTCACCAACTTTGGAGTCTGCCTGGGGTTGCATATCCTCTTTTTCTCTCTCAGAACCCAGGCTTAGGGGACTATGGACAGAGTAACAGTGGGATAGAACAGGAAAGGATTGTGCTAGGGATCAGAAAATTGGAGTTCTAGTTCTGGCCATGGCAGTCCCAGCTGCCACCCCAGAAAAAATGATTTAAATTCTCTGAGCCATCGTTTATTCTACTGAAAATACAAATAGTAACAATAGTAGCATTGTTGCTGAGTCCATAAAGTTATGTGAAAAACAGAATGAGATCTCAGAAGTGGAAGTGCTTTGAAATTTTAAAGTACTCTACAAACACAAAACTATCTTATTTGTACAAAATACTTAAAATGAAATAAGAACCCAACCAATCCAAGCTACACATAATGTTTGAGTACCTCCTATATGCTTTGTACTTGGGGAGATAGGAAATAAACAGTCAACATATATCTGTTCTTAAGGAGCTTACAGGCTATCTGAGAAAATAAAAAACAGAAAATAATAAAAGATTATATTTGCAATATAAAGTTAACACCTGCTAATTATCTTATTGAAGTTGTTGAAGACATAGTCATTAGTAAGATGCCAGTAAAGGAAGGTACTCACTTGAATACTCACTTACCTTTCTTAAAGGTTTTCTCTGTGGAAGAAAAAGTGTTATATGGTCGTATACCTTTAGGAAAGGTTTCAAACTATATCCCATTCTCCTTTAGAAGTCCAATTTGCAAAATTATTCCTTTGTTACAATAGGTAGCTAGATATTAATAAAGGATGGGAGGAAAGGGAATCACATTAAGAAGCTAATAAACTAGGGGCCATAAGTCTGCTTTACTAGTAAATTACAGCTTCAGACACCCCAAGTATTGTAGCATTGCCCTTCCAAGGGGATTAACACCCTTCTCTCCCCATATAGGAAGAAAGGACCAACTTTCCAATCTCTCCAGGGTATAACCGATTCATTCGTTCATACTATAGGGGGAAGGAATAAGCAATCAAATAAAAATTCCTATGCTGGGCACATGCCTACTAGAAGCCAAGGTAGTGCAGGGGTAGGTGCTTCTACTATGAGACATGTTCAGTAGGAGCCAAGATGGTGACCATAAGGCGCTGACCGAGCCTGGGAAAAGGATCAGATTGGATAAGGGACAGAGAACACCCAAAGATCTAGGAAATGGATTGGTTATTAGAAGGATCCAACACCAGCCCATGAAAGATTGGGGAGTTGATTGGTTAGTTTGAAAGGGCTACTGGTCCTTGCCAAGCCCAGGATAATACAACCCAAGCTTAACAAAGCTCCCTCACTCTCTCTTGCCCAGTAACATGTGCTGGCCCCATTCGTTCACATGTTCTTTTCTCCATAGTAGCCATGTGGCCCTAGCAGCTGTGTGGACTCCAAATACAGCCTCCAAGGATGATCCTGCATACAGCAATGCAACACCAGCCAAAGCACAGCTGGGAACAGAATACCTAGCCAGACAGGTACAGACATGGTTTAAACCAATGGCACAAATTTTTTCACTGGTCTTTATTCAGGGCCTAATGAAGATCAGGCTGGATTTTTCCCACAGTGGGAGGTATGAAGATGAGACATCAGAAACCTGAGTGCAGCCATTTATTTCAACACCAATCAATCTTACCACTAAACCTCATCCTCCTATGTGTGGGTCCCTGGAAATGCTTTTCTTGTGTCTCTGGGAAAGAACCCAATTTTCACCAACAACAATATTAGAATATTGGTAACATTAAGATGCCCTAGATGCCTTGCAACAAAGAAAACTTTTTGAACTTTGACCTAGCAGATAAACACATTGCTACATAACCTCTGTCTACTCCCATCCCCTCCTATTCTTTCTCTCTCCTAGAAGTGACTATTTTTTTTATATTTTTTTATTGATTAAGATATTACATATGTGTAGCCTCTACCCCCCCCCCCGCTCATCCCCTCACCCCCCCGTTGTCCGTGTCCATTGGTTAGTCTTATATGCTTGCATATAAGTCCTTTGGTTGATCCTTCCCCCTTGCCCCCACCCTCCCCTACCTTCCCTCCAAGGCCCGACAGTCCAATCAAAGCCTCTCCGTCTCTGGATCAGTCCTTGTTTATCAGTTTATGTTGTTCATTATATTCCACAAATGAGTGAGATCATGTGGTATTTATCCGCTCTCCAGTTCCATCGATACTGTGGCAAATGGTAAGAGTTCCTTTTTCTTCTTCCTCTTCTTAAAGAATACCTTTCAGCATTTCATATAATGCTGGTTTGGTGGTGATGAACTCCTTTAGCTTTTTCTTATCCGTGAAGCTCTTTATCTGACCTTCCATTCTGAATGATAGCTTTGCTGGATAAAGTAATCTTGGTTGCAGGCTCTTGCTATTCATCTCTTTGAATATTTCTTGCCACTCTCTTCTGGCCTGCATGGTTTCTGTTGAGAAATCAGCTGACAGTCGGATGGGTACTCCCTTGTAGGTAACTGACTGTCTTTCTCTTGCTGCTTTTAAGATTCTCTCTTTATCTTTTGCTCTTGGCATTTTAATTATGATGTGTCTTGGTGTGGTCCTCTTTGGATTCCTTTTGTTTGGGGTTCTCTGCGCTTCTTGGACTTGTAGGTCCATTTCTTTCACCAGGTGGGGGAAGTTTTCTGTCATTATTTCTTCAAAAAGGTTTTCAATATCTTGCCCTCTCTCTCCTTCTGGTACCCCTATAATTCTGATGTTGGTATGCTTGAAGTTGTCCCAGAGGTTCCTTACACTATCTTCATACTTTTTGAATCTCTTTTCTTTTTTCTTTTTCGGTTGGGTGTTTTTTGTTTCTTTGTATTTCAAATCTTTGACTTGATTCTTGGGATCCTCTTGTCTGCTGTTGGAGCTCTGTAAAATATTCTTTATTTCAGTCAGTGTATGCTTAATTTCTAGTTGGTCCTTTTTCATGTCCTCCATGGTCTCACTATACTCCTTGAGGGATTCATTAAATTTATCGGCGGTTTCCATAAAATTCTTGACAAACCTTATAAACGTGGCCTTGAACTCTATATCCAGTCGTCTGTCCTCCTCCATTTCTGACAATTGTGACCTGTTTCTCTGTCTCTGCATTTTGGCTGCTTCCCTGTGTTGATAGAGTGGCCCTGCGCGCCAGGTGTCCTGTAGGGCCCATGGCTCAGCCTCCCCAGTTACCTGGGGTGGACACTCTTGGTGCACTCTTGGTGCCTTGGTTGATGTAGGATCACTGGGAGGAATTGACCTCCAGGCCAATTGGCTGTGGGAAGCAGCTGTGTCTGAAGTGGGAGAATGGTCCCCCTCTGACCACTGGGTACAGTGGCTCCTGGATCTAAGGAGGTGCTAATTCAGCCCCTGCCTGAGGCCTCACAGCCGGGCCACGAAGAGGCTCAGCTGTGAAGCAATGCAAGCCGCTGCGGGGCCTTGGGCCTTCTCTTGGAAGTTCCGGGTCTGGCTGGCCCGGCTGCAGTTAGGTAATTATCAGGTTGCAAAGGGCCGGAGCATTCACATGCAAAAGCCTCTGCCGCAGCCTGGGTGGGGCAGGGTCTCAGGGAGTCAAAAGGCCAGAGAAAGAAGCAATGGCTGATTCTCCGCGCCCGGAGTCACGCGTCTCAGTGTCCCGGTAATAGCTGCAAGCACCTCTGAGGGAAATCCGCCCTCAAGTTCGCCCGCTGCCGCCTGAGAGAGCAGCCTCTCCCCGTATGTGTCCTGGGTCCCCAGAGACTTCCCGGAACCGGAGTTCAGAGCAGTCGGGAGCTTGTGATTCAAAAAGACAGCCGCGTCCTCAGGTGCCACCCCCTTTCCGCGCGCGCGAGCCGCCGCCGTACCTCTGCACTCAGCCTCCGCAGCTCCTCTGGCTCTCAGCGTGCTTTTCTTGTCTTCTAGTTGTAGAAATTACACTCAGCCAGCCTTCCTGTTTTTCTGGATGATGTTTGCTCCGTTCTTTGGGATAATTTTCAATTGCTGTGGGAGGCGACTATTTCCCGGTGTTTATCTATGCCGCCATCTTAGTTTCTCTCCTAGAAGTGACTATTAACATATCTTAGAATTGGAGTTCCACACAACACAGTTTGGGAAACACTGTTCTATTGAATAAATTTAATTTTTTCACAGCTTCCAGAGAAAACATAATTTTATCTATACCTAACTGCATTCATAACCATGTTAGAAACTTGGATCCTGAGTATCTTATTACACACGGTAAACACTGATTTATGTGTTAGTCTTTACCAACTGAATTAACATCATTTAACTAGACTACTCTGCATTGCTTCACTTTCACTGGCTCAAAATCATTGTTATACCTGCAATGAACCTCCCTGAAATCCAGTTTTTCTCAATATGGATCTTCATATTAAAAGGACAATATGGCAACAAAACACAAAGCTTGGCAAATTTCTTTGTATGTTCTTGATTTTCCTGGAGCTACACTTTTCCTTTCTTCTCTTATAGCATAAGCTTAATTCAGATGTAATTCTGTGCCCAATTCTTACCAATCTGATCTAAGGTACTCACTGAGAGCAAAGTATTAGGCTCCAAAATGTTGAGGGTATCCTTTTTAGGGGTCTCTAAATTCCATTAGATAATTATTGAGGACCAAATAGTTAATGTAAAAAAAAAAAGACATATAATGGAAGGATGGACTTTGTGGTTGATTTTATATATATACATATACATATACATATACATATACATATACATATACATATACACATATATATATATTATTGATTTTACAGAGAGGAAAGGAGAGGGATAGAGAGTTAGAAACATCATTTAGAGAGAAACATTGATCAGCTGCCTCCTGCACGTCCCCTACTGGGGATTGATCCTGATACCAAAGTACATGCTCTTGACCAGAATCAAACCTGGGACCCTTCTGTCTGGGGGCTGATGCTCTATCCACTGAGCCAAACCCATTATGGCTGTGGTCGATATTTTGTAGCAAGCTTTCTATATACATTAGCTCTCTGGGGGCCCATATAATGATTTTGAAAGGAATTTTAGAGACAGGACAGGTAGTATCAGGGACAGGGGGCTCCATCGGGGAGAGGGGGCCTATGGGAGAGTAATGCATAGATGAGGGTTCCAAGCCACCAAAATACTGATCTTACTTTCACAGAGGATAGATAAAAGTCACAAGATATTGGTGATGAGAAAAATAAGACTTTTTTGGGGTGTGTGTGTGTGCTAGCTAGCAGCCTGTATCCCTAATGTACATTCCTGTTAGCCTATAGTCTAGTCACTGCCCCTTCCTTAATTATCTAGCCTTGCAAGACCTGTTTACCTAAATACTCCCATTTTATAGAGGCCATAAACCATGAATAATCAGTGCTGGTGCCAGGCCAGACCTTTAGGTGTGGTCTCACAGCCCCCATCACAGCACATGGGGCTTTTTGCAAAGCCCATGAAAGTTCCGGAAGTATGATCCATATTTGGGGGACACAGAAACCAAAGGGTATAAAGAGAAAGCTTCCTCTATATTGGCTTACTCAGGATTTGGAAATAGGCTCCCCTGAGTCACGGTACTAGTACATCTGGAAATAAATTGTGTGTGTTTTTCCTGTATCTCTGGGTACTCCTGTGTATTTTTAGGTCACCTGGTAAATTCTGTAAAATAAAAATGGTTTCCCTGACTGAGAACACGCAGCCAAAGTTGCCCCCTTGAGGCACCACTGCACAAGAGCAGGTGAGTGAGGCCCTGATGATGGGAAGGTGAACCTCCAGTGATTTACTGGGTCCCAGTCCTCATTGGGCCTGGGCGACTGGGGCCCCACTAGCACTCTAGTGGACTCCAAGGAGGACAGGAAAGCCCTTTTCTGGAACCATATATCTGACCGGTGAGTTTTCCCCCAGGGGACCAGTTCTAGTTCAGGCCTGCCTTTAGGGGCAGAAGAAGTAGTTGATCATTACTTAGGCAAATTATTTGCCTCGGTCCAGGAACTTTCCATGGGTGAAAGTCAAAACTTGGACTAACTGGTGTGTGAATGTGAGTGTGAAAGCCTGCGTGAAGTGAAAGATACCTTGTGTTGTCTTGTGTCTCTGTTAACTGGAAGGGGATTACACGGTTTAACTACAAACATGGGAAGTAGTTCCTGTAAACCTGCTGCCTTAGAATGTATGCTAAAGAATTTTAAGAAGGGCCCAGATCACTGCTTGCAATGCAGATGTCTCTCCACGAAATCAGGGGCCCCCAGCATATGGATGAGGATAGGAAACATGAGAGTGTTTGTTGATGTTTTATGTTTCTTTGTTGTTTAATTTGTTTAAATTAAACAAATTTAATTTGTGCACCTGCTTGTGATGGGGCAAATCTAGTTTTGGGAGAAGCCCAGTTTGTGTGGTGAGACTGAACACCTTACAGAGATTGGAAGACATCCCAGAAGCTGCCAAGAATCCTTATTCTTGGGGGCTTCTTGCTCTTCTTGTCAAGGTGTTACCCCACTAGAAACTCTTAGCTAGTGAGATTTCTGTCTATCTGTCTGCAATGTAATTTTGGTTTTCTAACTTTTAGTGACTTTAATTTTCTCTTCCCTGACTTATGATTTCACTGTGCTGGGTTAAAATTTTAAGATTCTAAGATTAATTTGAAAGTGCAAAATTTGTAAAGCTTGCAACCCAGGGAAGTTAAAACAAAGGCCAGCTAATTCCAAGCCTAACAGACCATTATCTTCCCCACCTGAGGTAAAGTGGGAGGGTAAAAGAAGGAAAAAAAAAAGAGGGCCATTTTACTCTGAGGAAAAGCCGAGGTTTCTGTTTCCAGGCCAGACAGAATGAGAAGCGGTACTTGCTGAACTTGGAAGGGTGGATAAATTTGATAAACCCCACCCAGCATTACTTCCATTAAACATCAGTTGTCAGCGTTGGTATTAATGGGGTCAGGGACTGGGATGGGACCAGGATGGGACCAGAATGGGACCGGGACAGTAATGGAACAGGGCTGTGTTTGTGATATCACAAACCCGCGCAGGCCAGCCGAGGTGGAACTGAGGCTGTCAATGAAGCAGTTACAACTTTGTGGCAACTGTGCCCTTGAGGGTAGAGCATCAAGGAAATGGGTGAGTGGTAGGCATGTCCTCCCAGGGTTTTCTCTAAGACATTCAAAGGATATCATATCTGTGACATTACTAAAATATAAAAATTTAATAGCCAAACTGAAAATAATTAATTCTGTAGTCAAGAACAAGTCTTTTATGTTACAACTGGTTTAAGTTTTAATAATATTTAAATTGGGTATATTTGACAGATTTTCCAAATGTAATATTTCGGGAATTAAACAGAGAGAAAGCTTTGAGACATCTCAAGGACCCTGAGGTGACACAAAGATCTACTCTCTCCCTAGAAAGAAATATTTTTGAACTAAATTAGACCAATACAATATATTTGAAATTACATAAGGAAGTAAGCTATGCAGGTTGGGTTGGTTAACAAAATCAATGCTTACATGATAATGGGCAGTTCTTGTTTGGGGGTATATGACTTCGAGCCAGATTAGCATGTCGTTTCCTTGAACAGAAGGGGCAATCATGTTTATTGGTCAAGAAAATGCTTTAGGTAATACTTGGCTTTAAAATCTCAAAGTTGTTAAGATAGAATAAATAGATGTAACTAAAATGAAGAATTTGGATAAAATTTTTTCAGTAATAATTATAATCCTATCTAATAAAATAGTAATATGCAAATTAGCCATCACTCTGTGACAAAGATGGTGGCACCCACAGCCAATAAGGAGGGAATATGCAAATTGACTGTCAATCCTTGACAAAGATGGCAGCTGGGGTGGAACACCTGCATTGTTGCCATGGCAACAACGCAAGTGTCCCTCTGGGCCTGCTTTGTCACCACTGCTGCAGGGGCGGAGGATCAGAGACACAAGCCTGCAAGGGGGCCCGGCACCCAACAGCCCCAAGCCCCACAGCTGCAGCAGTGCTGGGACTGGAGGAGCAGAGACACAGTCTACAAGGGGGCCTATCACCCAGCAGTCCCAAGTCCCTTGGCAGTGCTGGGGCTACTGTGGCTGAAGGAGCAGAGACACAAACCCACAGGGGGGGCCAGCACCCAGCAGCCCCAAGCCCTGTGGTGGCACTGGGGCCGGAGGAGAAGAGACACAGCCTGCAGGGGGGCCTGGCACCCAGCAGCTCCAAGCCCCGTGGCCACAATGGCACTGGGGCCACTGGGGCTGGAGAAGCAGAGACACAAGCCTGCAAGGGGGCCCAGCACCCAGCAGCCCCAAGCCCCGCGGCTGTGGCAGGGCTGGGGCTGCTGGGGTCAGAGGAGCAGAGACACAGACCACAGGGGGACCCAACACCCAGAAGCCCCAAGCCGCATGACCATGGAGGCGCTGGGGCCAGAGGAGAAGAGACATAAGCCCACAGGGGGTCCGGCACCCAGCAGCTCTAAGCCCCATGGCCATGGCTGCACTGGGGCTTCTGCAGCCATAGTCAAGACACAAATCCACAGGAAACCTGTGGAAAGAAAGATAAACTATCATAATTTTAACTCCCTTTCCACAAGATGAGAAAACTGACCCTGATTTATTTAGTGATATGGTCCACACCTTTCTACAAGCACAGGGTATGTTATGACCACTCCCAAGAAAGTCTGGTCAGAATACTGTCTCCAGAGAATAAAGCTACTGTGGCAAATCATCTAAGAGAGGAAACAAGCTTTTGTTGGGTTTATTCTGAAGGTCAGAGAACATGCCACCCCAACATATGCCATGCTGTTATATTGGTGATCTTGAGCTGCAGATGCTTGAAAAACAGTAAATGCAAGGAGAGGCTTTCACTGAAGTCTCCTGATCTGCCCAAAATTGGACCCCTCAAAAGGAGCTTAAATGCTATAGGTCTCCTCTTTAGGAAAAGTGTCATCAGCCAACAAAGACTGATTCCTGTCACAGGACAGGAGACTAGAAGTTGACATCACACCCAAACTTTGTTACAAACTATCTTCCCCCACCACCCACTCATCTTTCCTGAAGAGGCCAACATCTCCCATCCCCTCTCCCTAGGAAGAAGGTAGTTAAATCTGGACTCTAAGCCACCTTGGGGAGTTATTCATTTTTCCCTGGGATCTCCCACATATACACGAGGTACACATGTTAATGAACTTTAGTTTTTCTCTTGGTAATCTATCTTTCATTACAAGGGCCTCCTCTAAGAACTGAGAAGGGTAGAGGAAAACTATTTTTCCTCCTCCATAATTTTATCTCGGTAAATCAAGTCCCAGGCTGAACAGTGAGTTTGGCTCAAGTGCCAAGCAGTCCCAGCTGAGGGGAGGGAAGCTTCTAGGGGGAAATCAATGATACTGGCATCAAAGTAGGACAGAGGGCACATGCATGGTTGCTGGTTGGAGCTTAAAGTGGTTAAACATTTTTGGAGGATGATTTGGCAAAATTGATAGAAATGTTCAAGGTACATCCAAGAGTCTTGTTCTAGGAATCTCATCTACTGAGATAAAGCACGAGTACATAAGCCCTGGTCAGAACCCAGGATGCTACTGCAGGCTCCCCTTCCACGATAGGAAAACCTGCTAACAACCTGCATTTTTAGGACAAGGTGGCATCTATATATACTAATAAAAGGATAATATGCTAATTAGAAGGAACATCTTCTGGACAAAGCCATGGTGGTGAGGCTGAGGCAGAGGCATTTAGAGGTGATCAGGCAGGCAGGGGAGAGCAGTTAGGGGGATCAGGCCGGCAGGCAGGTGAACAGTTAGGAGCCAGCAGTCCCGATGGGTCCCAAATTGGAGAGGTTGCAGGCCGGGCTGAGGGACTCCCCGCCTCCCATACATGAATTTCGTGCACCGGGCCTCTAGTATGTTAATAATGAAAGTTCAGTCACTCAAGAGGAAACTGACTGTTCTCTGTTGGAGGAAGGGGCCAGCATGTAATAGAAAAAAAAAAAAGCCTGAAATAGAACAAGGGCAGACAGAAATGAAATGCTATGGCTATCTGGGAAAGGGAGCACCTGGCTGGCCCTGGTGTGCTTCCAACAATGTAAGATTTCCAAACGCGGGAGCCCCAGTGGGACTCAGAAACTAAGTAAAGCCTTCAATATTCAGCAAGGCAAAGAAGGGCCTTCTGAATTTTACCAAGACTAAAAGATCAAATGAGACAGTACTCTGGGACAGACCCTGAGGACCTGTTGGGCCAAGAAATATTAAAAATTGCATTTTACCACCAATAGTTGTCCTGACATCTCAATAAAATTGCAAAGTTAAAGAACTGGAAGGATAGAAGTGCACAAAAGCTGTTGAAAGAGTCTGAGAAAATCTATGTACATAAAAATAAGAAAGGCAAAAAGAGAAAACTAACATAATGTTCACAATTGTAGAACAAGTGGCCTAGGGAAGGGCTGGCCCAGGGGGCCAGAAACAGAAGCCACAGCAGTAACCTTAACATGTTATCTCTAAGGAAAAATCTGGCAGTTTAAATCCAAGTGTCTAGAGGCTCCCTCCTCCCCCTGCCTTTTCTCTAGCCTCATATGCCTATACATAATTTTCCAAAAGTTTTAATTAACTTAAAGGCTTTGGAGCATTGCTGGGTTAAATGATAAATATCTAATTTTTTTTAAAAAAAACCTGAAACATTGATTGCTGGACATCTTTTAATTTGCCTGCTCTTAGTTTTTATTACAGAAGGTCTCTTATACTTTGTTGAAGGTATATTTTCTTGAAAGTAAAAGTGCATTTAAAGTATGTTCATAAATGTTAATCTAAGAAATTCTGGCTGTTTACTTTTTCATAATCATTGAAAATTAAGATTTCTAAGAGTAAGGAATTCTAATACATTTTTTTAAAAAAGAAAAGTTCTGTACAAGTTGCTGAATGTATTACAGAAAGATTATTAGAGTAGAAATACTTAATGGAAGGTCTGAGGCATGGTTATGAATTTTGAAGGAAAAAGAAGGTGGTCTCTAAAGGTGATGATTTCTGAAGTTGTAAAAATGTTTCTGAACATTATAAGAATGTCTGTGGAAGTTATAAGAAGCTTATAAAAAGAAATGTTAAAATGAAATTGATTAAATGATACAGGCCAGTAAGCCAGTACAAGCAGAACAGGGAAACTGTAATAGTAAAATAGCAAACTGGAGCCATCTAGAAAACTCTAGGCCATAATGAGTAGGAGGGCTGCTGAGATCGTCCTTGAAGCCTAGGGTATGGGCTCAGGTGGAGCCGCTGCAGGTGAGGAATTCAGCTAACCCAGCAGATACTGCAGGCAGGCCTGACGGCAGCTGGATGGCTTGGCTTCCCTGCCCTATGGGGCACATTGAGACTCAATCATGAAATTCCGGAAAGGCAGTCAATTACCATTCTTGTGGTGTTTATACAAACAATCAGGCCAAATTGAATGCAATAGATAAGTTGGTCTTAATTTGGTTCTTTAATAAGCATAAGGGTGATTTCAAGGAGAAAAATTCTATTTAAATAGGAGTTATTAGAACGGAAATGTTTTCTTTCCCTTCCACTAGACCATTTGTTATAACTCTTGCTGTTCTAGTTGCTCAATAATACTAAATTTTATAATACAGTTTGTTTCCACCAGGTCACAAGCCCATCTCCTTCCACGCCCAGGCCTCATCATCCCTCTGACAGACAGAAAGGATCTCTTGGCTCTGAAATAAAACTCCATCCCTCTTCAGCATAGAAGTAGCCAGAGGAGCCCGCCCACACCCACTTTCCCTGAAAGAATTCAGACCCAGGATCCTTGAGGGAAGGTGTTAGGCAGTTAGATAGACATGAGCAGAGCAAGGACAATGGGCCAACTGGAGAAGAAATAGATGGGACCCTGAGATGTGCTTCTCACCACTCCAATTGTTCTGAAGCTGAAAATGAAGAAACCTGTGTAGACTCCCTTTCCCTTCCTCTAAGAAAGCCAACAGGTTTTAGAATAGCTAATAGAGATAGAATCAGTAAGCCCTGAAGCCCCAGATCTCTGGGTTGCCATTATAATCACTTGGGCGATGAAAATGAAAAAAAAAAAAAACAAAACTGGAGCTTCTGAATACCCTACTTCCTAGCTTTGAGTCTTCTATTGAATCCCCAAGGCTGAAAATCAGCTTGAGGATCAAGGGAGGGCGGGGGAATGATGAGGAAAATAAGACATTGGAGGGGTGCTAGCAGCCTGACTCTGTATCCCCAATGTACATTCCTATTAGCCTATAGTTTAGTCATGGCCCCTTCCTTAATTATCTGGTCTTGAAAGACCTATGTATCCAAATATTCCCATTTTACAGAGGCCATAAACCAGCCGTGGGCAAACTACGGCCCGCGGGCCGGATCCGGCCCATTTGAAATGAATAAAACTAAAAAAAAAAAAGACCATACCCTTTTATGTAACGATGTTTACTTTGAATTTATATTAGTTCACACAAACACTCCACCCATGCTTTTGTTCCGGCCCTCCGGTCCAGTTTAAGAACCCATTGTGGCCCTCGACTCAAAAAGTTTGCCCACCCCTGCCATAAACCATGAACAATACACAACCCCCAGAGGGGGTTATTAGTGTTGGCACCAGGCCAGGCGTTTAGGTGTGATCTCACAGCCCCCATCCCAACACACAGGGCTTTTTGCAAAGCTCGTGAAAGTTCCAGATGTATGATCCATATTTGGGGGACAAAGAAATCAAAGGGTATAAAGAGAAAGCTTCCTCCATATTGGCTTACTCAGGATTTGGAAATAGGCTACCCTGAGTCACAGTACTAGTACATCTGGAAATAATTTTTTTTTTCCTGCATCTCTGGGTACTCCTGTGTATTTTTTGGTCGCCTGGTAAATTTTGTAACACTGGGAAGAGGGAAACACATTTTCACAGAGGATAGAGTAATGTTGCAAAGTGCGGGGAGAGGAAGAAGGGGGGCACTACATGGGCTTTGGAATTTGAAGCTGATACTATGTAGCAGAGTGACCAATGAGGACAGCATGGGGGTCCTAAATAAAGGAAGAGTCCAATTAGAAAGGGTCATGTTCTTTAATAAAAAAAAAATGTGAAGAACTGCAGCCTTTATAAACCCAGAGACAAAGAGACTCAGAAAATTTTTTTATACTTGTTGTTGTTGTTGTTCTTTTTCCCATTAGAGAGAACAGGTTTTTCCTATTTGGAGACCCCTACCCAGAGGATTCCAATTTGGGGACCCCTTTTTAGGGAGAGCTTATATATGCTTACAATAAACTTCCACATTTTTATTAAAGAAGTCTTTTAGTCCTCAAATTTATTCTTCAACTTCCCACTGAAGAATCTGCACCCTGAACCCCACATACCAATTTTATGTAGTTGTTGGTTTAGAGATCACTTTTCTTGTATTACCACTATTTAATCAAAATCTCCACTTCTGTTTACTCCTCAACTTTCCACCATATGTTCTACTGTTTTCCCTAAACGCATCCTCACCCCAATATCTCAGCATTAACAGTAGAGACACAAAAGAACAAAAACCCAATACCACAAAAAGCATCTTTTCAAACTTTATGTGAAATTGTTTCCTCTGTGTGTAAATAACTGTCATTCTCCAGAACAGAGAAAATTATTCTAATAAGCTATGCAGTCTAAATGACCCCTGCAACAATGCACTACCAGTTAGTTTTAGCTTTGAAAAGTGAAATTAAAAGCACTGAATGCCCATCCTGTGTAGCTCAGTGGTTAAGCGTCGACCTATGAACCAGTAGGTAATGGTTTGATTCCCAGGTCAGGACACAAGCCCAGGTTTCAGGCCACATCCCCACTAGGGGATGTGCAGGAGACAGCCAATCAATGATTCTCTCTCACCATTGATGTTTCTATCATTCCCTCTCCTTTTCTCTCTGAACTCAATAAAAATACATGTTTAAACTATGCATTTGAGTATCTTCACCAAAGACTGATATGAAAGCGGGATTGACTGTCCTCCATCTTGTGAAACTGTGTCCCTAATCGGGAATAACCACAGGAATGCTAGAAATGTCCCGACTCCCCAACCACCACCCGAGCGGACCAATGAAGTTTCAAGAATGCAGCTAAGGTCCAAATTAGGCTATACCATAGGATGCTCCTTGTGCGCCACCCTTTACCAATCGGGAGGTAGTGGGGCATAGCTCAGGCCAAGGAATGTGTTAGTCATCTCCTGCCCCTTGTGCTGTAAGTTCCTGCTGTAAAACCCTGGAATAAAACCCTGGCCTGGAACTGACCAATCACTGTCGCCCACCTCACCCACCTAAGCCCACCCAAATGATTAGCCCCATAAAATCTTTGTCCTCTTGGAGCTCGGGGCTCTTCGCATGCTGCCGCTGCACCGGTGGAGCGGAGGGATCGAGCTCGAGCTTGAATAAAGGCTCTTTGCTTTTGCATCCGACTAGGCTCCCTGGTGGTCTGTGTTTGGGGATCTTGAAATCTGGGCTTAACAGATACAAATTCCACTTTGCAGTTTTATCAAGTTTTGCATATCCACATTGCTTTGCTACTATTGCTTAATAGTAACCTAGCAGCAAATCTTTGAGTCATGTCCATAGTATAAACCCTTTTTTTTTCAGCCATGGTGTTCAGAAACCAATGGGTTAAAAGATTAATCCAAATGTTTGAAAAGTCCCTAATCAAGAAATTCTACAGCTCTCAACAATAGCCAGTAGAAGGGGTATTATTTGCATATTCACCTGAGGACAAGTTAGTGTGTTTTTTCTAAATAGATAATGTGCATTTCTTCAAAGGTGCATAAAATCATGCATTGTGAATGATTTTCCAGGTGAATAGTGAATTATCTTCCAAAAACAGGTAATTAGTGCTGGCTTCCTGCTTGTGATAAAAGCCTCCATGAAGTATGTCTGCCTTGAGCTTCTCAAGACAGATGGTCTCCTTTAATCCGAGAAGCCTCTAATTAGTTTGCCAACCCTCTCTCACTCCTCTTCTACTTCTTCCATTATCCCCTGTTCTACATTCTCACCTACTTATGACTAACAGTCCATTTGCACTTTATCACTTCAACTAACCCTCTGCACAAAACACAATGTGAGAATAAAAGAAAAATCATCTGTAAAACAGCAAGTAGTCACCTAAAATATGCTGTGGAAAATAAAATTGTTATCTGTTGGCATCTTTGCCAAATGACCTGAACATACTATTATTGCACATGTCTATTTTTGGTTATACCCCTCCATACTTATCTGTAGCCTTCAAAGGAATAAAAAGAAATTTCTACAATAACAGCACACAGGTCTACTATGATTAATATATTAAAAGTGTTCTAGGAAAGTTGCACTTAAATAAAATCTGGTTTTAACGTAGTAGGAAAGCTGGATACTTAAAAGTAATTTTATGACAAATTCTTTTATATGGGAAAAGTAATTTCATAAAGACAATGATTGTCTTCTAAAACAGTCTTGAATATCTGTATCTTTTAATAACTGATTTATTTAAATCAAGTGGCACTGATACAATTTAAGAGAACACTTGTTTTATTGAAGAAATATTTCTCAGATTTATAAATTTAAAAAGAACAGTCATAACATAACCTTTTAAAACTCTAATAAATCTTTTAAAAGTTGAATACTCAATAAAGTATTAAAGAACTTCTAATCTACATAATTTTATAAATAATAAATCCCACTAATTTCATATTAAAACTCTTATTCCATGCCTGAATATTGCTAAACTCAAAACAAATATGAGTAGATGAGTAGGTTAATCTTTAAATAACCCTAGCCTTATATTTTGAACCAGGAGAAGAAAATCTCTTAATTGCTGTTTAATACTAAGCATACAAAGCACAGTGAAACTTAGAAAATGTTGCAAATAAAAATAAACTTTCACAGAACCACCTCTTTAAGGAGTCACTTGGTTTCTACCTCTAGCAGAATATTTGAACTTGTGGACAAAAAAGGGGTCACATACTAAATCTGACAAGCTCAGGGAAGGCCTGCATGGCAAGCCTTACAAACTGAGACCTAAAGTAACCACATAGGATGATGAGAAATTAAAACTTCCTAATTAAAGCAAATCATGCCAGGTAATCATGTCCTAGACCAGTATCTTCCTTGACAGAGGTCATTCTTTACCTTAACTGAGTCTGTCCATTGTCTTTTTGCATCTACAATAACATGTCTTTGGAATGTCAGAATGATCCCTTTCTCCAGACCCTCAGGGCATAATCTACCACCAGAGCAGAGACCACAAAACCCCTTATAATTATGTTTTTCTCCTACATATAATCAATATATGTGCAGCAAATGTTAACTGTTAAGTATTCTATATGCACCAATGTAAGAGAAGTATGTGTCAGAAACCCACCTCAGAAAAAAAGACACACACAGACTGATGGTGAAGGGATGGAAAAAGGTTTTTCAGGAGAATAGAAATGAAAAAAGTCTGGGGTAGCAATACTTATATCTGACAAATTAGATCTCAAAGTGGAGGACATAACAAGAGATAAGGAAGGCCACTTCATAATACTACAGGGAGCAATCCAACAAGAAGAAATAACTCTGGTAAACATATATGCACCAAATACAGGAGCACCCAAATACATTTAAAAAAAACAAAAACTTCTGGAGGATATCAAGGGTAGATTGACAGCAATACAATCATAGTAGGGGTCTTTAATACCCCACTATCACCATTAGACAAATCCTCTAAACAAAAAATCAGCAAAGAAACATCAATCCTAAATTACTCACTAGATCAGATGGAATTAATTGACATCTTCAGAACATTTCACCCCAAAGCCACAGAATATACATTCTTCTCAAGTGCACGTGGGTCATTTTCAAAAATAGACCATATATGGGTCACAGGCAAAGTCACTTCAAATTAAAGAATATGGAAATCATATCAAGCATCTTCTCAGATCACAATGGCATAAAACTGGAAATCAACTATAATAAAAACAATCCAAAAAATCAAACAAATTGAGACTAAATAGCATTCTATTTAACAATGACTGGGTTACCAGAGAGATCAGAGAAGAAATAAAAAACATCATGGGAACAAACGACAAGGAAAACACAACAACCCAAAATCTATGGGACACAGCGAAAGCAGTCTTGAGAGGAAAGTCCATAGCTCTACAAGCCTACTGCAAAAAGCAAGAAACAATGGTAATAAATTACCTAACCCTACAACTCAAAGAGTTAGGAAGAGAGCAAGAAGAAAAGCCCAGTGTAAGCAGAAGCAATGAAAAAAATAAAGATCAGAGCGAAGATAAATGACATAGAGACCAAAAAAAAAAAAAAATACAAAAGATCAGCAAAACCAAGAGCTGGTTCTTTGAAAGGATAAATAAGATTGAAGAACCTCTAGACAGGCTCACCAAGAAGCAAAGAGAAAGGACTCAACTAAACAAAATCAGAAATGAAAGAAGAGAAATAACAACAGACCCCACAGAAATACAAAGGATTGTAAAAAAAAAAAAATACTATGGAAAACTATTCCAACAAACTGGACAACCTGGAAGAAAGTGATATATTCCTAGAAAAATACAACCTTCCAAAACTCAACCAGGAGGAATCTAAAAATAACAATAGGCCAATAACTATAGAAGAAATTGAAGCAGTAATCAAAAAGCTTCCAGAAAACAAAAGCCCGGGGCCAGACGACTTCACAGGGGAGTTTTACCAAACATTCAAGGAAGAACTAAAACCTATCCTCCTCAGATTATTCCAAAAAATTGAAGAGGAAGGCACACTTTCAAGCTCATTCTATGAAGCCAGCATCACCCTAATACCAAAACCAGATAAAGGCAACACAATGAAAGAGAATTACAGGCCAATACCCCCATAAACACAGATGCCAAAATCCTCAACAAAATTCTACCAAATTGGATCCAGCAGTACATAAGAAAGATGATACACCATGACCAAGTAGGATTTATCCTAGGGATGCAAGGGTGGTACAATATCCACAAATCAATAAACGTGATACATCACATAAACAAATTGAGAGACAAAGACCACATATCAATTGATGCAGAATAAACACTTGACAAAATACAACACCCATTTTTAATAAAAACTCTCAGCAAGGTGGGAATAGAAAGACCATACTTCAACATAATAAAAGACATATATGACAAACCCACAGCCAACATCATAATCAATGGGCAAAAACTAACACCATTTCCCCTAAGAACAGGAACAAGACAGGGTTGCCCACTCTCACCACTCCTGTTCACCATAGTACTTGAAGTGCTAGCCGTTGCGATCAGACAAGAAGAAGAAATAAAAGCCATCCAAATTGGAAAAGAAGTAAAACTGTCCTTATTCACAAATGCCATGATATTGTACATAAAAAATCCTAAAGACTCCATCAAAAAACTATTTGACTTAATAAATGAATTCAGTAATGTAGCAGGATACAAAATTAACACCAAGAAATCTATGGCATTTCAATACACCAATAGTGAACTTACAGAGAGACTAAAAAAGCAATCCCATTTACCATCACACCAAAAAAATTAAGATACCTAGGAATAAACTTAACTAAGGAGGCAAAAGACCTCTACCCAGAAAACTACAGGACACTGAAAAAACAGATAGAGGAAGACATAAACAGATGGAAGAACATACCATGTTCATGGATTGGTAGAATCAACATAATTAAAATGTCCATACTACCCAAAGCAATCTATAGATTCAATGCACTCCCCATTAAAATACCAATGGCATATTTCACAGACCTAGAAAGAACTCTACAAAAATTCATCTGGAATAAAAAAAGACTCTGAATAGCCACGCAATTCTGAGAAAGAAGAACAAAGTAGGAGGGATCTCAATACCAGATTTCAAACTGTATTACTAAGCCACTGTTCTCAAAACAGTCTGGTACTGGCACAAGAACAGCCATATAGAGCAATGGAATAGAATAGAGAACCCAGATATCGACCCAAACCACTATGCTCAATTAATATTTGACAAAGGAGGCATGAACATACAATGCAGTCAAGACAGTCTCTTCAATAAATGGTGTTGGGAAAATTAGACAGATACATGCAAAAAAATTAAACTAGACCACCAACTTACACCATCCACAAAAATAAACTCAAAATGGATAAAGGACTAAAACATAAGACAGGAAACCATAAAATTACTAGAGGAATCCACAGTCAGTGAAAGCTCAGACATATGCCGATGTAATTTCTTCACTGATACCACTCCTAGGGCAATGGAAACTAAAGAGAAAATAAACAAATGGGACTACATCAAAATAAAAAGCTTTTGTACAGTAAAAAAAATAATCAACAGAACAAGAAGAAAGCCCACTGTATGGGAGAACATATTTTTAAATGTTATCATTGATAAAGGTTTAATCTCCAACACTTATAGGGAACTCATACAACTTAAAAGGAAGATAAATGATCCAATAAAAATATGAGCAAGGGACATAAATAGATACTTTTGGAAAGAAGATGGAAGGAAGGCTAAAAGACATGAAAACATGCTCAAAGTCACTAATTATCCGAGAGATGCAAATCAAAATGACAATTCAGTACCATCTCACACCTGTCAGAATGGCTATCATCAACAAATCAACAAAGGACAAGTGCTGTCGAGGATGCAGAGAAAAAGGAACCCTCGTGCACTGCTGGTGGGAATGCAGACTGGTGCAGCCACTGTGGATAACAGTATGGAGTTTCCTCAAAAAACTAAAAATGGAACTCCCATTTGACCCAGTAATCCCACTTCTAGGAATATATTCCAAGAAGCTAGAAACACCAGTCACAAAGGATATATACACCCCTATGTTCCTAGCAGCACAATTCACTGTAGCTAAGATTTGTAAACAGCCTAAATGCCCATCAGCAGATGAGTGGATTAGAAAACAATGGTACATCTACACAATGGAATACTATGCTGCTATAAAAATGAAGGAATTCTTACCATTTGCAGCAGCATGAATGGAACTGGAGAGCATTATGCTAAGTGAAATAAGCCAGGCAATGAAAGAAAATACCATATGATCTCACTCATTTATGGAAAATAGAGAACATTATAACCTGATGAAGAAAAAGATAGATACAGAGGCAGTAAAGCATCGAACAGACTGTCAAATTACAGTGGGAAGGCTGCGGAGTGTTGGAGGAGGGGGGAAGAGATCAACCGAAGGACTTGTATGCATGCATATAAGTGTAACCAATGGACATAAGACACTGGGTGGGTGGGTTGAGGACATGAGACATGGGTAGGGGAGGCTGGGGAAAGGGTAATGGGGGAAAAAAGGAGATGTATGCACTACTATGTGTAATACCTTAAGCAATACAAAATAAAAATAAAAAAAGAAGTATGTGTCCATCTGTTTTACTTTTTATCTAATCTGAGATTTCCCAATTTTGCTTTCCCTAATAAACCACCAATGGATTTCAGATAACCACCTTATATCTTATGCTTTGAATCTAATGTTTAAAATATGGTGCAAAACTGCCATTCTCTGGAGTAATTTTCTCAATCCATTGAAATTTTGCTTCCTGGCAATTATTGTCAGTTTGGCTCAAATAAACTGATAAAAATTCTAACACCATTAGTGAACTTACAGAAAAAGAGATTAAAAAAAAAAAAGCACAAAAACAATCCCACTTACCATTGCAAAAAAATTAAGATACTTAGGAAAAAACTTAACTAAGGAGGTAAAAGACCTATACTCAAAAAAATTACAGGACACTGAAAAAAGAGATAGTGGAAGACATAAGCAGATAGAAGAACATACTATATTCATGGATTGGTAGAATCAACATCATTTAAATGTCCATACTACCCAAAGCAATCTATAGATTAAATGCACTCCCCATTAAAATACCTATGTCATAATTCACAGACTTAGAACAAACTGTCCAAAAATTCATCTGGAATAAAAAAAGACCCCGAATAGCCACAGCAATCCTGAGAAAGAAGAAAAAAGTAGGAGGAATCTCAATACCAGATATCAAGCTATACTACAAAGCCACTGTTCTCAAAACTTCCTGGTACTGGCACAAGAACAGATATATAGACCAATGGAATAGGATAGAGAACCCAGAAACTGACCCAAACCACTCTGATCAATTAATATTTGACAAAGTAGGCAAGAGCATAAAATGGAGTCAATATAGTCTCTTCAATAAATGGTGTTGGGAAAATTGAACGGATACATGCAAAAAAAAATGAAACTAGACTACCAACTTACATCATTCACAAAAATAAACTCAAAATGGATAAAGAACTTAAATGTAAGACAGGAAACAATAAAAATCTTAGAGAAATCCACAGGCAGCAAAATCCCAGACATATTGCCAAAGCAATATCTTCATGAATACAGCTCCGGGGCAATGGAAACTAAAGAGAAAAAAAATGGGACTACATAAAAATAAAAAGCTTGTGCACAGCAAAAGAAACCATCAACAAAACAATAAGAAAGCCCATTGCATGGGAGAATATATTTGCCAATGTTACCTCCCATAAGGGTTTAATCTCCAATATTTACAGGGAATTCATAAAACCTAACAAAATGAAGATAATCCAATCAAAAATGGGCAATGAACCTAAATAGATACTTTTAGTTTTTTTTTATTTTTATTTTTTAAATTTCTTTATTGATTAAGGTACATATGTGTCCTTATCCCCCCACTCATGCCCTCACCCCCTGTTGTCTGTGTCCCTTGGTTAGGCTTATATGCATGCATACAAGTCCATTGGTTGATCTCTCCCCTTTACCCCCACCCTCCCCTACCTTCCCTCTGAGGTTTGAGCATCTGATGGATGCTTCTCTGTCTCTTGATCTGTTTTTGCTCATCAGTTTATGTTGTTCATTATATTCCATAAGTGAATGAAATCATGTGATATTTATCTTTCTCTGACTAGCTTATTTCACTGAGCATAATGCTCCCCAGTTTCATCCATGTTGTTGCAAATGGTAAGAATTTCTTCTTTTTTGAAAGAGGACATACAGAAGGCCAAGAGACATATTTAAATATGCTCAAAGTCACTAATCATCCGAGAGATGCAAATGAAAATGACAATGAGGTACCATCTCACACCTGTCAGAATGGCTATCATCAACAAATCAGCAAATGAGAAGTGCTGGCGAGGATGTGGAGAAAAAGGAACCCTCATGCACTGCTGGTGGGAATGCAGACTGGTGCAGCCACTGTGGAGAACAGTATGGAGTTTCCTCAAAAAAAACTAAAAATGGAATTCCCATTTGACCCAATGATCCCACTTCTAGGAATATATCCCAAGAAACTAGAAACACCAATCAGAAAGGATATGTGCACCCCTATGTTCCTAGCAGCACAATTTACAATAGCTAAGATTTGGAAACAGCCTAAGTGCCCATCAGCAGATAAGTGAATTAGAAAACCGTGGTATAGCTACACAATGGACACAATGGAATACTATATTGCTTTAAAAATGAAGGAACTCCTACCATTTGCAACAGCATAGATGGATCTGGAGAGCATTATGCTAAGCAAAATAAGTCAGTCAGAGAAAGATATATAAATATCACATGCTCTCACTCATTTGTGGAATATAATGAACAACATAAACTGATGAACAAAAACAGATCCAGAGACAGAGAAGCATCCATCAGACCATCAAACCTTAGCAGAGGTTTTCAACCTGTGGGTCATGACCCCTTTGGGCGTTGAATGACCCTTTCACAGGGGTCGCCTAAGACCATCGGAAAACACATGTATAATTACATATTGTTTTTGTGATTAATCACTATGCTTTATGTTCAATTTGTAACAATGAAAATACATACTGCATATCAGATATTTACATTATGATTCATAACAGTAGCAAAATTATAGTTATGAAGTAGCAACAAAAACAATTCTATGGCTGGGGGTCACCACAACATGAGGAACTATATTAAAGGGTCACAGCATTAGGAAGGTTGAGAACCACTGCTCTAGGTGGAACCAAAGGAAAAGGGTTGAGATAACCCAGGCTAAAAATGAGAGTTGAGATAACTCAACATAGGAGAAAAAAATGAGTTAATGCTTGGATAAATATATAAAGTTGATGTCTTCTTATATCATTGATCTAAGATCATTTTAAATTACTTTATAACACATAATACATAATCAGTTATTCTCCATTTAAATGGTAAATGAATACATGGCTATTTTAGTATTAAGGTTATACACATACTCCATTAACTGGTTTCACTCGGTGACTAAGAATCTGTATTTTCATAATAGCTCTTAGGAACTTGGATGAAACAATTTGGAACCTATGAAAATTAGTTTTCAGGGGAGTGTGTGTGTGTGTGTGTGTGTGTGTGTGTGTGTGTGTGTGTTTGGACTAACAGATGCACAAAGGAATTAAACCAATGACTTTGACTTATTGAGCACCATTTTCTTAGCTAGTCTTTCTCAAAGCATGTTCCTTGGAAGGCATACGGCAGAATCACCTGGACAAAAAGGAAAATTCCCAGTTGATGTACTGAATTAGAATCCGAGTGAGATATCTTGGAATCTGTATCTAAAGGACCTTATCCCCAACATGGCAGCAGGTAGGATGGAATAGTGAGAGTGTGAGTGAAAGAGTGTGCAGACATGCATGTGTGTGTGTGTGTGTGTGTGTGTGTGTGACAGTCTTATTACACAGGAATCAGATGGGGTTATGGCTTTCCTGGCCAAGAAGCCCCTGCTACTACCACAGCCATTCCTGGGCCTCAGAGACCATGCCATCTTGAAGGGTTTATAAGGTCTTTCTTTGCTGTAGGCTGCATGGAGTGACAGCAGCTAGAAGCCAAGCCTCGTCAGCATCCAGATTAGCCAAAGCCCAGGCCCAAACCCACGTGCACCCCAACATTGACCCTATGTGTGTACAAGGATGTGTGGGCCCCAAGGACACAGCCCAGAACCTACACAAAACAGCGGACACCTTCAGGATCGCACCTCTAAGCAGACACTGGCAGACTCTGGGCATCTGCACTGACACCTGTAGGAACCCACATGCCTTCAGAGGACACCAGTGCAACCCTGCACACCTGCAGCTGACACATATAGGACCCCATGTGCCTGCAGAGGACACCAGCATGACCCTAAACACTATCATCACAAGGAGCCACTGCTACCAACACAAGCTACTCCCAGGGTGCATCTGCAGCTTGGAGACTGTGCCATCTTGATGAGTTTCCAAGGTCCTCCTTAGGAAGAGGTTGTAGGGAGCAGCAGCCGCAAGATGCCAAGACTCACCACTACCTGGACTCACCATGGATCTGGGGCCGAACCCATGTGCACCCCACCCCAGACCCTGTATGTCCACTAAGGTCACTACCCAGACCTCACTCCCCTGTAGTGGGCACTAGTAGGACTTCTGCACACATGGCACACGCCCAGACTGACCCTGTGCATCCACCACAACTACCACTGAGTCGACAGGACTCTCACCCCTTCTATGTACTCACCTACTTCCACTTATAGGCAAGAGCCATCCTATAGGCAAGCTACTCAGCTCCACCACCAGGGCTAGGGGACAGGAATTGTGCTGAAGGCCGGGGAGGTGGATGTAGCCTCCCCTGCCTTGGATCCACTAGAACTGAGGACCTGAGGAGACTGAAGAGATTGCACATCTGTGAGTAAGATTGGAGGGCCTGGGACTGTGAGAGGTGGCCCAAAAGGGCATTGGCTGTGGAGACTGTGGAGTGGGTGCAGCAGTGGAAGCCTGGAGCTGAAGTCTCTGAATAGAGTAGTGCTAGTACCCTGAATAGTGCAGCCTGGGAAGCTGCTGACCAGTGGGAAGGACCATGCAGTGGAGCTCAGGGCCAGCCTACATTGGAGGGGTCTGAAAGACACACCCAACATTGAATCTGGGAGACCCTCTATTTCTTGGAGGAACTCATGCTGGTGAGCACAAAGGGGACCGTATAGTGCATCCAGGAAGGAGGATCAGCCCTGCCCACCTAGAACTCAGGGGAGGTGTCCTCTTTCCCACCAGCAAGACAGTTGCTTCTGACCCGACCTGAAGCAACCTGAGGCAAGGAGGATCAGCCTAGAGCAGGAAATGTGTGCCCCTACAGGTGATAGAGAGGAGGTGCCAGCAAACCAGGCAGAGCTGAGGCATTAGAAGGAGAGAAAGGGTCTACCCTCGCCCTCCTACAAGCTACTGGCACCACCCCAACATGAGTCTGATCAAACCATTCCAGCCAAGACCAGAGACCACCTCCATGGGGAAAGGAAGAATAGCTCAGAACAGGGACAATCAAAACATAAAACTCAAGGCAGACTCAGCCTCTGGGCTAAGGAGTACCTGCCCACTGTATTACTAGTAGCTTCAACCTATCAGAACTCTATCAGGTTGCCCAGGGGCAGAACAGGACAGTGACTCATATGACTTGCACCAGAGAAGCTCCTAGGAGGCCCAGGATGGACACACCAAGGGATGAGACTCAACAACATCAGAGCAAAATGCAGTGAGCTCCACAAATAGTGGACCCAAAGGAGTTTGAGTGTGTGTGTGTGTGTGTGTGTGTGTGTGGCCTTCTTTTTGTTTTTGGTTGTTTGTTTCTCTCCCCCACCCCTTTTTCTTTCTTCTCTTTTTTCTTACATATCTCTAATTTCTCTCTTTCCTTTTATTCTCTTTCCTATTGTCTCTTCTTATAGTTACTATTCATTTTCTTTATTTTACTTTTCTCTTCTCATTTTTTTCCATTTTACTTTTCCTATCTATATTGTAATATATCCATTATTACTACATTTTAAATTCATTGTTATTTCATTTATATTGACTACATTGATTTTTTCTTCATATATTAATTCTTTTAGCTTCCTCTTTTCTTCCATATAGCTATTTTTTTCTTCTTGTTTCTCCCTTTATCTCTATACCTCTAAGTCTTTGGTTGTGTACCTTTTAATATTCTTTTTATTTTGTCTTGGCTTTGATTTCTGTTATTTTTCCTTCTTAGTCTTCCCTGTTGTTACTTTGTGTAGCCTGGTTTTCATTGTGCTTTTGGTTGGGTCCTGTTGTGTCTTGTTCTGTTCTCTCAGCATGTATACAACAGCTGGCACAATGACATAGGGGTTGAGCCTCACTGTCAGCAAGTTGGAGGGGAGACCCCTTCCATAAACATGACATCAGCAGTCAAGTCCAAATTATAATAGCAGAGCCCATATAACATACACAAGGGGCATTCTTAGACCATCCAGCTCAGGAGATCAAAGAGACTGCACCACTGCACCACTGGATCCCTCAAGACATTTTCTACATAAGGACATCCCACAAGACTTAGAGGCATAACAGTTTTTTCTAATACATAGGAGCAAATACAAAGAGACAGCTAAAATGGGGAGACAAAGAAACAACCCCCAAATAAAACAAAAGAAGGAGTCTCCAGAAAAAGAACTAAATAAAATGGAAGCAAGTAACCCATCAGACACAGAGTTCAAAATAATAGTTATAAAATTGCTTAAGGAACTTAGTGCAAATTATAAGGAAATAAATGGGAACTATAGCAGCATGAAAAGGAAATAGAAACCAGAATCACATATCTGACATATAGAGCACACTGGAAGATATTAAAAGTAGATTGGATGAAGCAGAGGATACAATTAGCAATTTGGAAGGCAAGGTAGAAATAAATACCAAATTAGAACATCAAAAAAAAAAAAGAATTTAAAAGCAGAAAGATAGTATAAGGGAGCCCTGGGACAACATGAAATGTAACAACATCCACATTATAGGAATACCAGAAGGGGAAAAAGGTGAGCAAGGAACAGAACCTGTTTTAAGAAATAATGATAAATTCCCAAACCTGGTGAAAGAAAATGTTACACAAGTTCAGGAGGCACAGAGTCCTAATCAAAAGGAATCCAGCAGAGAAACCAAGATGGCGGCATAGGTAAACACTGGAGATTGCTGCCTCGCACAACCACTTCAAAAATACAACTAAAAGACGGAACGGACATCACCCAGAACCACAGGAAGGCTGGCTGAGGGGAAATTCTACAACTAGAAGGAAAGAGAAAAGCATACCGAGACTCAGAGGAGGCACAGTCTGGAAGTAAAATACAAAGGTGCAGAGGTGCGTGCAGAGCAGGCAGGTGGCTGAGGGCGTGGTTGTCTGTTTCAATCTTCAATTGGGAGGGAGTCTCAGGCTCTGAGCTCCAGTTCCAGGAGAGTCTCTGGGGACCCAGATTCAAACGGGAGAAGCAGGACTGTCTGGCATCGGTCGGAACTCGAGGGTAGCTTTCTCTCCGAGGTTTGTAGCGGTTGCTGGGACACTGAGAGGCAGAGCCTCTGGAGACGGTACTGAGAGCAGCCATAACTGCTCACTCGGCCCGCCCTGTTGACCCCTGGGACCCGCCCTTCCCAAGCCCTGCACAGAGGCATTTGTGGGATAGCCTCAGGCAAAGGCTAGATTAGCACCTCCCTAGAGGACAGAAGTTCTCCCACTGCAGACACAGCTGATTCTCACAGCCAGTTGGCCTGGAAGTCAAATCCCCCCCAGTGTTACCTACAACAATCAAGGCTTAACTACAACAAGACTGTGCACAAAGACCACAAGGGGGTGCACCAAGAAAGCCTAAAAAATGTGGAGACAAAGAAACAGGACACAACTGACAGGAATGGAGGGTATAGAGTTCAAAACCACACTTTTAAGGTCTCTCAAGAATTGTCTAGAAGCCGCCGATAAACTTAGTAAGGCCCTCGAAAAGACTGGTGAGACCGCCGATAAATATAGTGAGATCCTCAAGAAATCTAATGAGACCCTCGATGTTGTGATAAAGAACCAACTAGAAATTAAGCATACACTGACTGAAATAAAGAATATTATACAGAATCCCAACAGCAGACCAGAGGAGCACAAGAATCAAGTCAAAGATTTGAAATGCGAAGAAGCAAAAAACACCCAACCAGAAAAGCAAAATGAAAAAAGAATCCAAAAATACGAAGATAGTGTAAGGAGCCTCTGGGACAGCTTCAAGCGTATCAACATCTGAATTATAGGGGTGCCAGAAGATGAGAAAGAGCAAGATATTGAAAACCCATTTGAAGAAATAATGACAGAAAACTTCCCCTACCTGGTGAAAGAAATAGACGTACAAGTCCAGGAAGTGCAGAGAACCCCAAACAAAAGGAATCCAAAGAGGACCACACCAAGACACATCATAATTAAAATGCCAAGAGCAAAAGACAAAGAGAGAATCTTAAAAGCAGCAAGAGAAAGAAAGTCAGTTACCTACAAGGGAATACCCATACGACTGTCAGCTGATTTCTCAACAGAAACTTTGCAGGCCAGAAGGCAGTGGCAAGAAATATTCAAAGTGATGAATACCAAGAAATCTACAACCAAAATTACTTTATCCAGCAAAGCTATCATTCAGAATTGAAGGTCAGATAAAGAGGTTCACAGATAAGGAAAAGCTGAAGGAGTTCATCACCACCAAACCAGTATTATATGAAATGCTGAAAGGTATCCTTTAAGAAGAGGAAGAAGAAGAAAAAGGTAAAGATACAAATTATGAACAACAAATACGCATCTATCAACAAGTGAATCTAAGAATCAAGTGAATAAATAATCTGATGAACAGAATGAACTGGTGATTGTAATAGAATCAGGGACATAGAAAGGAAATTGACTGACTATTCTTGGGGGGGAAGGGGTGTGGAGATGCGGGAAGAGACTGGACGAAAATCGTGCACCTATGGATGAGGACAGTGGGTGGGTAGTGAGGGCGGAGGGTGGGGTGGGAACTGGGAGGATGGGAGTTCTGCGGGGGGGGGGGAAGAGGAACAAATGTAATAATCTGAACAATAAAGATTTAATTAAAAAAATGAATCCAAAGAGACTCATACTTAGACACTTCATAATTAAAAGGGCAAATGTTAAAGTTAAAGAAAGAACATTAATGGCAGAAGAGAAGGACATAAAATAACATACAAAGGAGTTCCCATTAGAGTGACAGTTGATTTCTCAATAGAAACACTTCAGGCCAGAAGAGAGTGGCATGCAGTATTCAAAATAATGAAAAGCAAGGGCCTATATCCAAGATTACTATATCTGGCATGGTTATCCTTTAAAATTGAAGGTGAAATGGCAATGCAAGAAATGTTAAAGTGACCACTTTAATAAGAAGAAAAGGAAAGCAACATAGGCATAAAAAATGGCAATAAATAAATACCTATCAATGATATTCTTAAATGTAAATGACTTAAATGCACTAGTCAAAAGACATAGGGTGACTAAATGGATACAAAATCATGACCCATATATGTGCTGTCTGTAAGAGACCCACTTCAGAGCAAAAGATACAGACAGATGTGGAAAAAAGATATTCCAAGCAACTAGAAAGGGGAGAAAAAAGCTGGGGTAGCAATACTTATATCTGACAAAATAGACTTCAAAAAAAGCTATAATAAGAGACAAAGAAGGCCACTACATAACAGTAAAGGGAATGATTCAATAATTAAATATAACCCTTGTAATCATATACACACCTAATAAAGCAACACCCAAATACATTAAAAAAAAATTGATGGACTTTAAGGGAAAGATCAGCACAGCAGCAATACAGTCACAGTAGAGGGCTTTCACAACACAATGACATCACTGGACAGATCTTCCAGACAAAAAATCAACAAGGAAACAGAGGCCTTAAATAACACATCAGATCAGATGGATCTAACTGATATTTCAGAATATTTCACCCCAAAGCACCATACTATATATTTTTCTCAAGTACACATGGAAAAAGGACACAAAACAAGTCTATACAAATTCAAGAAAATTGATATAATCACAATGACATATATTAGAAATCAACTACAATAAAATAACTAAAAAGTACTCGAACACGTGAAGTCCAAATAACAGGTCATTAAACAATGAATGTGTTACCAATCAGATAAAGAAATAAATAAAAAAGAATCCTGGAAACAAATGAAAATGAACACATGACCACCCAAAATCTATGGGACACAGTGAAAGCAGTCCTGAGAGGGAAGTTCATAGCATTACAGGCCTACCTCAAGAAACAAGAAAAAAGCAGTAATAAACTATCTAACCCTACAAGTAAATGAATCAGAAATAAAACAGCAAGAAAAAGAAGTAGAGGGAAGGAAACATTAAAGATCAGAACAGAAATAAATGACATAGAGACTAAAAAGAATAGACAAAAGATCAATGAATCCAAGAGCTGATTCTTTTAAAAGATAAATAAAATTGATGATCCCGTAGCCAGACTCATCAAGAATCAAAGAGAGAGGACCCAAATAAATAAAATAAAAAATAAAAGAGGTGATATGACAACAGACACCACAAAAATTCAAAGGATTGTAAGCAAATACTATAAACAACTATATGCCAACAAACTGGACAACCTGCATGAAATGGACAGATTCTTAGAAACATACAATCTTCCAAAACTCAATCAGGAAAAATTAGACAACCTAAAAAAGGCCAAAAATAACTGATGAACTTGGAGCGATAATTAAAAACCTCCCTGCAAACAAAAACCTGGAATGTATGAATTTACAGGATAATTTTACCAAACATTCAAAGAACATTTATCTGCAAACTATTCCAAAAAAATTCAAGAGGAAGGAATACTTCCAAGCTCTTTTTATAAACCCAGAATTATCCTAATTTGAAAACCACAAAGAAAGAAAATTACAGGTTAATATCCCTAATGAACAGAGAATCTAAAATCCTCAACAAAATATTAGTAAATCAGATCTGGGAATATATTAAAAAGGTCATATACCATGATCAAGTGGGATTTATTCTTTGGATGCAAAGATGATACAATATTAACAAATCAATAAATAAATGTGATACATCACATAAACAAAATGAAAGATAAAAATCACATGATCATATAAACTGATGCAGAAAAATCACTCAATAAAAGCCAGCACCCCCTTTTTTTGATAAAAGCTCTCAGTAAAGTGGGAATAGAGGGATCATACCTTAATATAATAAAGGTGATATTTGACAACCATACAGCCAACATAAAACTCAATGGGAAAAATCTAAAAGTGTTTCCCTTAAGAACAGGAACAAGACAAGGATGCCCATTTTTACTACTTTTAATCAACAGAGTACTGGAAGTCCTAGCTACAGTGATCAGAAAAGAGGAGATAAAAGACATCCAAATTGGAAAGAAGAGAGTAAAACTGTAATTATTCACAAATGACATGCCATTGTACATAGAAAACCTTAAAGACTCCACCAGGAAACTGCTAGCCTTAATAAATGAATCCGGCAATGTAGCAGGATATAAAATCAACATCCAGAAATTGATAGCATTTATATACACCATAATGAACTCTCAGAAACTAAAAAGAAAATCCCACTTACCGTTGCAACAACAACAAAAAAAATAAGATACTTATGATTTTAAGGTAAAAGACCTATATATGGAAAACTATAGGTCATTGAAAAAAGAAATAGAGGAAGATGCTAACAAATGGAAATGTATACTATTTTCATGGATTGGAAGAATTAACTCATTAAAATGTCCATATTACCCACAGCAATCTATAGCTCCAATGCAATCCCTATTAAAATTCCAAAGGACTTATATGCATGCATATGAGCATAACGAATGACCACAGACAGGGAGTGTGTGGGGGCATGTGCTGGGTGTTGGGGACAACCAGGGAGTGGTCAGTGGGGGAAAAAGGAGACTTATGCAATACATTAAACAATAAAGAACTTAATTTTTTTTTTAAAAAAGAAAAATATCCTTGGGTGAGAATTAACAAATAAAATAAAATAAAATAAAATGCTTTTTTATTAAAAAAATAAAAGTCCAATGGCATACTTCACAGAGCTAGAACAAATACTGAAAAAATTTAGATAGAACCATAAAAGACCTTGAATAGCTGCAGGAATCTTGAGAAAGAGGAACAAAGTTGGAAGGATCACAAGATCAGATATCAAACTACACTATGAAGCCATTATAATCAAAACAGCCTGATACTCGAAAAGGAACAGGCATATAGAGAAGTGGATCATAACAGAGAACCCATAAATTGATCCACACCATTACAGTCAATATTTGACAAAGGAGGCAAGAATATACAAAGAAGTAAAGACAGTCTCTTCAACAAATGGTGTTGGGAAAACTGGACAGACAAATGCAAAAAGATGAAACTAGACCACCAACTTACACCTTACAAAAAAATAAACTCAAAATGGATAAAAGACAAATGTAAGACATGAAACCATAAAAATCTTATAAGAAAACTTTAGTAGTAAAATCTCAAACATCTCAGGTAGCGGAATTTTGCCAATACATTTCCTAGGGCAAAGAAAATAAAGGAGAAAATAAATATATGGGATCACATCAAAATAAAAAGTTTCTGCACAGCAAAAGAAGCCACCATCAAAATGAAAAGGGAACCCACTGTATGGGAAAACATATTTAATAATGATATATCTGATAAGGTGTTAATATCCAAACTATATAAAATACTCATGTAAATTAGCAAAAGAAAGAGAAACAATCCAATTAAAAATGTGCAGATGACCTGAATAGACATTTCTACAAAGAGGACATACAAATGGTCAAGAGACATATGAAAAAATGCTCAAAGTCACTATTATCGAAGAAATTCAAATTAAAACCACAATGAGCTATAATCTCACACCTGTCAGAATAGCTATCATAAAAAAAATCAACAAACAATAATTGCTGGTGAGGATGCAGAGAAAACAGAACACTAGTTCACTGTAGATTGGTGGGAATACAGATTGATGCCACTAACATGTAAAACAGTATGGAGTTTCCTCAAGTAATTAAAAATGGAATTTCCATTAGACTCAGTGACCCTACTCCTAGTAATATATTCTAAAACTCCCAAAACATCTATCAGAAAAAATACATGCACCCTCATGTTCATAGCAGTGTTATTTATAATAGCTAAGATTTGAAAACAGTCCAAGTGCTCATCAGTAGATGAATGGATTAAAAAAAGCTGTGGGACATTTTCACAATGGAAAACTATGCAGCTATAAAAAAATAGGTATCTCTTAATCTTTGGGACAGAATGGATGGATCTGGAAACTATTATGCTAAGTGAAATAAGCCAATCTGAGAAAGGCAAATATCATGTGATCTCACTTACCTATTTGTGGAATCTAATGAACAAAATTAATTGATCAACAAAATAAGACCCGAAGCTTAGAAGCAAGGAACAGACTGATATACCTTGATGTGGGGTTGGGGGACCAGAAGAGATAAATTGAAGAACTTATATAGTTACTAGAAGTCCGGTGCATAAAATTCATGCATGGAGGGGGGCTGTCCCTCAGTCCAGCCTGCAACCTCTCCAATCTGGTACCCCTCAGGGGACCAGGCCTAAACCGGCAGTCGGACATCCCTCTCACAATCCGGGACTGCTGACTCCTAACCACTTGCCTGCCTGCCTGCCTGCCTGATTACCCCTAACCGCTTCTGCCTGCCAGCCTGATCGCCCCCTAACTGCTCCCCCGCTGGCCTGATTGCCCCCAACTGCCCTCCCCTGCTGACCCTATCGCCCCCGCCTGCCCTCCCCTGCCAGCCCGATGGCCCCCAACTGCCCTCCCCTGCTGGCCTGGTTGCCCCCAACTGCCCTCCCCTGCCAGACTTATCTCCCCCAACTGCCCTCTCTTGCCGGCCATCTTGTGACAATGTGGGGGTGGCCATCTTGTGACAACATGAGTGTGGCCATGTTATGATGATGCAAGGGTGCCCTGCGAGGGTACAAGAGCCACCTAGGGTTTTATTAGTAGAGATATGCACAGCCTATGGACATGGACAAGAGGGTGGTGAAGACCTGGGTGGGGGTAGAGGCTTTGAGGAGGGATGTAAAGGGGGGTGGGGGGATGGGATACTTCCGTAATACTATCAACAATTAAATGTATATATTTTTAAATATATTTTATTGATTTTTTACAGAGAGGAAGGGAGAGGGATAGAGCGTTAGAAACATTGATAAGAGAGAAACATCAATCAGCTGCCTCCAGCACACCTCTTACTGGGGATGTGCACGCAACCAAGGTACATGCCCTTGACCAGAGTCGAACCCGGGACCCTTCAGTCTGCAGGCCAACGCTCTATCCATTGAGCCAAACTGGTTAGGGCTAAGTATATTTTTTAATTAAAATTAAATTAAGGGGGGTAAAAAAGAACCTTATCTTCATCCTACCTGGGTTCTTATTTAATTATATATATTTTTAATCTTTATTATTGAAAGTATTACACATATTCCCTTTTTTCCCCATTGATCCTTTCTTGCCTGCCCCTGCTCCCTGACTCAAGCCTTCACCACCCTATTGTCTATGTCCATGGGTTATGCATATATGCATACAAGTTCTTTGGTTTATCTCTTCCCCCACCCACCCCACATTCCCTTTGATATTAGACAGTGTGTTCTATGCCTCTATGTCTCTGAACCAATTTTTTTCATCAGTTTATTTTGGTCATTAGATTCAACATATGAGTGAGATCATGTGATCCATGACTTTCTCTTACTGGCTTATTTCACTTAGCATAATACTCTCCAGGTCCCTCCTGTCTCAAAGGATAAGAAATCCTTCTTTTTTACTGCTGCATAGTGTAAATGGTGTAAATGTACCACAGCCTTTTTTATTCATTCATCTAGTAATGGCCACTTGCACTGTTTCCAGATCCTAGCAATTGTAAATTGTGTTGCTATGAACATCGTGATGCATACATCCTACCTAGGTTCGTCCACATCATTGTGATGTACACTACAGTTGGAGAACCTTTGAGAGGTAGAATTCAGGTGAAATTTGAAACTGTAATCCAGCTACATTGAAAGTTTTGGGCAAGCAAATTAACACCTTATGAAATACACAAAATATTTTACCATGGCTCACATTTTATCCAAAATACTAATGTGTTTGTATTTACACACACACACATACATACACACACACACACACACTTCTAAAATATATAAAAAGAAATTAATCAAGATTGTTTGAGTAAAACAGCAGGTGGACTTTTTGTCATACACTGTCTTAGGATTCATCAAATTCTTTGTCAGGGATAACATTTATGGTATCAAGTTCAGTCTATGTGTTTGAAAATTACTTTCTAATATTCTTCACCAGGTAAAAATATCCAGAGTTTCTCTCTTCAACCTCTATGTGTAGAATTGTTAGTCTGCACTTCAATTTCACTTATGATTTAAAACATATGCATGTATGCCATTGTTTTGGAATTGCTTCATTTAACAATCTCATAATAACATCACTCATTTATAAGCAAATTCGTATGAGCTTTATTTGAGATATAGTCTAAGATTTAATTCCAAAAGTCCACCAGAACCTCATTCTGAGGTAGCCTTTCCACAAGGCAATTTTACATATGGGTTAAGTCAACATTCTAGAGTGGTTGCAGTATATCTTTTCTAGGTGTTTAGTAACAATCAATGATATTTTGAAGAGTTAAGATTATCCTATCTAATAAAAGAGAAACATGGTAATTGGTATACGACCGCGACCCTTCCCATTGGCTAATCAGCGAGATATGCAAATTAACTGCCAGCCAAGATGGCGGCCAGCAGCCAGGCAGCTTGAAACTAACATGAGACTTGCTTGCTTCAGTGACGGAGGACTCCAACGTTCCCCGCCTGACTTGCCGGCCTCTGAGCCTGCAGTTTAAGAAACATTGTAACAAATATAGAAGCTAAACAAAACCCCAGAAACCTGCTTTCAGCGAGCTGGGATCTCAGAGATGGAGTTGATACAGAGTTTCAATTATAGAACCGAAACAAACCAGATACCTGCTTTCAGGAGCAGAGGCCTAAGAGCTGGAGCCTCAGAGCTAAAACTGGCTTAGAATAAAAGAAAAAAAGAAAAAATGAGCGGTTGAGAGCTTCAGTCCCAGCCTGAAAACAGCCCTCAGCCCCTCACCCAGACTGGCCAGGCACCCCAGTGGGGACCCCCACCCTGATCCAGGACACCCTTCAGGGCAAACCAGCTGGCCCCCAACCATGCACCAGGCCTCTATGCTATATATTAAAAGGGTAATATGCCTCCCAGCACCAGGATCAGCTGAGCTGAGAGGCCTCCCGGCACCAGGATCAGTGTGACAGGAGGCAGCGCCCAAACTCCCTGATCACCCTGCGGCTCTGTGTGACAAGGGGCGGGGCCACAACCTCCCTATCCACCCTGCTCTGTTTGTGACAGGGGAAGGTGCCCCAACCCCCTGATCAGCCCTGCTCTGTGCCTGATAGGGGGGAGCTCCTCAACCCCCTGATCGCCCTGCAGCTCTGTGTGTGACAGGGTGCAGCACCCCAACCCCCTGATCGGCCCTGCTCTGTGTGTAACAGGGTGCAGTGCCCCAACCCCCTCATCCGGCCTGCTCTTTGCATGACAGGGGGGAGCTCCCCAACCCCCTGATGGGCCCTGCTCTGTGTGTGACAGGGTATGGAGCCCCAACCCCCCTGATGGGCCCTGCTCTGTGCGTGACAGGGGGTGGCACCGCAACGTCCCCATCAACCCTGCCTTGAGTGTGACAGGGGGAGGTGCCCCAAACCCCCAATTGGCCCTACCCTGAGCATGAATGAGGGTGGCATCGCAACCTCCCAATCCGCCCTGCTCTGGCTGCACCTAGGGATTGGGCCTGCCCTCTGCCACCTGGGAGCAGGCCTAAGCCAGCAGGTCGTTATCTCCCAAGGGGTCCCAGAGTGCAAGAGGGCACAGGCCCGGCTGAGCAACCCCCCACTCCCCTCCCGAGTGCACAAATTTTTGTGCACCGGGTCTCTAGTAATATATAAAAGCCTTAGCATCTGTTAAGACCAGTTGACCAAACGACCCATTGACAGGTCAGTATGATGTGCACTGACCACCAGGGGACAGACACCCAATGTAGGAGCTGCCCTCTTTTGGTCATTGTGCTCCCACAGCCCACCTCCTGTGGCTGGACAACCTCCTGTGGTCCTTTCCCCTGGCCGGCTGACCCCAATCGGCCCTGATCGGAACTGGGCAAGGTGGCCCCAATTGGCCCAGATTGCCAGCCAGGCTGAGGGACCTCACCTGTGCACAAATTCGTGCACCAGGCCTCTAGTCTGTCCTAAAGGCAGATAATAGATAAACAGCAATTGGGCCTTTGTTCCCTAGATTAAGTGTTCATATCCTGCATATAAGTTATCAGTACAACTTTTTAATAGTGAGTTTCTCAACTATTTGATTCACAGCCAATTCTAAGTTCACAGCAAGTTGGCTTTTTGTAGAAAATTCCAATTTCTCCCCATACCAAATTATATTTAATTCTCACTTGCCATAATTTTGAAGAAACAATTCCTACCTGTAACTTTCAATTCAGTTGTTCGTCTTACAAGTTTTCCTTCATATTTAAGTTCACAAGTGTAATTTCCTCCATCTTCTTCTTGAACTTCCTGGATTAGAAGAGCATTTCCTTTCTGTATTATTATGCTTCTCCACATTTTTGGCTTGCATTCCTATAGAGAAAACGTTTTCAAGTAAGAGGAAAAAAATTCACATCATTAAGTCTTAGTACTGACAAGTTTGTATTTTCACTTTTTGTACTTTTCTCTTTAGTTTTCAAAATATGTAACTAAACAGTTAAGTCAGTGACCAGAAAACATCACAATGTGTCCAATTCCCATATCACAACTATCATTCTAAGAGCCATTTTAAAGGTCTGATCCCAAGAGCAAAACATTTCATTCTGCTCAAATATGAAATAATAAAGCTCCCCAAGTGCAAAAATTGTATAGCAGAACCTCAAAAGTCACTAAATGTCATCATAATGCCTTGATTCTTTCTATTTTATAGAGATACTAGAGACCCAATGCACGAAATTCATGCACAGGCGATATCCCTCAGCCCGGTGTGCACCCTCTCCAATCTAGGACCCCTCAGGGGATCAGGCCTAAACCGACAGTCTGACATCCCTCTCACAATCTGGTACTGCTGGCTCCTAACCGCTTCCCTGCCTGCCTGCCTGATTGCCCCTAACTGCTTCTTCCTGCTAGCCTGATCAACACTTAACGACTCCCCTGCCAGCCCGATGGCCCCCAACTACCCACCCATGCTGGCCTGATGGCCCCCAGCTCCCCTCCTTCACCAGCCTGATGGCCCCCAACTGCCCTCCCCTGCCAGCCATCTTGTGGTGGCCATCTTGTGACAACGTGATGGCAGCCATCTTGTGGTGGCCATCTTGTGATGACATGAGGGCATCACACAAGGACCACCTAGGCTTTTATTAGTATAAAAGATTTGGGGCTGTTTTGAAACCCCAAATTTCAGAGAGGAAGTGAGAAGGAGTGAGAGATAGAAACATCAATGATGTGACATAATCATTGATTGGCTGGCTCCTGCACTCCCCACACTGGGGATCAACCCTACAACCTGGGCATGTGCCCTGACTGGGAATTGAACCATGACCTCTTGGTTTATAGATTGATGCTCAACCACTGAGCCATGCTGGCTGGGCAAGATTTGGTTTTAAAGTCAATTATTCTACTCTCCTGATGGGAATGTGAAGGAGTCTTGTTACTGGGATTGAACTTCCCTAAAAAGGAATGTTTAACTCTTTTCCAGGAAACGACAAGGATATAGCAATAGCTAAATATGTAAGAATATTCAATCAGGTGGCTTTGTCATTTGGGGATTTTCTCAGTCTACTTTTTAGATATTATTCCAGTTTGTTTGCCATTCATCTCAAATGTTCAACCAAAATTGTAACTAAAAACTGTAAAAATATAAATGGAGGTGTAGGAGATGGCTGTGACAGTGCTAAATAATCAAGCAACGCATTTTATCATATGCATTCTTAATCTCTCAGTTAAGGCAATAAAATTGATGGTGAGGCAAATTTTGTGAATAATAGTTGAGAGCACTTTGCACTGTCCAAACTATGGTATTAGAAATATCCTCACCTTAGCTGTTTTGGCTCAGTGGGTAGAGCGTTGGTCTGTGGACTGAAGGGTCCAGCTTCGATTCTGGTCAAAGGCACATTCCCAGGTTGCAGGCTCAATCCCCAGTAGGGGGGTCAGCCAATCAATGATTCTCTCTCATCATCTCTCTCTCTCTCTCTCTCTCTCTCTCTCTCTCTCTCTCTCTCTCTCTCTCTCTCTCTCCCCCCGCTTTCCCTTCCTCTCTAAAATCAATAAAAAATATATTAGAAAGAAATATCCTCTCTACTTTCCCTTACCCACACCCATACCCTCCTCACACATACTTTTAAAATTAATGTAAAGATAAAATCAGTACTGACACTCTATATGCAGCTCTGCATGTGTGTCTGTGTCTTTGTGTATGTGTATAAATGATTTGGGAGAGCAAATACTGAGTACCCATTTATTAATATTTTCTCTTTTTTTGTTTTTTTATTTTTACTGTAACTTTTTTTTTCTTTTATGATAGCAGAAATTTTTACAACAAAATATAAAAACCAGCACTTAAGTTCACAGGTATAATATTTAAGAGCTATGCTTGCTTTATGTCCAATACAACTACCCACACATATTGTCAGAGAGTAAATAAAAGTAATATTATCTAGGGCAATCCAGACAGAAGACTGCTTCATTCCCTAGGGTCTTTCCAAAGAACAGTTAAGGGTCTGTCTGAAATTATATTATACACACTGTCTGGAGAGGTTTATCACCAATATGAGATTTGCTTCTGAGTTAAATCTTAGATATAAGGTTTCTGGGAAAATGAAGAAGAAAGTCTGAACAGAAAGAAAAAAAAGATAGCCCAGCTGCCATTATCATCATACAATAATAATCCACAATTATTTTCGCATTGCTTCCAACTCTGGTAGCCTCAGATTTCTAAAGAATAATTTTGAAGGTCATTAAACAAAAACATTGGCCCTCTGGGCATTTTGAGAGAAAAGGAAAATGAAAACTAAGCTGCTTCATTTTCACATAGTGGTGGTGAAGGCAGACAAATGAGCCCACACACTCATTTTAATCAAATACAAATGGCATTGTTTTCTAATGTCATTTTTCAGGGAAAGTTCATATGCAATTAGCTCTAACCAGTTTTCATTTTCCCTGCACACTAATTTGTTTTTTCCTAGGAAGTAAATCTAAAGCATGTATAGAAATTAGAAAATAACTCATGATGAAGAATATCCTATAATCTTTATATGTTCTTTGGGATAGATATAGATAGTTCTAAGTACTTTCCAAGTTGCCATCTAGCCTTATATAGGATTATTTGTAGTCAATAGAGGTTTGTTTGTTTGTTTGTTTGTTTTTTAAATGTGGCATAGAAAAATGTAATCTTCAGGTCAACTCCACCCTTCTTCAGACAATGTTGTATAATTGAAAAGGCAAATTGACTTTAGAGCAAGACAAATCTAGTTCAAAATATGGGGGTCATCTAAGTTCTGTGATCTTGACCACAATTGCTTAATCTCTTTAGGGTTCTTACACTGCATGTGGAGATAATATACATTACAGTGTGAGTAGCCAGAATCTAGAGGCTTGCAACATTTATTAATTATACTTGTGGTCACCCACGACATAGAATGTATTCCATCCCTAAACTTTCACAATCCTGATTTACATCTCTTCCAAACCTCCAGCTCTGCCTTGTGAAAATAAATTAGTGCTAAAGAACTACTTAAATAAAAACAAATCTTTACTAATTGGTTAACCATTTCCTAGAAACATAATATCTTAACCCGCTGAAGATATATAACTTCTAAGAGGCCACTCTAACACTAATCATAGTAGATGGGACAAAATATAGAGGAACTATATTTTATTCAAAAAGAGCTTTATAGATTACCATCCCATCCTCCACCACCCTATCCTTCACAAAGTTAACTCATTGGCTATGCTACCCACATATGGGTGCCTATATTGAATCTCAGAAGTCTTCCAGGATTTTTATTCCATTATTTGCAACTTCTCTTCCTTAAACTGCTGGCTGCTAGACTTAATACTGTCACTGCTTTTTTCCTGCCCCCAATTGTCTCATCACCTCTAGTAGAAACAAAACATTGAAATCCATCATTGCCCCCAGACCTACCAGTATATAGTTTAATTCTGACTGCCTATTAGGCAAAAAAGTTTGAAACATATTGTTCAAGTGCCAAGGACAAATTGCCAAAGCCTCAAATATGAGCAGGTCCCTAATATTGTCTTCAGTGTATTAATTCCTCTATTATTCAATGGCCCTGAGAGCATTAAAATAAATGTCATAAACTTGAAAGTTTTGCCAAGGGCCAGTCTTGCTTTAGATGCCTAAGTTCAACAAGCACCTCCACTTCACTGCTGGCTCTCCCTTCATACAGCAGTTTGCTGTAGGACACCCACAATTAGTCAAAACAACATCAGCCCTTAAAGCCCAGATTCTTTCCCTCCCTTCCATCCTTTCTAAGTGGCAGATTTCATTTGACAGCAATTGGTGGTTTTGGAGCCCAGGATGTTTAACAAAAACATCTGTTAATGAAGCCTCTTAAAGTAACCTGTTCCCAGCCATATTTGGATCTTAGAGTTTCCCCCCTGAAATATTCATCACTGTATTCACAGTCCACTTCCAAGATATCACCATCATATCCACAGGTATTTTTCTTTTTTAAATATATCTTTATTGTTGAAAGTATTACAGATGTCCCATTTTTCCTCTATTGACCCCCCTCTACCCCATTCCTGCCACCCCTTCCAAGGCCTTCATTGCACTATGGGTTATGCATATATATAATAAAATGATAGACAAATATGTAAATTGACTGTACCTCTGTGATGCCCCACAGCCAATCAGGAGGGAATATGCACATTAGTGGGGAAAAGATGGCTGCGGCCACAGAGCCAGCCAGAGCGGTCAGGAGGCTTGGGTCACCCCTGGTGATGGAGGAAGCCAAGCTTCCCGCCTTCCTGGGCTGGCTGCTGAGGGAGGGGCCTGTGGGCAGTGGCCATGGAGCAGGCCAGAGACAACGGGAGGCTTGGGTCGCCTGGGCTAGCTTCTGAGGGAGGGGCCTGAAAACAGCCCTCAGACCCTCACCCAGGCTGGCCACACCCTCATGGGGTGAGGGTCCCCACTGGGGGGCATGGCCAGCCTGCAAACAGCCATCAAACCCTTACCCAGGCTGGCCAGGCACCCCTGCAAAGACCTCCACCCTGAAGGGAGTATGGCCAGCCTGAAAACAAGCCCTCAGCCCCTTACCCAGGCTGACCACACACCCCCAGCAGGGACCCTCACCTCATGGGGGCATGGATGGCCTGCAAACTGCCTCAGCCCCTTGCCCAGGCCGGCACTGTCCCCAGTGGGGACTCCCACCCCAATGGGGGCATGACAAGCCTGAAAACCACTGCAGGGCCCTTGCCCAGGCTGCCCCACCCCCCAAGGGAACCCTCCCACCCTGATCCAGGACACCCTTCAGGGCAAACCAGCCAGCCCCCACCTGTGCACCAGGCCTCTGTCTATACCAGGGGTGGGCAAACTTTTTGACTCGAGGGCCACAATGGGTTCTTAAACTGGACCGGAGGGCCGGAACAAAAGCATGGATGGAGAGTTTGTGTGAACTAATATAAATTCAAAGTAAACATCATTACATAAAAGGGTACGGTTTTTTTTTTCAATAGTTTTATTCATTTCAAACGGGCCGGATCTGGCCCGCGGGCCGGATCTGGCCCGCGGGCCGTAGTTTGCCCATGGCTGGTCTATACTAATAAAAGGGTAATATGCTAATTAGACTGGGAGACCTTCCAGGAGACCTTCCAGACATTCTTCTGGACAAAGCCATGGTGTCGAGGCTGAGGTAGAAGCAGTTAGGGGCCAAGAGGGGAGAGCAGTTGTGGGTGATCAGGTCAGGATGGGATGGCAGTTGTGGGTGATCAGGTTGGTGTGGGGGGGCATTGGGGGTTATCAGGCTGGTCGGACGGCAGTTGGGGGCGATAGGCCAGCGGGGGGCAATTGGGGTTGAGCAGACTACTAGGGGTACAGTTGGGGGCGAGCTGGATGGCATGGGGGCAGTTGGGGGTGATCAGGTTGGTGGGGGGTGCAGTTGGGGGCAAGCAGGCCAGCATGAAAAGTGGTTAGGGCAGACAGGTGGGCAGGTGAGTGGTTAGGAGCCAGCAGTCCCAGATTGCGAGAGGGATGTTTGACTGCTGGTTTAGGCCTGATCCCAAGGGATCCCAGATTGGAGAGGGTGCAGGCCGGGCTGAGGGACACCCCTTCCCCTGTTCATGAATTTCATGCACTGGGCCACTAGTATGTGTATGTGTATATATACATACTTTATATATATATATATATATATATATATATATATATATATATATATATATAGTTCTTTGGTTAATATCTTTCCAGCCCCCAATTCCCTTCTTCCATCTGAGATTAATCAGTCTTTTTCATGCTTCCATGTCTCTGGATCTATTTTGTTTGTCAGTTTATTTTGTTCATTAGATTCCACATACAAGGAGAGCATGTGATACTTGTCTTTCTCTGACTTGATTATTCCTTTTTTTTTTTTTGGATTTGAAAAAAAGATTTATTTGGGTCATATGGAAAAGCAAATCGATTTTTGTTGCCTTTTTGAAAAGCATGTGTTAATTGAAGTTGGTCATAAAAATATATTTATTTTTTATTTTATTTTATTTTATTTTATTTTATTTTATTTTATTGCTTAAAGTGTTACAAAGAGTATTACATATGTCTCTTCCCCCCCCCCCCCGCCCTTGACAATCCCCTGGACTCCCCTAACCCCCAGTGTCTTATGTCCATTGGTTATGCTTATATGCATGCATGCAAGTCCTTTGGTTGATCTCTTACCCACCTCACTTCTGCCCTCCCACCCTCCCCGGCCTTCCTGCTGTAGTTTGACAGTCTGTTTGAGGCTGCTCTGCCTCTGTATCTATTTTTGTTCATAAGTTTATAATGGTCTTTATTATCCAGAAATGAGTGAGATCATGTGGTATTTTTCCTTCATTGACTGGCTTATTTCACTTAGAATAATGCTCTCCAGTTCCATCCATGCTGTTGCAAATGGTAAGAGTTCCTTCTTTTTTAGAGCAGCATAGTATTCCATCGTGTAGATGTACCACTGTTTTCTAATCCATTCATCTACTGATGGGCACTTAGGCTGTTTCCAGACCTTAGCTATGGTGAATTGTGCTGCTATGAACATTGGGGTGCATATATCCTTTCTGACTGGTGTTTCTGGTTTCTTGGGATATATTCTTAGAAGTGGGATCACAGGGTCAAATGGGAGTTCCATTTGTAGTTTTTTGAGGAAACTCCATACTGTCTTCCATAGTGGCTGCACCAGTCTGCATTCCCACCAGCAGTGCACAAGTGCTCCTTTTCTCCACATCCTCTCCAGCACTTGTCGTTTGCTGATTTGTTGATGATAGCCAGTCTGACAGGTGTGAGATGGTACCTCATTGCTGTTTTGATTTGCATCTCTTGGATGATTAGTGACTTTGAGCATGTTTTCATATGTCTCTTGGCTTTCTGAATGTCCTCTTTTGAAAGGTGTCTATTTAGATCCTTTGCCCATTTTTTGATAGGATTGTTTATCTTCCTTTTGTTAAGTTGTATGATTTCCCTATAAATTTTGGAGATTAGGCCCTTATCAGATATGACATTGGCAAATATGTTTTCCCACGCAGTGGGTTATCCTGTTGTTTTGTTGATGGTTTCTTTTGCTGTGCAGAAGGTTTTTATTTTGATGTAGTCCCATTTGTTCATTTTCTCTTTAGTTTCAAGTGCCCTAGGAGCTCTATCGGTGAAGAAATTGCTTCTGCATATGTCTGAGATTTTGTTGCCTTTGGATTCTTCTAGTATTTGTATGGTTTCCCGTCGAATATTTAAGTCCTTTATCCATTTTCAGTTTATTTTTGTGTATGGTGTAAGTTAGTGGTCTAGTTTCATTTTCTTGCATGTATCTGTCCAATTTTCTCAACACCATTTATTGAAGAGACTATCTTGACTCCATTGTATGTTCTTGCCTCCTTTGTCAAATATTAATTGAGCGTATTGGTTGGGGCTGATTTCTGGGTTCTCTATTCCATTCCATTGATCTATATGTCTGTTCTTGTGCCAGTACCAGGCAGTTTTGAGAACAGTGGCTTTGTAATACAGCTTGATATCTGGTATTGAGATCCCACCTACTGTGCTCTTTCTCAGGATCGCTGCAGCTATTCCGGGTCGTTTTTTATTCCAGATGAATTTTTGGAGAGTTTGTTCTAGGTCTGTGAAATATTCCATTGGTATTTTAATGGGAAGTGCGTTGAATTTATAGATTGCTTTGGGCAGTATGGACATTTTAATGCTGTTGATTCCAACAATCCAAGAACATGTTATGTTCTTCCATCTGTTTATGTCTTCCTCTATCTCTTTTTTCAACGTCCTGTAGTTTTCTGAGTAGAGGTCTTTTACCTCTTTAGTTAAGTTTATTCCTAGATAGCTTAATTTTTTTGGTGCGATGGTAAATGGGATTGCTTTTTTAGTCTCTCTTTCTGCACATTCACTATTGGTGTATAGAAATGCCATAGATTTCTTGGCGTTAACTTTGTATCCTGCTACATTGCCGAATTCTTTTATTAATTCTAATAGTTTATTGATGGAGTCTTTAGGGTTTTTTAAGTATAATATCATGTCATCTGTAAATAAGGACAGTTTTACTTCTTTTTTCCAATTTGGATGGCTTTTTCTTCTTCTTCTTGTCTAATCGCAATGGCTAATACTTCCAGTACTATGTCGAACAGGAGTGGTGAGAGGGGGCATCCCTGTCTTGTTCCTGTTCTTAGGGGAAATGGTGTTAATTTTTGTCCATTGAGTATGATGTTGGCTGTGGGTTTGTCATATATGGTTTTTATTATGTTGAGGTATGATCCTTCAATTCCCACCTTGCTGAGAGTTTTTATCAAAAATGGGTGTTGGATTTTGTCAAATGCTTTTTCTGCATCAATTGATATGACCATGTGGTTGTTTTCTTTCAATTTGTTTATGTGATGTATCACGTTTATTGATTTGGGGATATTGTACCATTCTTGCATCCCTGAGATAAATCCTACTTGGTCGTGGTGCATGATCTTACTGATGTACTGCTGGATCCGATTTGCTAAGATTTTGTTGAGGATTTTGGCATCTATGTTCATGTGGGATATTGGCCTGTAATTCTCTTTCATTGTGTTGTCTTTACCTGGTTTTGGTATAAGGGTAATGCTGGCTTCATAGAATGAGCTTGGAAGTGTTCCTTCCTCTTGGATTTTTTGTAGTAGTCTGAGGAGGATAGGTTTTAGTTCTTCCTTGAATGTTTGGTAAAACTCCCCTGTGAAGCCGTCTGGTCCTGAGCTTTTGTTTGCTGGAAGCTTTTTGATGACTGCTTCAATTTCTTCCATAGTTATTGTCCTATTGAGATTTTTAGAATATTTCTGATTAAGTTTTGGAATGTTGTATTTTTCTTGGAATATGTCCATTTCCTCCAGGTTGTCTAGATTGTTGGAGTAGAGCTGTCCATAGTATTTTTAAACAATCATTTGTATTTCTGTGGGATCTGTTGTTATTTCGCCTCTATCATTTCTGATGTTGTTGATTTGGGTCCTTTCTCTTTGCTTCTTTGTGAGCCTGGCTAGAGGTTTGTCAATCTCGTTTATCCTTTCAAAGAACCAGCTCTTTGTTTCATTAATTTTCTGTATTGTTTTTTTGGTTTCTATGTCATTTATTTCTGCTCTAATCTTTATTATCTCCTGCCTTCTGCTCACTCTGGGGTTTTCTTGTTGCTCTCTTTCTAATTCTTTGAGCTGTAGATTTAGATGATTTACTACCATTTTTTCTTGTTTGTTGAGATAGGCTTGTAGAGCTATAAACTTCCCTCTCAGGACTGCTTTCATTGCTTCCCAAAGGTTTTGGATTGCTGTGTTTTCATTGTAATTACTTTCCAGGATGTTTTTAATTTCTTCTTTGATCTAATTGGTAACCCAATCAATATTTAATAACGTGCTATTCAGCTTCCAAGTGTTTGACTATTTTGAGTTGTTTTTATTGTAGTTTATTTCTAATATTATGGCCTTGTGGTCTGAGAAGATGCTTGGTATGATTTCAATCTTCTTGAATTTGAGGAGACTTTGTTTGTGACCCAATATGTGATCTATTTTTGAAGATGTCCCATGAGCACTTGAGAAGAACGTATATTTTGTGGCTTTGGGGTGAAGTGTTCTGAAGATGTCAATTAAGTCCATCTGATCTAGTGAGTCATTTAGGATTGCTGTTTCTTTGCTGAGTTTTTGTCTAGTGGATTTATCCAGTGATGTCAGTGGTGTATTAAAGTCCCCTACTATGATTGTATTGTTGTCGATCTCTCGCCTGATATCTTCCAGGAGTTTTCTTATATATGTGGGTGCTCCTGCATTGGGTGCATATATGTTTATCAGGGTTATATCCTCTTGTTGTATTGATCCCTTTAGTATTATGAAGTGGCCTTCCTTATCTCTTGTTATGGCCTTCACCTTGAGGTCTATTTTGTCTGATATAAGTATTGCTACCCCTGCTTTTTTTTCATTTCCACTTGCCTGAAAGATATTTTTTCCATCCCTTCACTTTTAGTCTGTGTGAGTCCCTTCTAATGAGGTGGGTCTCTTGTAGACAGCAAATATATGGGTCATGTTTTTTTATCCATTCAGCCACTCAATGTCTTTTGATTGGATCATTTAGTCCATTTACGTTTAAAGTTAGTATTGAAAGGTACTTGTTTGTAGCCATTTCATTTTTTTTGTGTGTGGCTGTTTTCTTTCTGGGCTTTTTAGTTCTTCTTTTTATACCAGTCCCTTTAGCATTTCTTGCATTGCTGGCTTGGTGGTGATAAACTCCCTTAGCCTTTTTTTGTCTGTGAAGCTTCTTATTTCCCCTTCAATTTTGAATGATGGCCTAGCTGGATAGAGTATTCTTGGATTCAGTCCTTTGCTTTGCATCACTTTGTAAATTTCTGTCCATTCTTTTCTGGCCTGATGTGTTTCTGTTGAGAAATCATTTGATAATCTGATGGGGGATCCTTTGTAGGTAACTCTCTGTTTCTCTCTTGCAGCCTTTAAGATTCTGTCTTTGTCTTGTACATTTGCCATCGTTATTATGACGTGTCTTGGTGTGGGTGTTTTGGGGTTCATCTTGCCTGGGACTCTCTGTACTTGTGTACCTTTTTTCTTCCCCATATCTGGGAAGTTTTCTGACATTATTTCTTCAAATAGATTTTCTAATCCTTGCTGCTCTTCTTGTCCTTCTTGCAGCCCTATTATGCGTATGTTACTTCGTTTCATGTTGTCCCGAAGCTCCCTTAGGCTCTCCTCCTGCTTTTTAATTTTTTCCTCCAGTTGCTGTTCAGATTGAGCTTGTTTCTCTGCCTTATCTTCTAATTCACTAATTCGGTCCTCTGCTTCTTCTAGTCTGCTGTTGAAACTTTCCATGGTGTTTTTGATTGTAGCTATATCACTTTTCATTTCTTACTGATTCTTGCATAGGTTGTTGATTTTCTAATCCATCCGGTGAATGAACTGTATAACCATTATTCTGAATTCTTTTTCTGTCATGTTGCATGCTTCAACTTCATTAATTTCCTTTCTTGGTGACTCCTCATTGTCTTTCCTCTGGGTGTTGTTTCATCTCTTCATTCTGATTATCTCCCGATGGTTCAAATGTCAAGTTGCGTGGGCCTGGGCCGTGTGCAGTGGGAGCCTCCCGCCACCCTAGTGTCACTGAAGAGCTCTGACACTAAGATGTGTGGTTGTTGTGGGTTGGTGGGAACCAGGCTTGCTCAGAGTCAGTGTTGTCGGCGCTCAATGTGTCCTCGTACGCGCCCTTAGAATCAGGGACCCTGCCTGCACCATGCTGAAACAGAGACCCCCCTGAAGCGTGTTGAAAACCAGAGCCCCCTAGCGTGCGCCAGGAGTCAGAGTTCCCCAAGAATCCAGTATCTGAGTCTCTGTTGCTTCATGTGACCTTGCCTTGAGAATCAGGGTCCCTGTGTGCCCTTGCATCAGGAATTGGAGTCACTGGCTCTTAGTATGAATGCACAGGGAATCAGGATCTCAGGTGCAGGTGATAAGAAACACAGTCAAGTCACTGGTGCTTGGTACTGTCTCCTTCCCAGAGAATCGGTGTCCCTGGGCCTGTGATAAGCGGGACAAATTCCCGGTGTTTGTTGCATTTGCTCCCAGCCCAGGGCTCAGAAGCCGGCAGTGTGCATAGGCTCAGTTCCTGGGGTTCGCGAGATTGCTCCCAGCCCAGGGCTCCTGAACCTGGCCCTATGTGGGATCAGTTCCAAGGTGCTTGCACACTTCCAGGCTAAAGTTCCTGGAGTGCTGAGGCCAGGGCAAGGGGTGGGTCTATCAGTTAGTTACTCTGGTGCTGCCCACAAGCCTGCAGGAAGGGGGGATGGGCTCTGTTACTCAGGGATCTGCCGCGGGGATTTCTGAACTTTTGGTGTCTGCAGGTCTGTAGCTGTGGTCACAGGTCTCTGTCCCCAGTGGCTGCAGGGTCCTGGTATTCGTCTGAGATCAGACTGGGTGGTGCTGAGGCCAGGATCCTAGTCTCAAGCAGCTCTGTTTCCCAAGATGGCGTGGATGCTGTGCCTGTGCTGGCTGCCCAGGAGTGTCCGTGCAGGGAGTGGGACTCTGCCGCCTAAGACTGCCTGGTTTAGCAGCCCCTTAGAAGACCTGCAGAATCTAACTGTCCCTAGCTCATACACACACACCACACAGGTCCACACACTTCTCTATCACTTCCTTGAGCTCTCACACTCTCTCCCTCCCTACCTTCCTGCTGGTCGCCATTTTCTCCCTCTTGACTTGATTATTTCTTAGCATAATAGTCTTAGCATAATAGTCTCCAGGTCCCTCCACGTTGTCTCAAAGGGTAAGCGATCCTTTTTTAACACCTTCATAGTTTTCCATCATGTAAATGTACCACAGTTTTTTGTTTGTTTGTTTTATAATCCACTCATCTGCTGATGGGCACTTGGGCTATTTCGCAGGTGTTTTACAATCAGTTTTGTTGGTCATGGGTACTTCAGTGCTATTCAGGTCATATGACTTACTTCTCATGGCAAGAACACCAGGAAGATCATTTAAATATTTATTCTGATACTGAAGTTCTGACATGAAGCAGCTGTGCAAACATAAGCAAATGATATAATGTCCAGTCTACAAAGCACCTTGTTTCAAATGCCTAAAACCCCTCAGACCCAAATTTTCTCCTGTCCCCTGAAGACTGAAATACTACAGAGAGCATCTAGGTATCTGCCTAATCATCTGTAGGGATCCTGAATTTTCCTCAACTTAAAGATGAAAGAGATACAGCACAATTGTGAATTGGATATCAACTTTGCCCTACTCAAAATGTGGGGGTTAGCACACTCTAGAAAGCCCTTCCCCTCCCCAGTTCTATCTCTCCAACTTTCTATCTTCACAGTATTAATTTTGGTGTTGGTACCCCACAGTAGTTAAAAGTATAAATGTAACAACCTCACACAAAAGGCTTACTTACCTCAGTTCATTTAACCCAGGATATCATGCATGGCTTTTAACAAAAATTTACGACATACAAAAAGACAAAAAATACCACCTGAAGAGAGAGAAAAAGCATCAGAACCACACTTAGATGTGGAAAAAATTTTGAAATTACCAGTCTGGGCATTTAAAATTAATATCATTGATATGTTAATGATACTGAAATAATGGATGATATGTAAGAACATAATAGACATGGGAACTTAGAATGAAAAGGGAAATTTTAGAAGTCAAAACACTATAACATAAATAAAGAATGCATTTAAAAGGCACATTAATATACTGCATGTGGTTGAAGAATCACTGAGTTTGAAAGGATGAAAATAGAAACCTCTTAAACTGAAAATCAAAGAGAAAAAAGAATGGGAAAAACAGAATATCAAAAACTGTGAAAGAAGTACAAAAGAGGTAACATAAGTGCAAGAGGAATACCAGAAGAAAAAAGGGAGAATGGATCAGAAGAAATATTTGAAGTAGTTCTCATGCGGAACATCCAGGATTACAGCAGACTGGGCATGAACAGAGAAGTCTGGTGTTCAGATAGATTTCTACATGCATCCAAGCTGTTTTGAACAATATATAAAAGGCAGACAGGCAGGACATACTGAACAGAGGGAAGCACCCAGATGTGAAAAAGCATGGAATAGACAAAAAAAATTAGTAAACATTTTTACTTTTTTGAGAGTAGCACTGAGTAGGCTCATATTAGATACTAAAATCCCTAAATTCCAATCGAAGATATTTGCACATTATCAGGGATCAAAGGTCAGCTTGTCCCATGTAAAGCTGATCTTTCATAAATTTTAAGAATTAAATTAGATTGGAAATTAACGTGCTTGGCACAGGGTAAGGCCAAGTAAATGATAAAAAGAAGCTATACACTCAATGGTTTTATGGAAGTAATGAAATATTTAAAATAGAAGCATCCTATGATCAGATGTGCCTTTCTGAAAGATCATTTGAGTGGATAAGAAGAAGGCAGTTAGATTATAGAAAGAGACATTGCTCAAGATTCTATTTGCATTTTTTTAAGTTTAAATTTTGTATTGTTTCAATAATTACATAAGTCTCCTTTTTCCCCGATTGGCCTCTCCCTGGCCACCCCGCACCCCAGGATATGCCCTCACCCCTCTCGATCTTTGTCCATTGATTATGCTCATATGCATGCATACAAGTCCTTTGGTTGATCTCTTACCCCTCACTCCCCACATCCCCTCATAGGTTGGGCAGTCTGTTTGATGCTTCTATGCCTCTGGTTCTTTTTTTGTTCATCAGTTTATGTTGTTCATTATATTCACAAATAAGTGAGATCATGTGACATTTATCTTTCTCTGACTGGCTTATTTTTTTAGCTTAATGCTCTCCAATTCCATCCATGTTGTTGCAAATGGTAAGAATTCCTTCTTTTTTACAGTAGCATAGTATTCTATTGTGTAGATGTATCACGGTTTTCTAATCCACTCATCTGCTGATGGGCACTTAGGCTGTTTCCAAATATTAACTATTATAAATTGTGCTATGAACATAGGGTTGAATATATCCTTTCTGATTTCTTGGATATATTCCTAGAAGTGGGATTAATGGGACAAATGGAAGTTCCATTTTTAACATTTTGAGGAAACACCATACTGTTTTCCACAATGGCTGTACCAGTCTGCATTCCAACCAGTGGTGCAAGAGGGTACCTTTTTCTCCGCATCCTATTGAGAAATTTTTGTTTGTTGATTTGTTGATGATAGCCATTCTGACAGGTGTGAGATGGTACCTCATTGTTGTTTTGATTTGCATCTCTCAGATTATTAGTGACTTTGAGCATGTTTTCATATGCCTCATTTCCTTCTGTATGTCTTCTCTTCAAAAGTGTCTATTGCCAGAACCGGTTTGGCTCAGTGGATAGAGCGTCGGCTTGCGGACTGAAAGGTCCCAGGTTCGATTCCGGTCAAGGGCATGTACCTGGGTTGCGGGCACATCCCCCAGTGGGAGATGTGCAGGAGGCAGCTGATCGATGTTCCTCTCTCATCAATGTTTCTAACTCTCTATCTCTCTCCCTTCCTCTCTGTGAAAAATCAATAAAATATATTTTTTAAAAAAGTGTCTATTAATGTACTTTGCCCATTTTTTTTTATTGGATTGTTTATCTTCTTTTTGTTAAGTTGTATGAGTTCCATATAAATTTTGGAGATGAAACCCTCATTGGAGATAACATTGGCAAATATCTGACCATTTTATTTTCCCAACAGCATTTATTGAAGAGACTGTCTTCACTCCATTGTATGTTCTTGCCTCCTTTGTCAAATATTAATTGAGCATAATGGCTTGGGTCGATCTCTGTGTTTTCTGTTCTGTTCCATTGGTCTATATGTCTGTTCTTGTGCCAGGACCAGACAGTTTTGAGAACAGTGGCTTTTAGTATAGCTCAATATCTGGTATTGTGACCCCTCCATCTTTGTTCTTCTTTATCAAGACTGCTGAAGCTTTTCAGGGTCTTTTTATAACCCAGATGAATTTTTGGAGAGTTTGTTCTAGGACTTTGAAGTATGCCATTGGTATTTTAATGGGGATTGCATTGAATCTATAGATTGTTTTGGTTAGTATAAATATTTAAATGATGTTGATTCTTCCAATCCATGAAAAAGATATATTCTTCCATTTGTTTGTATCTTCCTCTATCTTTTTTTTTCAGGGTCCTGTAATTTTCCGAGCTTAGGTCCTTTACCTCCTTGGTTAAATTTATTCCTAGGTGTCTTAATTTTTCTTTGATGCAGGGGTAAATGGGATTTTTAAATTTTCTCTTTCTGTGAGTTCATTATTTGTGCATAAAAAAATTCATAGATTTCTGGGTGCTAATGTTGCATCCTGTGACATTGCCAAATTCATTTATTAGTTATAGTAGTTTTCTGATGGAGTCTTTAGAGTTCTCTAAGTGCAATATCATGTCATCTACAAATAATGACAATTTTACTTCTTCTTTTCCAATTTGGATGCCTTTTATTTCTTCTTCTTGTGTGATTGTTATGCCTAGCACTTCCAGTACTATGTTCAACAGGAGTGGTGAGAGTGGGCATCCCTGTCTTGTTCCTGTTCTTAGGGGAAATGGTTTTAGTTTTTATCCATTGAGTATGTCAGATATAAGTATGATGTCCTGTAAGTTTGTCATATAAGGCTTTTATTATGTTGAGGTATGATCCCTCTATTCCCACTTTGCTGAGAGTTTTTATCAGGAAAGGGTGTTGGATTTGTCAAATGTCTTTTCTGCATCAATTGATATGACTATATGAATTTGTCTCTCAATTTATGTGATGTATCACATATTGATTTGTGGATATTGTACCAGTCTTGCACCCCTACAATAAATCCCAATTGTTCATGGTGTATGATCTTTCTAATGTAATGCTGGATCCAATTTGCTAGAATTTTGTTGAGGATTTTAGCATCTAAGTTCATGAGGGATATTGGCCTGTAATTCTCTCCCTTTGTGTTGTCATTATATGGTTTTGGGTTTATGGTAATGATTGCTTCATAGAAAGAGCTTGGAAGTGTGCTTTCCTCTTGGATTTCTTTTGAATAGTCCAAAAACAGGTGTTAGTTCTTCTTTGAATGTTTGGTAAACTCTGCTGTGAAGCCTTCTGGCCCCGGGCTTCTGTTTGCTGGAAGCTTTCTGATGACAGCTTCAATTTCCTCCTTAGTTATTGGTCTGTTGTGATTTATAATTCTTCTTGATTGAGTTTTGGAAGGTTGTGTATTTCTAGAAATTAGTCCATTTCCTTTAGGTTATTTAGTTTGTTGGAGTAGAGTTGTTCATAGTTTTTTTTTTTTTCCATTCTTTTGTATTTCTGTGGGGTTTGTTGTTATTTCGCCTCTTCCATTTCTGATTTTGTTTATTTGGGTCTTCTCCCTGCTTCTTGGTGAGCCTGGATAGAGGTTCATCAGTCATGTTTATACTTTCAAAGAAACAGCTCTTGGTTTCATTTATCTTTTGTAGTGCTTTTTTTTGGTGTCTATTTCATTTATATCTGCTCTGATCTTTATTATCTCCTTCCTTCTCCTCACACTGGGCTTTTCTTGTTGCTCTATTCATAATTCTTTAAGTTGTAGAGTTAGATAATTTATTACCTTTTTTTTTGAGGTAGACCTGTATAATTATAAACTTCCCTGTCAGGAATCCTTTCACTGTGTCCCATAGATTTTGGATTATGTGTTCATTGTCATTCATTTCCAGGTGTTTTTAATTTCTTCTTTGATCTCTTTGGTAACCCAATCATTGTTTAATAGCATGCTATTCAGATTCCAAGTGTTTGAATTTTTTTTGTTTTTATTGTAGTTTATTTCTAATATTATGCCATTGTAATCTGAGAAGATGGTTGATTTCAATCTTCTTGAATTTGGAGAGACTTTGCCTGTGTCCCAATATGTGGTCTATCTTTGAAAATGTCCCATGTGCACTTGAGAAGAATGTATATTCTGTAGCTTTGGGGTGAAATGTTCTGAAGATATCAATGAGGTCTATCTGATATAGGAAGTCATTTAGAATCGCTGTTTTTTGTTTTGTTTTTTTGCTGATTTTTTTGTATAGAGGATTTATCCAGTGATGTCAGTGCAGTATTAAATTCCCCTACTATGATCATATTTCTGTCAATCTCTCCCTTGATATCTTCTAGAAGTTTTTTATGTATTTGGGTGCTCCAGCATTAGGTGCATATAGGTTTACCAGAGTGATATCCCCTTGTTGCATTGATCCCTTTAGTCTTATGAAGTGGCCTTCCTTATATTTGTTATAGTCTTCACTCTGAGGTCTATTTCGTCAGATATAAGTATTGCTACCCCAGCTTTTTTTTTCATTTACATTTGCCTGAAAGATTTTTTCCATCTTTTCATTTTCAGTCTGTGTGAGTCTCTTATTCTGAGGTGGGTCTCTTGTAGACAGCATATATATGGGTCATGCATTCTTATCCATTCAGCCTTGTGATGTCTTTTGATTGGAGCATTTAGGCCATTTACATTTAAAGTTATTATTGATAGGTGCTTGCTTGTAGCCATTTTTATTTTTTGTGCCTGTGTTCCTTCTTCCCTTTTATTTTTTCTTCTTTTCACAACAGTCCCTTTAGCATTTCTTGCATTGCTGGCTTGATAATGATAAACTCCATTAGCCTTTTTTGTTTTAAAATAGGTTTTATAACCCTTGCTCCTCTTCTGGTCATTCTTACACCCCTATTATATGTATGTTGCTTTGTTTCATGTTGTCCCAAACCTTCCTCAGGCTCTCCTCCTTTCTTTAGATTTTTTTCTCAATTGCAGTTCAGATTGGGTGTGTTTTGTTTCCCTGTCTTTTAATTCACTAATTTTCCCTCCACTTCTCCTAGTCTAGTGTTGAAATCTTCCATATTTTTTTTATTGTAGCTATATCACCCTTTATTTCCTCCTGATTTTTACATAGGTTTTTGATTTTCTCATCCATACTGATGATGAACTTTATGATCCTTATTCTGAATCCTTTTTCTTACATATTGCATGCCTCTATTTCATTTAGTTCCTTTTCTGGTGATCTTTTCTTTCCTTTGGGGGTTTTTCTTCTGTCTCCCCATTTTGCTCTCACCAAAGGATCTAGATGTCAAGTTGCATGGGGCGTGTGGCTGTAGCAGTGGGCTTGGTGGAAGGTTGTGCAGTCGCGGGTGGTGGCTGCTCCTCAGGGGGTCACAGGTGGCATCTCCTTCAGGGGTGGTTGCAGGTGGTGGCTGTTCCTCAGGGAATCGTTGGGTGGCTGCTCCTGGTGGTGTTATGGGCAGTGGCTACTCCTCTGGTAGTCACGGGTGGCGGCTGCTTCCATGGGTGCTGGAGCAGTCATCGTGCCTGGGGTTGCTATTTAAGGCTGTTCATTCATGGTCACAGAGCTGCATAAGGATGGGAGTCTATTTGCTTTCATCTATTTTTATCCCTTGAATGTTATTAAGGATATACAGGAAGTCCCTTCTAAGCCTGGATTCTTCTAAGAATTTAGGAAAGATCAACATCAAACCCCTGTTAATCTTAAGAAAAGCATGCACATGGAAAGAAGATTTGCTATTCCCATGCTCTGCTTTATATTACCAAAATAACCGTTGATAAAGGGCTTGTCCTTAACCTTGATCACTTGCTTAAGGTAATGTCTGCCAAGTTTTTCCTTTATAAAATTACTATTTTTCCCTTTCCAAACTTCATTCTTTGGAAGTTAGACATTAAATTTATCCCACACTCAAGGTAGCCTGACCTCCTCAAAAAATTAAAAATGGAACTCCCATTTGATCCTGTGATCCCACTTTTAAGAATACATCCCAAGAAATGAGACACACCAATCTTAAAGGATATATGCACCCCTATGTTCATAGCAGCACAATTTACCATAGCTAAGATCTGGAAACAGCCTAAGTGCCCATCAGCAGATGAATGGATAGAGAACTGTGGTACATCTACACAATGGAACACTATGCTGCTGTAAAAAAGAAGGCGTTCTTACCATTTGCAAGAGCATGGATGGAACTGGAGAGCATTTTGCTAAGTGAAATAAGCCAGTCAATGAAAGGAAAATACCACATGATCTCACTCATTTATGGATAATTAAGACCATTATAAACTGATGAACAAAAATAGATACAGAGGCAGAGCAGCCTCAAACAGACTGTCAAACTACAGTGGGAAGGCTGGTCAGGTAAGAGACCAACCAAAGGACATGTATGCATGCATATAAGCATCACCAATGGGCACAAGACACTGGGGGATAGAGGAGGCCAGGGGAATGTCAAGGGGAGGAAAAAAGGAGACATGTGTAATAGTCTTTGTAATACTTTAAGCAATAAAACAAAATTATATATATATATATATATATATATATATATATATATATATATATATATATTTGTATTGATTTCAGAGGGGAAGAGAAAGGGAGAGAGAGATAGAAACATTAATGATGATAGAAAAATCATTGATCAGCTGCCTCCTGCATGCCCCCTACTTGGGTTTAAGAGCATAACCTGGGCATGTGCCTTGATAAGGAATCAAGCCATAATCTTTTGGTTCATAGGTAAATACTCGGCCAGTGAGAAATTTGGCCTGGCAATATTTTCTTTTTTTATCTTCTCAGACCACAATGGCATAACATCAGAAATAAACCACAATAAAAACAATAAAAAAATTCAAACACTTGGAAACTGAATAGCATGCCATCAAACAATGACTGGGTTATAAAGAAATCAAAGAAGAAATCAAAAACATCCTGGAAATGAATGACAATGAAAACACAACAATCCAAAATCCATGGGACACAGTGAAAGCAGTCCTGAGAGGGAAGTTTTTTTTTTAATTGTTTTATTGCTTAAAGTATTAATTACATATGTCTCCTTTTTCCCCTGCCCTTGACAATCCCCTGGACTCCCCTAACCCCCAGTGTCTTATGTCCATTGGTTATGCTTATATGCATGCATACAAGTCCTTCGGTTGATCTCTTACCCTCCCCTCCTGCCCCCCAACCCTCCCCGGGCTTCCTGCTGTAGTTTGACAGTCTGTTTGAGGCTGCTCTGCCTCTGTATCTATTTTTGTTCATCAGTTTAAATGGTCTTTATTATCCATATAAATGAGTGAGATCATGTGTTTTTTTTCCTACATTGACTGGCTTATTTCACTTAGCATAATCCTCTCCAATCAATACATTCTGTTGCAAATGGCAAGAATTCATTCTTTTTTACAGCAGCATAGTATTCCATCATGTAGATGTACCACAGTTTTCTAATTCATTCATCTACTGATGGGCACTTAGGCTGTTTCCAGATCTTAGATATGGTGAATTGTGCTGCTATGAACATAGGGGAACATATATCCTTTCTGATTGGTGTTTCTGGTTTCTTGGGATATATACCTAGAAGTGGGATCATGGGGTCAAATGGGAGTTCCATTTGTAGTTTTTTGAGGAAACTCCATACTGTCTTCCATAGTGGCTGCATCAGTCTGCATTCCCACCAGCAATGCACGAGTGTTCCTTTTTCTCAACATCCGCTCCAGCACTTGTCGTTTGTTGATTTGTAGATGATAGCCTTTCTGACAAGGGTGGGATGGTACCTCATTGCTGTTTTGATTTGCATTTCTCGGATGATTAGTGACTTTGAGCATGTTTTCATATGTCTCTTGCTTTATGGATGTCCTCTTTTAAAAAGTGTCTATTTAGGTCCTTTGCCCATTTTTTTATAGGATTCTTTATCTTCCTTTTCTTAAGTTGTATGAGTTCCCTATACATTTTGGAGATTAAACCCTTATCGGTGATAACATTGGCAAATATGTTCTCCCATATAGTGGGCTTTCTTGTTGTTTTGTTGATGGTTTCTTTTGCTGTGCAGAAGCTTTTTTATTTTGATGTAGTCCCATTTGTTTATTTTCTCTTTAGTTTCCAATGCCTTAGGAGCTGTATCAGTGAAGAAATTGCTTCAGCATATGTCTGAGATTTTGTTGCCTTTGGATACTTCTAGTATTTTTACGGTTTCCCGTCATACATTTAAGTGCTTTATCCATTTTGAGTTTATTTTTGTGGATGGTGTAAGTTGGTGGTCTAGTTTCATTTTTTTGCATGTATCTGTCTAATTTTCCCTACACCATTTATTGAAGAGACTATCTTGACTACACTGTATGTTATTGCCTCCTTTGTCAAATATTAATTGAGCATATTGGTTCGGGTCGATTTCTGGGCTCTCTATTCTATTCCATTCCATTGATCTATATGTCTGTTCTTGTGCCAGTACCAGGCAGTTTTGAGAACAGTGGCTTTGTAATACAGCTTGATATCTGGTATTGAGATGCCTCCTACTTTGTTCTTTCTCAGGATCACTGCAGCTATTTGGGGTCTTTTTTTATTCCAGATGAATTTTTGGAGAGTTTGTTCTAGGTCTGTGAAATATGCTGTTGGTATTTTAATGGCAATATTTTCTTAATAATTCTGGTACATTCATTCATCCATATGAACTTTATAATATTCAACATGTTGCATAATTCTAAAAAAATATATTCTAGCACATTGGATTAATTATTTATAAAAAATTGGGAATATATATATATATATGTATATATATATATATATATATATATATATATATATATATATATATTTCTGAGATCTTCTCATGCAGAAATACATTGACACACCATTAATTTAGACCATATTTTATGTCCTTCAGAAAAGTTATATTTTTATATAGGTCTCCTCCCATTTTGGTTAAATATATTCCAAAATTTGTACACTCTTTTATTGTTATAAATGGAATAATTTCATTTACCCTTTTATATGTCTAACTGATTATTTCTAGCAAAAACAAAAGCTGTTGAATATTTGGTATGTTTTTAAGCAACCTTACCAAATTATCTCATTAATACTAATTTTGTTGCTGTTGAGTCTCTTGGGTTTTCTTGCTATATACAATTATATAATCTGAAAAAGTATATTATTTTATCTCTTCCAATATTTGTAGAGCATATTTCATTTAATTTTCATAGTGTATTAGCTAAAAATCCCAAAATATGTTTGAATAATGGTGGTAACAAAGAGCAGTTCTATCTTGTATACCGTGAATATAAAATATATATGTATGTTTACAAGGATGTTTTTTGTAACACTCTGATTTTTTAAAAAAAACAAAACACAAAAACTAGAAAAACTTGAATGTCCATCAGAAGAATAGTTGGAAAAAACAAGGTTATTTCTATCCTATGAACTATGATACAGCTATTAAAAATGAATTATATCTATATTGTTTGCATGAGGCCAGACCAATCAGGGACCATGGGTAGGGACTTCTGTCTATATCAGTCAGTTCCCCTGTGATTCAGGGAGCACACTTTCCCCTTACACCAAAGACTAAAGAATGTGATTCCCATTGTACAAATACTTGCAAAAAAATGAAACTAGACCACCAACTTACACCATACACAAAAATAAACTCAATATGGATAAAGGACTTAAACGTAAGATGATAAACCATAAAAAAACTTAGAAGAAGCCATAGGCAGCAAAATAGCAATATCATTATTGATATAGCTCCCAGGGCAATGGAATCTAAGGAGAAAATAAGCAAGTGGGACTACATCAAAATAAAAAATTTGTGCACAGCAAAAGAAACCATCAACAAAACAACAAGAAAGCCCACTGCATGGGAGAACATATTTGCCAACGTTATCTCTGATAAGGATTTAATCTCCAAAATTTATAGGGAACTCATACAACTTAAGAAAAGGAAGATAAACAATCCTATCAAAAAATGGGCAAAGGACCTAAATAGACACTTTTGGAAAGAGGACATACAGAAGGCCAAGAGACATATGAAAACATGCTCAAAATCATTAATCATCTGAGAGATCCAAATCAAAATAACAATGAGGTACCATCTCACATCTGTCAGAATGACTATCATCAACAACTGACAAGTGCTGGAGAGTACACAGAGAAAAAGGAACCCTCTTGCACCACTGGTGGGAATGCAAACTGATGCAGCCACTATGGAAATCAGTATGGCGTTTCTTCAAAAAGTTAAAAATGGAACTCCTATTTGACCCAGTAGTCCCACTTCTAGGAGTATATCTCAAGAAATCAGAAACACCAGTCAGAAATGATATATGCACCCCTATGTTCATAGCAGCACAATTTAACAATAGCTAAGATTTGGGAACAGCCTAAGTGCCCATCAGCAGATGAGTGGATTAGAAAACTGTGGTACATCTACACAATGGAATAGTATGCTGCTATAAAAAGGAGGAATTCCTACCATTTGCAAAAGCATGGATGGACCTGGAGAGTATTATGCTAAGGGAAATAAGTCAGTCAGAGAAAGATAAATGTCACATGATCTCACTTATTTGTGAATATAATGAACAACATAAACTGATGAACAAAAATAGAACCAGAGATATAGAAGCATCAAACAGCCTGTTCAACCTATGAGGGAAGGTGGGGCGTGAAAGGGTAAGAGTTCAACCAAAGGACTTGTATGCATGCATATGAGCATAACCAATGGACACAGATAGGGGGAGTGAGGACATATGCTGGGGGGTGGGGGCAGGCAGGGAGAGGTCAATGGGGGGAAAAGGAGACTTATGTAATACTTTAAACAATAAAGAATTTAAATTAAAAGAAAAAGAATGTGCTTCCCTGGCGAGAGCTGAAATATCAAAGACATCTCTCTGCAGCAGAACAGAGCAGAGCAGGCCAGTGTAAGTGCAGAGCATAGTAGACCAAAGAAGAGCAGGTGGAGCAAACCAGACCAGAGCAACGCTGTCTAGCCAAAGAGGGGCCTCACTCCAGCACCATCTCATAGCCATACTCTTCCAAAACCACTCTGTAATATTATTGAACTGTAACACTATTGAACTGTTCTCACAGTCATGATGTATCACAATTAAGCTGTTTTATTCTTCACTGCACCCTTCACTTTGGGGATTCCTATTAGTGTTGAATTAGTGCCAGTGACCATAGCTTGACAGTATGTATACATATATAATAATAAATTATATATAAAGAGTGTGTTAGTGGAAAGTGTGGAATGATCACACTTTTTAAAATATATAGGATGCCCCCCAAAAGGACAGTGTTTATTAAAACACATTTCATTTTTAAAATTGAGCTGTCATCTGTTAAAGTATGTATACATTTTTGCGACACCCTGTATATACATAAGTATATTCATTCATGTCTTTTGGCTTATCTCCAAGCTCTCTGTAAATATCAAAATTAAAAGGAGAAATAGGTTTTATTAGACTTAAGCATATAACTTAGCTTCTTTTGGCTTTTGTTTCCTCATATGTGAGAAATAAGTTGTGCTAGATGGGCTCTAAGGTCCCTATATTATAATTCCTTTTATTTAGTTTCAGTTCGATCTTGAAGAAAACCTCTATTTCTTGTTCGTTTGAGTCTCTTTGGACACTTAGAGTTATTAAGGATTCCTTGAGAAGAATTTCAGTAACTGTTTCCGAAATAACAATTTTGAGAAAGCATTCTATTTATACCAATGATATGATTGAGTGCATATGATGCATATAGCAGAGCAATCAGAGTGGTGTTATAAGAAAAACATATATTAGAAGTCAGAAGTTCAGGATGTGAACATCTAATTGGCCATGTGTTAGCTAAGTGACCCTCTGTAAGCTATTTCAGTTTCATTATCTATAAAAAGATAATAGCCACCAATAATTATTCTCATCTCCTTTCGCTAACTGATAAAATTCAGATAGAGGAGATATAGAACCTCTTTAATAACCCTTACATTCCAAGGACTTACTAGACACTTTTAGGTAAGTAATTATATGTGACATTTTGGCGTTGGCCCATGTGACTCGGTTGGAGCATCATCCTTTACACTGAAAGGTTGTGGGCTCAATTCCCAATCAGGGCAGATATCCAGATTGCAGGTTTGATTCCTGTTGTGGCCCTTGCAGGAGGCAACCAATCATCTCTCTCTCTCTCTCTCTCTCTCTCTCTCTCTCTCTCTCTCTCTCTCTCTCTCTCTCTCCTCTCTCTCCCTCCCTCCATTCCTCCATTCCTCTGGAAACCACCACACTGCTGTCTGTGCCCATGAGTTTCAGTTTTATATCATACATATGAGTGAAATCAAGGTTCTTAGCTTTTTCTGACTGACTTATTTCACTTAGCATAATATTCTCAAGGTCCATCCATGTTGTCACAAATAGCAGTATTTCATCTTTTCTTATGGTTGAGTAGTATTCCATTGTGTACTAGTATATGTACCACATCTTTATCCAGTCATCTTTCAAAGGACACTTTGGTTGTCTCCCATGTCTTAGCTACCATGAATAATACTGCAATGAACATAGGGGTGCATGTATCTTTGTGAATACATGATTTTGAGTTTTTCCACTAGACACCCAGAAGAGGAATTGCTGGATCATATGGAAACTCAATTGTTAAATTTTTGAGGAATTGTCATACTGTTTTCCATAGTGGTTGTACCAGTCTATATTCCCATCAGCAGTGAATGACGGTTCCCTTTTCTCACGAACCTCTACAACACTTGTTATTACTTGTCTTGTTTATAATAGCCATTCTAACTGATGTGAGGTGGTATCTCATTGTAGTTTTGATTTGTATTTCCCTAATAGCTAGTGAGGTTGGACATCTTTTCATATATCTGTTGGCTTTTTGTATGTCTTATTGGGGGAGTTCTGTTCAGGTCTTATGCCCATTTTTTAATTGGATTGTTTGTTCATTTAGTGTTGAGTTTTATGAGTTCATTATATATTTTGAATATTAAAACTTTGTCAGAGCTTCTGTTTGCAAATATCTTCTCCCATTCAGTCGCCTCTTTGTTTTGCTGCCTGTATCTTTTACTATGTAGAAACCTTTTAGTTTGTTATAGTCCCACTCATTTATTTTTACCTCTACTTCCCTTGCCTTTAGGGTCAAATTCATAAAAAATTATCTACAGCCAAGGTCCATAAGTTTAGTACCTATGTTTTCTTCTATGAAGTTTATTGCTTCAGATCTTATATTTAGATATGTAATCCATTTTGAATTCTTGTACATGGGAACAAACTGTAATCCAGTTTAATTTTTTTTTTTCATGTGGCTTTCTAGTTTTCCTAGACACCATTTATTGAGGAGACCATCTTTACTCCATTGTGTGTTTCTGGCTACATTGTCGAAAATTATTGGTCCATATACATGCTTTTATATTTGGGCTCTCAGTTATATTCTATTGATCTGTGAGTCTGTTTTCTGACAATACGATGCTGTTTTAATTGTTGTAGCTCTGTAGTATAATTTGAAGTCAGGTAATGTGACAATTCTGGCTTCATTCTTTTTTTTCAGGATTGTCAGCCATAGCTGGTTTGGCTCAGTGCATAGAACATCGACCTGTGGACTGAAAGGTTCCAGGTTCGATTCTGGTCAAGGGCACATGCCTGGGTTGTGGGATCCATCCCCAGTAGGAGGCGTGAAGGAGACAGCCAATCATTCTCTCTCATTGATGTTTCTCTCTCTCTCTCTCCCTCTCCCTTCCTCTCTGAAATCAATTATATATATATGAATTGCCTTGGCTATTCTGGGTCTTTTGTGGTTCCATATAAATCTGATGATTTTTTGGTTCTTTTTCTTTAAAAAATGACATTGGAATCTTGATAGGGATTGCATTAAATCTGTATACTGTGTTGTATAATATAGCCTTTTTAAATATGTTGCTTCTTCAATCCATGAACACAGGATATTTTTCCATTTCATTATGTATTTTTTCAATCTCTTTTAATAATGCTCTGTAATTTTAAGTATATAGGACTTTCACATTTGTTGTTAAGTTTATTCTTATGTATTTTATGCTTTTGTTTGCAATTGCAAAAGGATTTTTTTTCATTTCTTTTTCGGAAGTTTTGTTGTTAGTATACAGGAAGCAGTGGATTTTTGTGCATTGATTTTGTATCCTGAAACTTGACTGTGTTTGATTATTGTTTCCAATGGTTTTATGGTGGAGTCTTTGGAGTTTTCTATGTACAGAATCATTTAATCTCCAAAAAGTGACACTTTTATGTCTTCCTTCCAAATTCCAATCACGTTTATTTCTTTCTCTTTCCTTATTGCTCTGGTTAGGATTTCCAGAACAAAGTTGAATAAGAATGGTGAAAGTGGACATCCTTATCTTGTTTCTGAATTTAGATGAAATGCTTTGTGGGTTTTTTTTTTTTTGGCATTGAGTATGATATTAGCCGATAGTTTGTCATTTATGGCCTTTATTATATTGGAGTAATTCCCTCTATTCCTATTTCATTGAATGTTTTAATTATAAGTGAGTGTTGGAGCTTATCAAATGCTTTTTCTGCAGCTATTGATAAGATCATATCATTTTTATTCTTTCTTTTGTTAGTATGGTGTATTACATTGCATATGTAGAACCATCCTTGTGCCTCTAGGAATAAACCCCATTTTATCTGGATGTATTATTTCTTTAATGTATTGTTGTATTCAGTTTGCTAGTATTTTCTCTGGAACTTTTACATCTGTATTCATCAGAGATATTGAACTGCAGTTTTTATTTTCTTGTGTTATCCTTTCCAGGGTTTGGTATCAGGGTTATGTTAATTTTATAAAATGTGTTAGGAAGTATTGCTTCTTCAGTATTTTGGAAGAGTGTGAGAAGGATAGGTTTTAAATCTTCTTTGAATGTTTAGTAGAAATCACTGGTAAGCCACCTGGTCCTGGACTTTTATTTTGGGAGTTTTTTTATGTTTCTTTTAATTTCCTCACTGCTGATAAGTCTATTTAGATTTTAAAATTCTTCAGTCTTCATGATTTAGTTTAGAAAGGTTATATATTTCTAGTAATGCTCCCATTTCTTCCAGGTTATTGAATTTGTTCGAATATAGGCTTTCATAGTATTCTAATATGATCCTTTGTATATCTGTGATGCCTGTGGTAACTTGTCCTCTTTCATTTCTAATTTTGTTTATATAGGTCTTTTCTCTTTTTTCCTTAGTGAATCAACATAGGGTTTGTCAATTTTATTAATCTTCTCAAAGATCTAGGTCTTTAGTGTATTATTTTTATAAACTTCTCTAATTAAATTCTTCTCTAATTTTTAGTATTTCATTTCTTCTTTGGAGTTTGTTTATTCTTTTTCTAGTACTCTAAGATGCGATGATAGGTTGTTTATTTGGGATTTCTCTTGTTTCTTGAGATAGACCTGTAATGATATGTTTCCCTATTATTACTGCTTTCACTGCATCCCAGAAGTTTTGACGTGCATATTGTCATTTTCATTTGTCTCTATATGCCTTGGTGTCACCTTTAATTTTTTCTCTGATCCAGTCATCTTTAGTAGTATGCTGTTTAATCTCATGTATTCATGGGTTTCTTTACTTCTTTTGGAAGTTGATTTCTTACTTCAAGGCATTGTGTCCAGAGAATATGCTTGGTATAATTTCAATCTTCCTGAATTTGTTGAGGCTAGTTTTATGACCCAACATATGGTCTATCCTTGATAATGTTCCATGCGCACTAGAGAAAAATGTATGATCGGATGTTCTGTGATGAATGGCTCTGTAAATGTCAATTATCTCCATTTGGTGTATCTAGACTCTTAATGGAATATTAAGGTCACCAACTATGATTGTGTTTTTGTCTGTTTCTTCCTTCAGTTCTATGAGTAGTTGCTTTATATAAGTTGGTGCTCCCTAATAGCATGCATATATACTAAGAAGTGTTATGTCTTAGAATGTCCGTCTTTATCCCGTGGTATCTTGAAATCTATCTTGTCAGTTATAAATATGGCTACACCTGCTTTTCTGTGTATGTTATTTGGTTGGAAAATCATTCTCCACCCTTTCATTTTGAATCTACCTTTGTCTTTGCAGTTTAGGTATGTCTCTTAAAGGCAGCATATGGTTTGTTTTTGTTTTTTGATCCAATCTGCTACTCTATGCCTCTTTATTTGTGAATTCAGTCCATTTACATTTAGGCTAATTCAATTGATGTATGAGGATTTCCTATGGCTATTTTATACATCATTTCCTGGTAGCTCTGTGTCTCCAGTGGTTCTTTTCCTTTTTGTTCTGTCTGCTGTTTTTGTTTGGTAGTATTCCATACTTCTCTCCTTTGTTTTCTTTTTTAAGCTATATATCTCAGTTTGGGGTTTTGCTGTGTGTAATTGCCATTAGGTTTATGAAAAATAAAGTTGCAGATGTACAGTAGTTATTATTTTCTTTTGAGTGCATCTGCTCTTCATCTTCCTTTGCCAGGTCACACCTTTACCTCCTCCCCTTTTATGTTTTTATTGTCACAAATTATCCCTGTTTATGCTGTAAGGATTTTTGTGATCTTACTCTTAGTGTTGTGACTGTATGTTCTTTGTTTCAGGGAGAATAACTCCTTTGAGCATTTCCTGCATTGGAGATTTACTGGTGATAAATTCCCTCAGGTTTTATATGTCTGGAAAAGTCTTTATTTATCCTTCATATTGAAAAGATAACTTTGCTGGATATATAATTTTTCCCTGGTAATTTCTCTGTTTCAGTCATTTGAATATTTGGTTCCACTCTCTTCTGGCTTGTTGAGTTTTTGCTGAGAAGTCTGATGATATTCTGATGTGCTTTCCTTTGTAGGTCACTTCCTTCTTTTCCCTGGATGCTTGGAGAATTATTTCTTTGTCATTAATATTTGACAGTTTTAATATAATGTGCCTTTTAGAGGGACTCTTTGATTTAAGGTAACTAGGTGTTCTGCTTGCTTCTTGGATTTGAGGATCTAGTTCTTTTTATAGGTTGAGAAGTTCTCATCCTCTATTTGTTTCAATAGGCAGGCTCTCTGTTCTCTTCTCTCCCACTGTTTCTTCTGGTATGCCTATTATTCTACTGGTAATATTGCTTTTTCTGTGGGAGTCAGATAGTTCTCATAGAGCTCTTTCATTTTTTATGCTCATTTCTCTCTCTTCTTTCATCTGTATCATTTATAGATCCTATTTTTAATATCCCTAATTCTTTCTTCCGTCTGGTCAGTTCTACTTCCTATGCTCAGTAGCTCATTAATGATCTCCTTAATTGAATGCTTCATCTCTAGGATTTCTGTTTGGTTCTTTTTTAGCCTCAATCTCTCTGTTACTCATTTTATTCATTAATTTGTTTTCTGAGTGCGTTAAATTGCCTGTCTGTATTTTCTCGCATCTCGTTGAATATTTTTAGAACTGCAATCTTGAATTCTCTGTAAGTAGTATCACATATTTCCATGTGTTCCAGTTTGCTTTCTGAAGATTTTTCATTTTGTTTCTAAACGGCTTCTCTATCTTGGTTATTCATGGAATTTGATGGGCTCCTTCTATATATATATATATATATATATATTTCTGTAGCAGGTGTTTTTGAAGAGGTCTTCCTAAAATTTTCCAGTAGATGGCGATGAATCTCAAGGTTTTTAGCTCTGTGAAATTCCCAAAGCTAGCCTCAGTGGCTGCTGTCAGTTTAGCCCTGATTCTGAGTCATGGAGTTTGTTTTGTCCTCTGGATAAAGGCAACCTCAGACCTCCGTGGGTTCCCTCCCCACCCGCCCCAACCAGAGATTTGAAGATAATATGCTCTGCAACCCAACACCAAGGACTACTGGAGATGAGTTTAAATGGCAGTAGGGCTCTGTGGCTCTGTTTCTTTGTTTGGAACACTGACCACCCAACAGCCAACAACCAGGGCAGAAACCCTGCACTGTGTCTTTGCCCAGGCCTCTCAGCAGCCACAGTTCGCACTGCTCACCCCTAAAGGATTGTCCACCCAAAATATCTGCACCTTGCAGCTGAAGAAAGTGCCCACTACACCTGGCTTCCTTCCCTTTACAGGCTGAGCCAGCTGCCACCTCTAGGCTACAGGGTTACAACTATGGTGGTTTGAGTTTTCCTCCCTTCTCACCTGTTTGTTCCCATTTGCCCAACTTTAGATAATTCAATGCATGGATCTCTTAGGTGTGGCTTTTTATTGAGCAGGGAGTTCTTTGTTGAGTTATACATGATCAACTTGTAATTTCAGGGGAGAGACTAAAGGGATCTTTCACGTTGCCATTCTTCTGACGTCACTTCCTCTGCTATCTACAGTTTAAAACAGAGGTATGTCTACAGCTCTTTACTTGATGAAAATGCTGTTTATTTCAAGTAGGAGCTGTTCTTTAGATGTCTTGATGTATCTCCCTCCTGGAGTGTTGAGGAGAAGCTCTTATATATCTGCCTCCATGAGAACAAGGAAATATGTTTATTTTGGTCACTTCACTATTTCCAGTTCCTAGTGTGGCTCCTAGCATATGGTATGTACCCAATAAATGTGTTGAATAAATGAACAGTTAAATAAATTAATGAATAAATTTTAACTGAAATATCCATTAATGCCCCAATCCATCCCACATAACCAATGACAAACATCTGAAATTAGATCATTGGGGCAGGAAAATAGAAGATTCAAACTGGTAGCCTTGACCACATTAGCATTAGTATTTTATCAACCAAGGTAATTAATCACATAGATTTACCCCAAAGTATGCATGCATATTTTCATTATTGATGTTTTATTAAAGTTAGGGTATACTTTTGTTTAGAAATGTGATAAAGGGACTCAATACTCCTATAAGTGTTCTCAGTGAATAATGAGGTTGTTCTAGTGTTCTTAGTTCAACAAAGAAAATAATATGTAGCTCTTATTTCAAAAATGTTTCTAAAAATGTTAACATTATTGAATATTCTGTCTTAATGGCTAAACCTCATTCATAGAGTATCAGGAGAAAGTGCTAAAAGCATATTCCCTCTCCTCATTTCTTTTGCTAACTGATAAGAGTTCAGATAAAGGTTTTACAGAGCCTTTACACATATCTTTTACATTCCCAGGACAACCAGGATAGTCTGAGTCATTTTATGAACACAATATGGTGCCACCTGATCTTCCCCTATTCAACTGTGATTATGTGTAAGCACAAAAGGATAGACCTTAAAGGCCTATCATAACATGATTCAGACAGGCTAAGAAACCATAACAGAACATGCGAGTGATACAAAATGATTAAAGACTTGGCAAAAAACAGAATGAATGAAAAATAAATCAGTTTAAATATTACATATACTTGAAAAGATGACTTGGAAAAAGATCATGATAAAGACATACTTTTCACAGTTAAAACACTGGAGATAATACATTAAACATTTCTAACTTTGGATGTATATCAAAATAAACTCTGAACAAGTGTGCCTTCCTTTCTACAGAGCAAAGTTACTTCATGCTCACCCTGACAGGCAATGCACAACTGCAAAATAGGCGGGGCATATTATAGAAATATTAACTAAAAAAAGAAATATTTTCCTAACACATCAGTACATTTTTTTTTCAAAGATTTTCTTGAAACCTGTGTTGGAGGTTGGGTTAACAACCTATCTAGGAGCTTCAAGGACTCTTTAAACTTGAAGTCTGGTATATTATCCTGATCCATTAGTGAGTGGATCAGGGTGTAGTAGAGTGACTAAGTGACTTAGTAGAGTGACTAAAAGGATGAGCGCACTAGCTAAACTGCAAGTCAAAAACTGCTGTGTGACTTTTGTTAAGTCAGTTGATTACTCTGAGTCTCTAGTCACTTCTATAAAATGGAGATAATTCCTGTCTCATATAGTAGTATTAGAGATTGAGCTACTCCAACTAAAACACTTAAAACAGAGCCTGGAATATAGTAAGCACTCAATAAATAGCTGTTATTATTATTATTAATCAATTGTAAAATGTTGTACAAATATTAAATGGTATTATATAGGCATAGCTGGAATATCCAATTGCTTCACCATTGTTGGTACATTTCTAAGAAATATTGAGAGTAAGCTTAGCCAAAGGATAAATTGCTTTGGTATACAATGGCAATAGTGATATCTACAGATGTGAAAAAAGGGGAAGAAAGAATTTAGCAAAAAGATAAGGAGAAGAAATAGTAGAATGAATATTGTAAGAGAAGGCTGATGTCTTGAATTTTACTTCTAGGTGCTAACTTTTGAGATAGCCAAATTCCCTTCTTCAAGAATAAAATCGAAACAAAACCATCTTACTCTATTTTTTGGTGGGATCCTCTGCACCAGTGCTGCATCCTAGAGAAATGCCTATGATCAAGACTGGGTTTATACCTAGGGTTATTTCAGGAAAGAGACTCTGAAGTCACACAGCTTTAAATACAAAACCAGATTGTGTTAGCTGAGTAAATTTGGACAAATTTCTATATCCCTCTAGGTCTAATTTTTTTCTCTATTAAATGATAATAATCATGCCTACCACATAGAATTACATTGAGATATAAACGAGAAAATGTAGTGACCAAGTTTAGCACAATGAATGGCACATAGCAAGTATTTAATAATTTCTAACAAGGCTGATTATGGCATAAAGAGTCCAACAAAATTATGAATATTCTATATTTATGCAAGGAACTTCATGCTTATTTTATTTTTTATTTTATTATTTATTTTTAAATATACTTTTTATTGTTGATAATATTACAGGATAATTCCCTCCCCTCCCCCCATCTTCCTGGCCTTTACACCTCCCCATGTCTTCATTACCCTATTGTCAATGTCCATGGGCTATGTCTATCTAATATAATAAAAGAGAAGCATGCAAATTGACCACACCACCGCTACACCCCAAGCGATGCCTACCAGACAATCAGAGCGACTATATGCAAATTAACCTAACCAAGATGGCGGCTGGTAGCCACAGAACCTGAGCAAGCAGGAGGCTTGGTTGCCCTGGCGATGGAGAAAGCCAAGCTTCCCGCCTGCCCTGGCTGGCTGTGGCCTCGGCTTAAGGCAAAAAAGTTTTAATTATAGAATAAAAATAAATCCCAGATACCTGCTTCCAGCCAGCCTCCACTGGGAGCTTGGGTGGCTGGGGGCCATGGCCAGCCTGCAAACAGCCATCAGCCCCTCACCCAGGCTGGCCAGGCGCCCCAGTAGGGACCTCCCACACTGAAGGGGGTGTGGCCAGCCTGAAAACAGCCCTCAGCTCATCACCCAGGCTGGCCACACCCCCATGGGGCGAGGGTCCCCACTGTGGGGCTTGAACAACCTGAAAACAGCCATCAACCCCTCACCCAGGCTGGCCAGACACCCCAGCAGGGACCCCCATGGTGAAGGGGCTGTGGCCAACCTGCAAACAGCCATCTGCCTCTCACCCAGGCTGGCCAGGCACCCCAATGGGGATCCCCATGCTGAAGGGGCTGTGGCCAGCCTGAAAACAGCCATCAGCTTCTCACCTAGGCTGACACACCCTCATGGGGTGAGGGTCCCCACTGGGGGGCTTGGCCAACCTGAAAACAGCCATCAGCCACTCACCCTGAAGGGACAGAACGGAACTTGAAAGAACTAAGCAGAACTAAGCAGAAATGCACCCTCCTCCCTCTTCAAGGACGAAGCAGGGACATACTCTTCTCCCTCTCCTCTATCTTGTCTTGCAAGGCTGGACCCTCAGCCAGCCCAAGCCGCCCCCCCCCCCCCGAGAGTGACCACAAGAATGCTGGTATTGTCCTAACTCTCCGAACCACCCACCTGAGTGGACCAATGAACCTCCAGAAATGTAGCTAAGGTCCTAATAAGGCTATAGTGGAGGACAGCTCCAACCTTCAGAATGTGATGGTCACTTCCTGACCCTTATACTGTAAAACCCTGACCAATCTCTGTAACTCACGCCACCCCTAAAGCCCACCCCAAATAGCTAGCCCTATATAACCTTTGTTCTTCTGGGACACGGTCTCTCTCGCCTCACTGCTGTGCCGGATAGAGGCTGGGAACCAATTCTAGAATTGATCAATAAAGACTCGTTGCTTTTGCATTGGAGGAGGCTCCCTGGTGGATTATTATTGGGGACCCCGAGCTCTGGGCATAACAACCCAAGCTGGCCAGGCACCCCAGCAGGACCCCCCACCCTGGAAGGGGTGTGACCAGCCTAAAAACAGCCCTCAGCACCTCACCCAGGCTGGCCAGGCACTCCAGCGGGGACACCCACCCTGAAGGGAGTGTGGCCAGTCTCAAAAAAGCCCTCAGCCCCTCACCCAGGCTGGCCAGGCACCCCAGCAGGACCCTCACCCTGATCTGGAACACCCTTCAGGGCAAACCAGCCAGCCCCACCCATGCACCAGGACTCTATCCTATATAATAAAAGGGTAATATGCAAATTGACCCTAACATCAGAATGACTGGGAATGACTGGTCACTATGACACACACTGACCACCAGGGGGCAGATGCTCAATGTAGGAGCTTCCCCCTGGTGGTCAGTGTGCTTCCACAGGGTGAGCTCTGCTCAGCCACAAGCCAGACTGGCAGCTGCCAGTACAGCGGTGGTGGTGGGAGCCTCTCCCGCCCACCCCCTCAGGAGTGCTAAGGATGTCTGACTGCAGCTTAGGCCTGCTCCCCACTGGCAAGTGGACATCTCCCAAGGGCTCCTGGGCTGCCAGAGGGATGTATGACTGCCAGCTTAAGCCCAATCCCCCAGGGAGCAGGCCTAAGCCAGCAGGTTGTCATCCCTCAAGGGGTCCCAGACTGAGAGAGGGCACAGGCCGGGCTGAGGGACACCCCCCCCCCCCGGAGTGCACAAATTTTTGTGCACTGGACCTCTAGTAAGTATATAAGTTCTTTGGTTTATCTCTTCTTATTACCCCAAACCCCACATTGAGGTGTGTCCATCTGTTCCATGCCTCTCTGCTTTGGGTCTTATTTTGTTGGTGAATTCATTTTGTTCATTAGATTCCAAGAATAAGTGAGGTCATTTTATATGTGTCTCTCTCAGGCTTATTTCACTTAACATAATATTCATGTTCCTTTTACCTGTGAGAATCTTATCGTCCTTAAAAATAAAAAAGGGGGAGGACAATTTTCATAGAGGCTTAAAGTTCTAGTTCAGGACATGTTCTTGGTATCTATTATTGAGTTCTCCAGGTGTCAAATGGAAAGGCTTCCAAATGTAAAACCACTGGCAACTGTAGAAGTTAGGATTTAGGCTTTCCTGAGAACTAAGGGTCTGTCAGATCCTATAGAAACAACCTATTACACATGTTATGTATATTTTGTTTCAACAATGTGCACAACGCCTGTGTAGAAAACCTCCTTGGTCATCATAATAAAAACTCTACCACATTTCAACCACTGTGGTCAGAGCTTGTAGAGGTTGCTCAGTCCTATTATAGGACTGCAGGGCCTCTGGCTAGCAAACTATCATAGCTTAAATATTGTAAAGTTATTTCTCTACTTCTTCCCCTAAATTCAACCTCTGCCCTTGTCTGCCCTACTTTATCACCAGGGAAGCTGAATACTATTTATTCTAACTCCTGGTTTTGTCCTCTGATTTCTGTTTGAGTTCACATTGAGGAGAGGGGGAAGTACTAGCAAGAAACTGGGAGGCAGGCGTTAAGAGGGGTTAGAGTATTTATCCTTCCCAACATCCCTATCTCTGCCACAGTCCATATTTGCCACTAAGGCCACAGCTCTGGACAGGCCCACACCACTCTTGCCAGGTTCCAGTGACACAGCTCCTTACCCATGCCACACCTCGATAAATACTTCATGTAACTCTCTTCTGTTCAATTTTATTTCTAGCTAAACATGTTATTTCTTGTGTTCAAGAAATAACCTATACTGGGCCCATTTTTCTCCTCTGCATTAACTGCAGTGGCTCTCACAATGCAGATCATGATATCAGTTGTTATTTTTTGTAAGTACTATTACTAGTAATTATGGGCTTTGTCCCTAATAATAAATCATATTTCTACATCATTCAAATATTTTCTTAAATCTTAACTCATCCCATTTGCTCTCATTAATTGGAGTGAAGGGAGATTTTATTTATTGCTTAGCAGTTGCAGAAGGTGGGATTGTTTCTGACACCTGCTGATGGAAGTGCATGAAAACCAGAGGTATATAAAATTTATAGCTCTGTATTATTTAATTATGGAGCTGGTGAATTCTCAGTAAAATATCTAATACCAAAAATATAAATAAAATCTCTCCCTTTTCCTATCCATAAACCAGTTATTGACTTAAGGTAAAAAATGGATTTAACACCATGCTGAGTTACCTTATACCATACAACATCAGGCTCCTGATCAGATTTTTTAAAGTCATCCATGTCTGGGCAGGAGATCTCTTTTCTTTTGGTGACTTCAGATTTTTCTAAGTAGCGGATCCTGCTATTGTAGCACAGGCCTGATTCATTCTCTGCAACAGTCAAGGACATTGACACTTTCATGCAATATGTTGAGTTTCTGTAGGAACAGAGAAATAACAAAATGAATTTATTGGGTGTTTACAACTTCATTTGTACACTACATATTTCAAGAATATTGACTTTTACATTTAGCACATTACTGAGAAGTCAGAAACAACATAAAAAATAGAGAACAATTTTCTACTTTAACTGACAGAAAGCTATTAAACAAAGTGCTAATATGGACATTTCTGACTGTGAGGTAGCTATATTGAATAGCTGTACTCATCTTCTGAACCACCAGATGGTCAAACTTCTTTCCAAGGGGTAAATATTTTTATTAAATTTATTGGAATGACATTGGTTAATAAGAAATAAATAAATTTATGTTGAATATCTAATAGTAAAAGCTTGTGAGGAAGTCTATGACTAGAAGTATAGTCATTTCTGCTCTGCCTCTATGGCCAGTTCATTACCAGATATTCCAAAGGTTGTTTAATTTTGCCGTTGATATCTAAGCCAGCATGTACTTTTATAGGATACACACCAAAAAAATAGATCAACATACAGAAGATACCTATTAACTTACATAGCTTTGGACAGTGTTTACTGAGATATTTCAGGGGTCCAATTCTGGCATCCTACAAAGGACAAATCCTAGTAGTAAGTGGTTAGCCTAGATTAATTTTATACATTGTAAAGGAGCTTCCACATTGAATTTTATCATAAGGTCACTTTGTATACACCATTACCTTTCCCTACCTTAGTGTACATGGACTCCAGAAAATATCAACCACAAAAAAAGAAAACTGGAAAGTGTGAAGAAGAAATCAGAAACAACCTGGTAAGACTTAGAAGGTCAAATGGTTTATTTCTTGGTTAGACACATCAGAATCATTTCTGTTCTAAATATCAAGGGGTACCTGCTGTTGAACATACAAAGTGCCAAGGGTATTTTAAAACCAAGTATTTTTAAAGTCGAGTGATAAAAATCCTGACAGATGGGATTAGCATGAGAATCAATAATTTTTTTTTTTTTAATTTTTTTATTGCTTAAAGTATTACAAAGGGTATTACATATGTGTCCATTTTATCCCCCCACCCTAGACAGTCCCCCAGCCTCCCCTATCCCCCAGTGTCTTATGTCCATTGGTTATGCTTATACGCATGCATACAAGTCCTTTAGTTGATCTCTTACCCCCCTACCTCCTGCCCCCCAACCCTCCCTGGCCTTCCCCCTGCAGTTTGACAATCTGTTTGAGGCAGCTCTGCCTCTGAATCTATTATTGTTCAAAAGTTTATAATGGTCTCTATTATCCATGAATGAGTGCGATCATGTGGTATTTTTCCTTCATTGACTGGCTTATTTCACTTAGCATAATGCTCTCCAGTTCCATCCATGATGTTGCAAATGGTAAGAGTTCCTTCCTTTTTAGAGCAGCATAGTATTCCATCGTGTAGATGTACCACAGTTTTCTAATCCATTCATCTACTGATGGGCACTTAGGCTGTTTCCAGATCTTAGCTATGGTGAATTGTGCTGCTATGAACATAGGGGTGCATATATCTTTTCTGATTGGTGGTTCTGGTTTCTTGGGATATATTCCTAGAAGTGGGATCACAGGGTCAAATGGGAGTTCCATTTTCAGTTTTTTAAGGAAACTCCATACTGTCTTCCATAGTGGCTGCACCAGTCTGCATTCCCACCAGCAGTGCACAAGTGTTCCTTTTTCTCCACATCCTCTCCAGCACTTGTCGTTTGCTGATTTGTTGATGATAGCCAGTCTGACAGGTGTGAGATGGTACCTCATTGTTGTTTTGATTTGCATCTCTCGGATGATTAGTGACTTTGAGCATGTTTTCATATGTCTCTTGGCTTTCTGAATGTCCTCTTTTGAAAGGTGTCTATTTAGGTCCTTTGCCCATTTTTTGATTGGATTGTTTATCTTCCTTTTGTTAAGTTGTATGAGTTCCCTATAGATTTTGGAGATTAGGCCCTTATCAGATATGACATTGGCAAATATGTTTTCCCACACAGTGGGTTTTCTCGTTGTTTTGTTGATGGTTTCTTTTGCTGTGCAGAAGCTTTTTATTTTGATGTAGTCCCATTTGTTCATTTTCTCTTTAGTTTCAAGTGCCCTAGGAGCTGTATCAGTGAAGAAATTGCTTCGGCATATGTCTGAGATTTTGTTGCCTTTGGATTCTTCTAGAATTTTTATGGTTTCCTGTCGTACATTTAAGTCCTTTATCCATTTTGAGTTTATTTTTGTGTATGGTGTAAGTTGGTGGTCTAGTTTCATTTTCTTGCATATATCTGTCCAATTTTCCCAACACCATTTATTGAAGAGACTATCTTGGCTCCATTGTATGTTCTTGCCTCCTTTGTCAAATATTAATTGAGCATATTGGTTCGGGCCGATTTCTGGGCTCTCTATTCTATTCCATTGATCTATATGCCTATTCTTGTGCCAGTACCAGGCAGTTTTGAGAACAGTGGCTTTGTAATACAACTTGATATCTGGTATTGAGATCCCACCTACTTTGTTCTTTTTCAGGATTGCTGCAGCTATTCGGGGTCTTTTTTTATTCCAGATGAATTTTTGGAGAGTTCGTTCTAGATCTCTGAAGTATGCCGTTGGTATTTTAATGGGAAGTGCATTGAATTTATAGATTGCTTTGGGTAGTATGGACATTTTAATGATGTTGATTCTACCAATCCATGAACACGGTATGTTCTTCCATCTGTTTATGTCTTCCTCTATATCTTTTTTCAACGTCCTGTAGTTTTCTGAGTGGAGGTCTTTTACCTCTTTAGTTAAGTTTATTCCTAGGTAGCTTAGTTTTTTTGGTGCGATGGTAAACGGGATTGTTTTTATAATCTCTCTTTCTGAAAGTTCACTATTGGTGTATAGAAATGCCTCAGATTTCTTGGGGTTAATTTTGTATCCTGCTACATTGCCAAATTCATGTATTAAGTCTAGTAGCTTTTTGATGGAGTCTCTAGGGTTTTGTATGTATAATATCATGTCGTCTGCAAATAAGGACAGTTTTACTTCCTCTTTTCCAATTTGGATGCCTTTTATTTCTTCTTCTTGCCGAATTGCAATGGCTAACACTTCCAGTACTATGTTGAACAGGAGTGGTGAGAGGGGGCATCCCTGTCTTGTTCCTGTTCTTAGGGGAAATGGTGTAAGTTTTTGTCCATTGAGAATGATGTTGGCTGTGGGCCTGTCATATATGGCTTTTATTATGTTGAGGTATGATCCTCCTACTCCCACCTTGCTGAGAGTTTTTATCAAAAATGGGTGTTGAATTTTGTCAAATGCTTTTTCTGCATCAATTGATATGACCATGTGGTTTTTTTCTTTCAATTTGTTTATGTGATGTATCACGTTTATTGATTTGCGGATATTGTACCATCCTTGCATCCCTGGGATAAATCCTACTTGGTCATGATGTATGATCTTTCTGATGTACTGCTGGATCCGATTTGCTAAGATTTTGTTGAGGATTTTGGCATCTATGTTCATGAGGGATATTGGCCTGTAATTCTCTTTCATTGTGTTGTCTTTACCTGGTTTTGGTATTAGGGTGATGCTGGCTTCATAGAATGAGCTTGGAAGTGTTCCTTCCTCTTGAATTTTTTGTAGTAGTCTGAGGAGGATAGGTTTTAGTTCTTCCTTGAATGTTTGGTAAAACTCCCCTGTGAAGCCGTCTGGTCCTGGGCTTTTGTTTGCTGGAAGCTTTTTGATGACTGCTTCAATTTCTTCCATAGTTATTGGCCTGTTGAGATTTTTAGATTCTTCCTGATTGAGTTTTGGAATGTTGTATTTTTCTAGGAATTTGTCCATTTCCTCCAGGTTGTCTAGTTTGCTGGAGTAGAGCTGTCCATAGTATTTTTTAACAATCATTTGTATTTCTGTGGGGTCTGTTGTTATTTCACCTCTTTCATTTCTGATTTTGTTTATTTGGGTCCTCTCTCTTTGCTTCTTGGTGAGTCTGGCTAGAGGTTTGTCAATCTTGTTTATCCTTTCGAAGAACCAGCTCTTGGTTTCATTGATTTTCTGTATTATTTTTTTGGTCTCTATGTTATTTATTTCTGCTCTAATCTTTATTATCTCCTTCCTTCTGCTCACTCTGGGGTTTTCTTGTTGCTCTCTTTCTAATTCTTTGAGTTGTAGAGTTAGCTGATTTACTACCATTTTTTCTTGTTTTTTGAGATAGGCCTGTAGAGCTATAAACTTCCCTCTCAGGACTGCTTTCATTGTGTCCCATAGGTTTTGGATTGTTGTGTTTTCATTGTCATTAGTTTCCAGGATGTTTTGAATTTCTTCTTTGATTTCATTGGTAACCCAATCAATATTTAATAGCATGCTATTCAGCTTCCAGGTGTTTGAGTATTTTGGGTTGTTTTTATTGCAGTTTATTTCTAATATTATGCCATCGTGGTCTGCGAAGACGCTTTTTATGATTTCAATCTTCTTGAATTTGGGTATACTTTGCTTGTGACCCAATATATGGTCTATTTTTGAATATGTGTCATGAGCACTTGAGTGAAATGTATATTCCGTGGCACTGGGGTGAAGTGTTCTGAAGATGTCTATTAAGTCCATCTGATCTAGTGAGTCATTTAGTATTGCTGTATCTTTGCTGATTGTTTGTCTAGAGGACTTATCCAGTGATGACAGTGGTGTATTAAAGTCCCCTACTATGATTGTATTGTTGTCGATCTCTCCTTTGATATCTTCCAGAAGATTTTTTATGTATTTGGGTGCTCCTGCATTGGGTGCATATATGTTTATCAGGGTTATATCTTCTTGTTGTATTGATCCTTTTAGTATTATGAAGTGGCCTTCCGTATCTCTTGTTATGGCCTTCACTTTGAGGTCTATTTTGTCCGATATAAGTATTGCTACCCCAGCTTTCTTTTCTTTTCCATTAGCCTGAAAGATATTTTTCCATCCCTTCACTTTCAGTCTGTGTGAGTCCTTTCTAATGAGGTGGGTCTCTTGTAGACAGCAAATGTATGGGTCATGATTTTTTATCCATTCAGCCACTCGATATCTTTTGGTTGGAGCATTTAGCCCGTTTACATTTAAAGTTATTATTGAAAGGTACTTGTTTGTAGCCATTTCTTTTTTTGTGTGTGTGGCTGTTTTCTTTCTGGGATTTTTATTTCTTCTTTTTACACCAGTCCCTTTAGCATTTCTTGCATTGCTGGCTTGGTGGTGATAAACTCCCTTAGCCTTTTTTTGTCTGTGAAGCTTCTTATTTCCCCTTCAATTTTGAATGATAGCCTTGCTGGATAGAGTATTCTTGGATTCAGTCCTTTGCTTTGCATCACTTTGTAAATTTCCGTCCATTCTTTTCTGGCCTGATGTGTTTCTGTTGAGAAATCATTTGATAATCTAATGGGAGATCCCTTGTATGTAACTTTCCGTCTCTCTCTTGCAGCCTGTAAGATTCTCTCTTTGTCCTGAACATTTGCCATGGTAATTATGATGTGTCTTGGTGTGGGTCTTTTCGGGTTCACCTTGCTTGGGACTCTCTGGGCTTGTGTGACTTTTTTCTTCCCCACCTCAGGGAAGTTTTCTGATATTATTTCTTCCAATAGGTTTTCTAATCCTTGTTCCTCTTTCTGTTGTTCTGGCACCCCTATTATTCGTATGTTGTTTCGTTTCATGTTGTCCCAAAGCTCCCTTAGGCTCTCCTCCTGTCTTTTAATTTTTTTCTCCAACTGAAGTACAGTTTGGGTGTGTTTTGCTTCCCTGTCTTCTAATTCACTAATTCGGTCTTCCGCTTCTCCTAGTCTACTGTTGATACTTTCAATGGTGTTCTTTATTGCAGCTATATCGCACTTCATTTCTTCTTGGGTCTTAGTTAAGTTGTCGATTTTTTCATCTGTTTCTTCTTGCTTCTTGGATAAGTTGTCGATTTTTTCCTCCATCCGGTGTATGCACTCTAGGACCCTTATTCTGAATTCTTTTTCTGTCATGTTGTATGCCTCTGTATCACTTAGCTGCTTTTCTGGTGAGTCCTCCTTTTCTTTCCTTTGGGGATTTCTTTGTCTACCCATGTTTGATCTCACTGACGTATATAGATATTGAGTCGTTCAGTGGCTGCTCCCTAGGTGGCAGTGGCTCCTCGGGCTGTGGTTGCTCCTTGGGCGGTTGTGGTAGCAGCTGCTCCTCTGTTGTTAGCAGGTCTTCTGATGGGTGCTGTTCACAGCTGTTGTGGCTCTTCTGGCTGGTGGAGGGAGGCTTCACCCACAGCAGCTGTTCCTCAGACAGAGCGTGTGGAGATCAGGAGGCCGCTGTCGCTTGGATCTGCTGAATCTCTCTCTCTCTCTCTCTCATAAAACATTTGTCTGTGTCTCTTTGTACTTTCTTTCAGATGGAGTCCTGCTATAGGAAGAAGACTATAGATTTGTACTTCACAACTTCCTGTGCCCACCTTCAATTTTTAGGGCTCTGTGTCTTCGGAGGGAAGTATTCCTCAGGGACTCATTTCAAAGAGTTGTCCCTGAGCATGAATGCTCCAGCTCCCCATGGTGTCAAGAGGAGAGACTGAATAGACTGCACTTTCACCTGTGTAGTTTCAGCTGCTTGATCCTGAGAAAGTTGTCTTACAGGTCTAACCCTTAGTTTCCCCACCTGCTCACCAGGCGCACGACTTCCTTGCTCAGCTCCGGGACCTTGAGAGGTGGGCACGGAAGCGCCGAAGAAGAGGCGGCAGTGCCACGGGCAGAGATGCGCGCCGAGAATCAATAATTTAATGTTGGTCTCAAAGCATTGTTAGTATTCATACTACTTAGTACTCATTGAAATTTCACAAAATGCTAGGTATCATACAAATGTGGACGAAAGGGGCCACATGCTAACCTGATAAGCTCAGGAAAGGCCTGTATGGCAGTCTTGCAAACTCAGAGACCTAAAGTAACCACAAAGGATGGTCTGAAATTAAGCTTTAAATAAAAGTAGTTATGGTGGGTAGTTATGTTCTAGGCCGGTATTTTCACTGACAAGGTCAAACTTTACCTTAACTGAGCCTATTTGTCTTTTTGTATCTATAATCACATATCCTTGAAATATCTGGGTAACTTGTAACTTCCCTTTTTCTGGAACCCTTGGGGGCACAACCTAATGTGCCTGGGCGCAAGGACAGATACCACAAATTCCTTCATTGTTATCATGTTAATTGTTCCTACACCAATCTAAGTATGTGTCTATAATTTTACCTTTTATCCAATTCTGGAGGTTTTCCCGCTTTGCTTTCTCCCACCTCTCTAGTCTATCACCAATGGATTTCAAGTAATCCACCTAGGTTCCACCTTTGATTGCAATGTATAAAAATAGAGGAAAACCCGCCATCCTCAGGAACACTATCCCAATCTGTTGAGATATTGCTTTCCGGCAATAATCAACAGTTTGGCTCAAAAAACTCACAAAAATTCTTTACAGGCTAGATTAGAATGTTTTCTACGTTAACACAAAGTATAGGAGGTCACATTGCTGCTGCCCATTAGGTTTATAAGTTAAGTTAATCAAAATACGACTTGGATTTCCAGTAAATATAATTACTGGCAAGTACTTCTGACTATGCCTATGCCCGTGTCATCTGAGAAGGATGCTATCAAATCACCCCCATTCTGATGTTCAGATGCAAACCAATCATTCAATGTAGATTGTGAGCTATTACTTTTCTGTCTTCCTTAGTATAGGTTCCTAGAACCTAAAGACATAAGATATGCCTAGTTGGAATCAAATGTAAGAACATTTCATTCTCTTGTTAGATATTGGACAGTCTTTTAAAAACCCATAAAGCTAAAGGAGTCAGACATTTTTAAAGACTCAGGCAAGAAGATAAAGTTTGGTTCAATAGTCTCAACAATGGAAGTAGATAGAATGTCCAATGCCCTGAAAGAAATTATCCCAAATGTATGTGGCCCTGAGGAGAAAGCAAAGAAGACTAAATACGTGATCAATAAAACGTAGTGATTTCTTAACAAAACACCAAATTCAAACCAAGATCCACTGGGTTCACCTTGCTCTGAGAACTTGGGTAAGTTACATAATATCTCTTAGTTTCAGTTTCCTCAACTGAAAAATGAGAATAAGAAGTCCTTTATGGTGTTTCCATTGGAGGTTGGAAAACGAAGTTCTTTGAATTATACAACCATGAGCAAAAATGTTTATCATTTTCAGTTAGAATGATTACAATACCTGATATTTCCAGGCTGTTGTAACTATTAAAATAAAGTATATAAAACACATAATACACCTCATATTAGGACACTCTTCCCTCCACCCCCTGGTGGACACATGGTGTTATATACAGATTTTGCAACTTAGAAATCCACACATGAAACCTATATGTTAATGTTGACCAGTGTCACCCTAATAAAATTTAATTAAAAAACAAACAAAAAACCTCCACATAATACAGCATCTGCTACATAATAGATATTTAATATATTGTAGTTAGAATTGTTATTACTGCTAGGATTACTTATGCATATTTTAACAAATAATCATTATAATATATATGTAATATAGTAATTATGAACAATAACATATATAATAACAATACACTGGCAGCAAGGGGTTAAGATATGCCACGGAGTTAGGAGAACTACTTGATAGAAAAGCATTTAGAAGAGGTCAGTTGGGTGACAGGCCTAGTACCAGAGAGCCATGAAGTTCTGAAGAGATCAAAAAGATATACTGACCACCCAGCTGGCATGGCTCAGTGGTTGGGCATCAACCTATGAACCAGGAAGCCATGGTTCAATTCCCAGTCAGGGCACATGCCCAGGTTGTGGGCTTGATCTCCAGTGGGGGGCATGCAGGAGGCAGCCAATCAATGATTCTGTCTTAGCATTGGTGTTTCTATCTCTTTCTCCCTCTCTCTTCATCTCTAAAATCAATAAAAATATATTTTAAATATATATGTTTGTTTGTTTGTTTATTTATTTATTTATTTATTTATTTATTTATTTATTTATTAGAGGCCCAGCATGCTAAATTGCATGAGACCCAGACCCAGTGCACTGGCAGGACCCAGATTCCCTCCTGCCACACCAGCAGGACCCAAACTGACTCCCACTGCATAGACTTCTGCCGTGCTGCAAGACCCATCAATGCATCTCCTGGTGATTGGTCTTTGGTCATTCCAGTGTTATGGCGTTATGGCCACTGGACTTTTATAATATAGATATATATACCAACCTAGGTTAAAAAGAAATGAATCAAGGGAAAGTTGGTAAAGCAGGAAAATATTTCCAGGTACCATGAGTACTACCTACTAGACAAAATTCAGAACCTTCAAGGTCAAATTGTTACTAAAAGGTCCACTAAGCCTTCTGTGAGTTTCTTAAACAATAACACCTATAATAATGACTAAACATCTAGGCAAGTTTTCCCGGGACCAAAGACAAGAGATATTTCTATGTGTCTCCTCACCTACCCCTCTAAAGTTTAAACTATATAGGCCATGCCATCAGAATCTTCAATATCATGGGAAGGAGCTGAGGGTAAGGAACCCACACTGGGGATGGCTGATGGGTTGAAGGAGTAAAAAGGATGGATTCAGTCTTCTCTTATGTTTATCCACAAACAACCTTAGGCTAGAGCTCTGCATGAATTTGCTCTTACTCTAATCTTTTGCATGTAAAAGACTGCTGACAAAATGCTTGTTGACCAATAAACAAGTACTAGTATGAAGTCCCTGATGATGACCAAGATCTCTGGACAAAGTCAGAGACAAGGCCTGCTGTCTCTGTCCCTGACCTGGGGGAGGTGTGATCAAGACTGTCTGACAGTCTGAGACTCAGGTAGATTTTTATTAGTTGTGTAATTCAACCCTGGCATAGTTCTTACTAGTAATCTTACATTATTTAGATTTTGTTTTGAAAAATGCCCCCAGGCCAGTTCTATTTAAAATGTTTCCTGCAACAAAGACCTAAAAATGTTACATTTCTTTCATTAGGTACAATTAGAGCTATGCCACTCTGAAAAGGCAACTGAAGAGTGTGAATGAATGGTGACTATAGTTTTTTTCTGAGCTCCCTTCTTATCCTGAGGGTGAGTTGTACATTTAGACTCAATATGAGCAAAGGGACTTTGTGGTGATATTGCATTGATACCTTAGATATTTTCAAGATACCTTAGTAATATTTCAAATACTTCCATATCTCTTATTTTACTTAATTCTGTGAGCAATCCAGGAAAATGTGTAGGGTAAGTATTATCTACATTTTGCAGAGTACAAGATAGACAAAGGAAGGATAAATAACGTAGTTTAGCTCATATAGATGGTTAGTGTATGAGAGCCAAAGATTTGGCTGTTAGCCCCTGGCTAGTCTCAGATCTTGATGGGTTAACAGCCAAATTAACTCATAGTTATCCAAAACAACTTAGAGAAGCTCACAGAAATAAATACAGTTTGTAAAAATAACATTTAAAGAATAATGTTAATATGTACAGCACAGAAGGATTTTTAGTATGCTCTTATTGGTTTTAGAGAGAGGAAGGAAGAGGGAGAGAGAGCAACATCAATGTGAGAGAGAAACAGATTGACTGCCTCCTGCATGCACCTGCAGCAAACCCAGACCTGGGATCGAGCCCCCAACCTGAACATATGCCCTGACTGGGAATCGAACCGGTGATTTTCAGTGCACTGGATGCTGCTCATCCAACTGAGCCACACCAGCCAGGGCCAGCACAGACGAATTTGCTAATTTATAAATAAACTTCACTTTATTTTCCAAAAATTTAATGTTAGCTACTTTAAGTCATAAATTATATTTTTCCAGTAGTATTTATATATATGAAGAACATTACCTGACTTCAAGACTTACTGTAAAACTACAGTATTTAAAACAATGTGGTATTAATGAGACACTTGACAATAGATGCATAGAACAGAATATTGATCCTGGAAATAGAACCATACAAATATAATCAACTGCTCTTTGACAAAGAAACAAACACAGGACTATAGAGGAAATGTTTTTTCAACAAATTATGCTGAAAAAGTTGGACCACATGCATAAAATGAATCTAGACACAAATCTTACACCCATCACAAAAGGTATCTCAAAATGGATCACAGACCTATATGTAAAATGTAAAACTATAAAACTCCTAGAAGACAATATAGGAGAAAACTTAAATGATCTTGGGTATGGCAATTATTTTTTAAATTAAAACACTAAAGGCACAATCCATGAAAGAAATAATTGATAAGCTGGACTTCATTAAAAACTTCTGCTCTATAAAAGACAATGTCAAGAGAACTAGAAGACAAGCCACAGACTGGGAAAAAAAATATTTACAGAACACATCTGACAAAGGTTATCCAAAATATATGAAAAAAATATATTAAAATTTAATAAGAAAGTAAACAATCCAATTTCAAAATGGGCCAAAAACTTGATGTATACCTCATCAAAGAAAATATACAGATGGAAAATAAGCATGTGAAAAGTTGTATATTATATGTCACCAGGGAAATGCAAATTAAAACAGCAATGAGATATTATTGCATTCTTATTAGAATGCCCAAAATCCAGAACACTGACAACACCAAATGCTGGTGAGGATGTGGAGAAACAGGAGTTCTTATTCATTACTGGTGGGAATTAAAAATGTTACAGCCACTTTGGAAGATAGTTTGGCAGTTTCTTATAAAAATAACACTCTTACTATATGATCTAGTATTCATGTTGTTTGGTATCTATCCAAGGAAAGGAAAAATCATGTCCACACAAAAACCTGCTCATAGATGTTTAGAGCAGATATATTCACTATTGCCAAATCTTGGAAGCAACCAAGATGTAATTCAGTAGGTGAATAAAGAAACTGTAGTACATCCAGACAATGGAATAGTATTAAATGCAAAAAAATAAATGAGTTGCAATGCCATGAAAATATGTGGAGAACCTTAAATACATCTAATAGGCAAAAAAAGCCAATCTGAAAAAGCTATATATGATGTTCTGAAAAAGGCAAACCTATGGAGACAGCAAAGGATTAGCAGTTACCAATGGCTGTGGTGAGGGCAGGGATGAGTAGGTAGAGCACAGAGGATTTTTAGAGCAGTGAAAGTATTCTGTATCATAGTATAATGATGGATACATGTCACTATACATTTGTCCAAATAAAAATAATGTACAATAAAAAAAAGAAAGTCTTAACAAAATGGACAAGTATCAAAGCTCTGACAAATTTTCTAATATCTAAACTAATAAAAGAGAAACATGCAAAATGGTGTCACTCCGCTATGCCCACCAGCCAATAAGAGTGACTATGCAAATTAACCCTACAAAGATGGCAGTTAATTTGCATACACAGGAGCTGAGTGAAGACAGAACACGACTGAAGATAGCGGCGGCCACGGAGCTGGGGCGAGCAGGAGGCTTGGGTTGCTCTCGGCGATGGAGGAAGCCAAGCTTCCCACCAACCCTGGACTCTGGACTCCACTCAAGGAGTGGCTCGAGGCCTGGGTCACCGGGGGCAACCCAGGCTTCCAGCCTGCCCTGCGCTCCACTCAAGGAGGGGCTGGGGGCCTGGGCTCCGCTCAAGGACTGGCTGGCTTCCAGCCAGCCCTAGCCTCCGCTTGAGGAGCTGGGGGAAAATAAAAGGAGGGGCTGGGAGCAGCCAGGGAGGAGAAGCCAACCCTTGCTGCTGCGGCTGGACCTAACGCCTGGGTCCCGGGTGCCGGAGGAAAACGGGTGCCGGCAGCCAGGGGAAGGAAGGCCTATTGCGTGAATCTTCATGCATGGGCCTCTAGTAATTTTATAAAGAGCCACAACCTTTTAGATGCACTCAAATGACATTTATTGAGCATCTGCTATGTGTCATACTGTATATTGTAAAAAATATGTAAACTTAATTCAATCATTAAAATATCTGTGCTACAGCTTAACTGGTTTGGCTCAGTGGATAGAGCATCAGCCTGCGCACTGAAGGGTCCCAGGTTTGATTCCGGTCAAGGGCATGTACCTTGGTTGCGGGCATGTCCCCTGTGGGGAGTGTGCAGGAGGCAGCTGATCGATGTTTCTCTCTCATTGATGTTTCTGACTCTCTATCCCTCTTCCTTCCTCTCTGTAAAAAAATCAATAAAATATATTTAAAAAAATATCTGTGCTACAATAATAAATTAGGAGAACACAGGATCTTTTGAAAAAATCACTTTTGAACTTTTTAGTCTTTAAGTAATCATATTTAAAGTTATGAAGAGTTCAGGTTTTTCTTTCATTTTCTTTGTTTTATCAAAGAATGCCATCTTTCATGAATAATATCTCTAATCTATAAGAATGCCAATATTAAAGATTTTTAGTTTATGTACTTTTTCCCATTAGACAGAAACCCAGGTAGTAAACAAATAAAAGTTTATTGGAGGCATGAGCAAAGAACAATTTATTAACTGCTTTTCTCTCCTGTTGACACGAATATGTAACCTTTGGCATAACATTGATAATCTCCAATCCAGGATTATTCCAACATAATTTCTTTCTGGTTCATGATGCAGTTGGATAAAAGGTCAATCCAGTGACTTCAACTGAACTGGACATGAGTAGCTCACTGCTTTAGAATGTGGCTTTTGGAGTCAGAGAGGCTTGGGTTCAGATCCCGGCTCTAATAAGTGCTAACTATAAATCTTTGGACAGGTCACTGAGGTAATGTGGTTTTTTTTCACCTATAATGTAAGCATAATAAAAAGAGTTATCCTTGTTGGGTTGTTGTATTACATGTGTTAAGAACCTTGAGGGTCTGAGATTTTACCATACTGCAAGCTAACTCATTAGCCTGCAAGTTTCATGAGTGTTGTTAGAAGACAAGAAACTCCTGGGTCACAGAGTGGACAGTTAATTATTCACAGCAATGGAAGTAGCCAGAGTATCAGCATTTGTGATGCCTTCCCAAATCAAACTCCTACAAGACAACATTAAAGGGCCAGATGACACCTGCATAAGCAGTGAATTGCATTACAGGAGAAGAATCCCAAACTTAGGAAGCACAAATCTTTTAATAAGTCATAATCATGCCAGTCCTTTGCTCAAAAGGGAGATACTACCTATATTTTCTAGTGTTGTAAGCAATCTTGCCCTTTTCTCTAGTGGGAGACACTATTTCTAGACTCTAAGATTGTTCTCTGTACATACCTCCTTGAAAAGATAATTTTGGACAAGGAATATTCAGTTCCTCTGCTCATAAAACATGCAGAAATCTAAAAAACTCATGGAGAATCTCCCAGCAATGAGTTGGTTCATTTAAAGTACTTAGCACAGTACCCAGAATATAGTAAGTACTCAATAAAAATTAACCCCCTTAACATCATGACCACTAATCCACTAACTCACAAGCAAACTGTAAAGCAAACTGTAAAGTAAATCAAGATGTTATGCTTTATTGTTGTTTAAAAAAGTGTAGCCAATGGATGAGGTTATAGTAGAAATTATATATATATATATAGATAGATAGATAGATAGATAGATAGATAGATAGAAATTATATATATATATATATATATATATATATATATATATATATTCTAAAAACTACTCATTCAAAATAAAATTTTATCACCAAAATAAAATTTACCCTGAATTCAAAACAAACTATAATTTATTTGAGGGGCTCAGCATTTAAGTCACAAGAAAAAAGTTTATAAATATTATCTTCCATTCATAGATTACTGGGGATTATGGATCTTCCAGGAGTAAATTCAAGTCATCAATCTCAAGAAAAGCAATTATAACCTTCCATTTAAGGGTATAGTACCTAGTTCCAAATCTGTCTGAAAGTGACTAAGATGTGGGCAAAAATAAGGGGACAATCAAGGTAAAGTCAAAAGATTACCTTCCACCACCATCATGCACACTATAGTATGAGTGATCCCTACTTTATTGTTTCGTTGAAAGCAATTTTAAGAGAATCAATTTTCTATACATCATACCATGACCAAATAATTTTTCTGTGGAGAGACCAGATATTTCAATGAAAAATACAAACAGAAACCTCCTCCAGAAAGAACTCCCCACTCCTGAATTTCACTCACTCTAATAACTATTTCATACTTCCTCACTGCTTCTTATTTTGATTACATTGGTATTTTTTAACTGCCAATATGTTGTTTCATAATTATTCCCTGTAGCATTTAGAAGTTTTGCTTTATTGCAGGAGTTACATTGCAAGTTCTTCGAAATCACTGAGGTTTCTTAACATATAATTATCTTCCTCCCCATACAGTAGTAGCCAGAGTATTCTCCCTGTCTCTGTCTTCATTTGAAAAGTGTATTAGCCAATTGTCCCCATAACAAGTTGTCACATACTATGCTTCCATGATCTATTCTTGGGTCCCCCGGCCAATCCACCATAGATCTTGAAAGACTTGTCAACATTCAAAATTTCTGTATGCTGCTCTAACTTCACTCTATAACCCACTATCATCTGGTTGCTGTTCCATCATTCTATTGAATTTCTAACACTAGACTGACTAAGAATATCATATTATCCACATCTAATAACCCTTATCCTATCTGACCTCTACCAGTATGCATAACTTGGAACTTGTAACCCCTTCAACTTTCTGAATATCTCCTTACTTCTAAACCCTCTCTTCATGATGTTTACTTCTCTAACATCTTATTATAACTGTATTACTAGATTTTCTTCCTCAACCTATCCTCAAAATGTTGGCCATCTTCCCCCAGGCCTCAGGATTCCTTCCTTTGTTTTGTGTGTTTGGGTTTTCTTCTCCCCCCACCCACCTTTATCTACAGCAATTTTGTACAAGCACTAGGTTCCAACAACAAACTAAGTGCTTAAAACATCCAAGTCTATAATAATTTTCTTAGGTTCTGTACTCTTGCCTATGTTCCAGCTCAGAATCATCTAACTTTTTTCTATATGACTGTCATAAAGGCAAATATAGGTCCGTTCTTCTTCCTATAACATCTATCATGATTAGAGATAACACTAGTCACACCACCTAGTTTCTCTAGGAAGATTCCTCAAAATCATGGTCTATTCTACCTCCCCATACTTATTCTTCATATGAAATTGGTTAACAAGTCTTCATAATTCTATTTTAAAATTATCCACTTATCTGATATCTCACCTAGGTGCTGCCACATTTAAAGTATTAATCATGGTTTGTTTGTTTGTTGCCTGGCTAACACCAGGTAGACAGCAGGCTTATGGGCAAGTACAGGCTCATGTCTGGTACCCAGGTAAGGACAGCAGAAATAAAAGAAACACCTTTACAAAATCAGTTTGGTTTGTTTTCTTCTAAAAAGAAATAGAAATATTAACTTAATCATCAACATTTATATATATATATATGTATATATATAAAATTTTTATTGCTTAAAATATTACAGAGTGGTACATATGTCTCCTTTTTTCCCCCTTGACTTCCCCCGGCCTCCCCTACTCCCCAGTGTCTTGTGTCCATTGGCTATGCTTATATGCATGCATACAAGTCCTTTGGTTGATCTCTTACCCCCCCACAACCCTCCCCAGCCTTCTTGCTGTAGTTTGACAGTCTGTTCGATGCTGCTCTGCCTCGGTATCTATTTTTGTTCATCAGTTTATAATGGTCTTTATTATCCATAAATTAGTGAGATCATGTGGTATTTTTCCTTCATTGACTGGCTTATTTCACTTAGCATAATGCTCTCCAGTTCCATCCATGCTGTTGCAAATGGTAAGAATTCCTTTTTTTTTTTTTTTTTTACAGCAGCATAGTATTCCATTGTGTAGATGTACCACTATGTTCATAGCAGCACAATTTACCATAGCTAAGATTGGGAAACAGCCAAAGTGCCCATCAACAGATGAATGGATTAGAAAATCATCAACATTTACAAATTAACCATGAGACAAGATGCCCTTTGAAACAAGCTCTGTATTCTTTTTCTCTAATCTTTGTTATATTATGACTTAATTGCTATTTTTTTATTTCACCCATCCCCCATTTCCATCCCCTTTTCCAACCATAAGTGTATTCTATATATATATGGGTCTGTTTTGATTTTGGTTGATTTACTAATCTGTTTTATTTTTTAGATTCTACATATAAGTGAAATCATACACCATCTGTCTTTTGCAGTCTGACTTATTTTACTTAGCATAATACCCACTAGGTCTATCCACTTTCTCATAAATGCAAAAATTTCATTATATTTTATTGCTGAATAATAATCCATATATATATAGCTTGCAAATATATTATCTGCCCGCCAGTCGCCTCCCAGAGAGGGAGGCCAGACTGTGGCTTAGGCCCCTGCCCCATGGATTGCTACAGTCTCTAAAATGTTTAAGATGGCCTGCCACAATTATATTATATTTTTAGCCCCTAAAAATATTTTGAATATGCAAATCTTGTAATAGGCTAAAACCTAGATATGAGTAAAATACTTATATTACAGAAAGTCACTGAAGTTTGTACAAGAGATGCAATAAACCACACACACACACACACACACACACACACACACACACACCCTATCTAATTAAAAGGTAATATGCAAATTAACTGTCACTCCATCACAAAGATGGAGACACCCATAGACACAAGATGGTGGTACCCAGTCCTCTCAGCCCCACCAGAGTCCCCCAATCCCAGGGGGGCAGCTGCTGAGAGTGGGCCACGTTAGCGACCTGGTGGAATGCTTGCTTTGTCATGCACCTGGCTCGGGTCAGCCCCCCGGAGCCGGAGTGGACACACACAGGGACAGGGACAGGGGGCTGGCCTGCAGCCTCTGTGGCCAAGCGCAGGCCTGGAGAGGAGACAGCAGGCCTGCCTCCCGTGGAAGCAGCACAGATCCCTCCTGCCTCCCATGGAAGCAGTGCAGCTCCCTCCCGGCTCCCGCAGAATGAACGCGGGTCCCTCCTGCCGCCCATGGAAGCAGCACGGCTCCCAGTGGCACTCTCTGGTTCCCACCGGCTCCCGCAGAAGTGACGGGCAGCCTACTAAGCACGTTATCACGTGATTGGTTACTAGTGTGTATATATATATATATATATCAGGATTAGCTAGCCTAGCAGTGATTAATTGAATAAATTCTTGTTTTATGATTATCAGATATAACTCATTAATTCTTACAAAGCAGGTAACTCTGCTGACTAAGCTATAAACATCTGCTTCCTTCTAATAAATAAATTGAATGGAGTTCAAATTACATAGGTATTGTACCATAGAATGATTATATTTCTGAGTATTATATAGCTAATGTGCAACAATATGGCTACCTAAACATTACAGCATAGAAAATTCACTAAAAAATAAAATGAAAATAGATTACAATTGCCAATACTTTGCTATTTAAGTTACTTATAATTTTATAATCAAGTAGATTATTAAATTTTTGAGATTTAGAAAATAAAATCAGGTTATATATATGTTCCCTTATACATAATCACCACAAAAAAATAAGTAAATCAGGGCTCTCACTTAAAATCAAAGTTCAGTAAAAGAAATAAGTAATGGCATCACACTTTAGCCTACACAGGCCAGAGAAGGCATTGTTGTTGTCTCAAGACCTCGTTGTACAATCTTGGATCTTTTCTGAAGATAATTAATTCTATTATATCCAGGCTTTCATTTTTTTTATCTGCTCTCCTGGAAATTACTACCCAGGCAACCAACTTGTTAACTCCTAACTTTTCAAGGATCAATAGTTAAGTTGAAATTGAATTATAAGAAATGTTCACTGTCCTTGAAAATCTCTTGGTAACCATGGTGGGTATTAGAATAGTAGGTTGGAAGGTGATAAAAGCCACTTCTTAGAGTCTTAGGAAGACTAGAACAACTACTTCTCTTTCTAAAGGCACAGGTTTCTTTGCAATATGCCATAAAGTAAATCCCACGGTACATGTTCAACAGTTGTTTGTTGATTGAAATATAAAACTTGTTTAATATATGCTACATACACACATATGGGTCAGGATCATTTAAGGGCCATTAAAGTCAGGCAAAATTGCTTTATACTTTACTTTTATTTTTTTTATAATGCAACATTTTACACATACTTGAAATTAAAAAGAACAATATAATGAACACTTGTACTCATTGTACAGATTCAGTAATTAGTAACATGAAGTTCTTATTTCAAAGTAGAGGTCTGGTGCATGAAAATTCATGCACTGGTGGGGGGGGGGATCCCTCAGCCAGACCTTCCCTTTCTCACAGTCTGGAAGCCCTCAGGGGATGTCTTACTGATGGCTTAGGCCTGCTCCTCTGCAGAAGGCAACCAGGCCGATTAGGGGAAGGCACCGCCCCCATCATCCTGCTGCTGCTACTACTGGCAGCCCTCAGAGCCACTGCGGCTGCCGGCCCTCCTTGGCCCTCCTTAGCCCTCGCAGCTATTGTGGCTTTGTACAGAAAGACATCTGGAAGACATCCAGTCTAATTAGCATATTACCCTTTTATTAGTATAGATACCTCCACCTCATTCAACTTTTCTGGTAATGATTTTCTAGAGTAAGAATCACACAAATATGATGAATAGCAAGGTAAATTCATGCCTCAGAGCTTTTAAATGCCACAAGGAACCTTGTTGCAACAGTTAGTGAGGAATTCAGATTTTGAGAACCTCATTTACTTCAATGATTACTAAAGACCAAAAATAGTTTATGTTCCTATTTAAGAATGAGTTTCCTTATTCTATCTACTTCATTGGAGAAGTAAATGGTCACAATGGTTTTTGAACCTATATCTGGTTCTCTGCACTTAAATATTGTGATTCCCACACATATTTTGGCAGATGTTCAATTATTTTAATCACTAGTAGCCCAGTACACAAAATTTGTGCACATTAAAAGGGAATTAATTGTCCTAACCCGGTTTGGCTCAGTGGATAGAGCACTGGCCTTCGGACTCAAGGGCCCTGGGTTCGATTCCGGTCAAGGGCATGTACCTTGGTTACAGGCACATCCCCAGTGGGGAATGTGCAGGAGGCAGCTGGTCGATGTTTCTCTCTCATCAATGTTTTTCTCTATCCCTCTCCCTTCCTCTCGGTAAAAAATCAATAAAATATATTTTTATAAAAAGGGAATTGATTAGTGGAGATATTTTAATATTGCTATTTGCCCTTTCTCTATAATAGAAGTGTGAGAGATGAAAGGAAATTAGTAAAATGTATATGAAAATAATATATAAAATTATTAATAAATAAACAGTAACAAAAGGATATAACAACAGAGGCATGATATAAAAATGACAAAACATGATATGAAAACAACAAAAACATGATATAAAAACAACAGTGATGCAAACAATGACTGATAAAGTGATTAAACTTATTCTAATATCTCCCTGTACACCACATTAAGAGTGAAAACACTTTTAGAGTGCTTGACTAATTTCCCTTGTGATGAAGTACTTAGAACTTTAACTGTAACATCACATGCTCTTCAAACTTGAGAGAAACCAACATATAACTGACCATGTGCGAAAATGGGTTCAGGTAGGAATACGCCTACTTTGTCTAGAGTTTGTCCTTGTGATTTATTAATATTCATCACAAATGCTGGCATCACGGGAAACCATCGTTGAATCAATCTAAATGGGAGGCCAGTGTCAGATGGGGACAAATTAATTCTTAGAATAAGAACAAACTCTCCCTCTGCAGATCCTGTTAATACTTCAGCTTCGATAATGTTAGGTCATAAACTTTTGATAATAAATCTGATACCATTACAAAGACCCCATTTACTATTGAGATTTCTAAATAGCATGATGATTGCACCTACTTTCAATTTTAATTTATGACACGGCATTCTGGAAGGAGTAATACTATTAAGAAATTTGATGGGAAAATTTTCCTTTTCAGCATCATCTGTGGAATCAATGGAATCATCACTCAAATATGTGTGAAAATCTCCATCAAGTATATCCAAAATTTCTTCATTTAATTTTTAAACATGCTCATTTTTTTGGACAAAGAATTGCACATTTAGATATATTTTTGATATTACCTATAGATATACTATTTCCAAAGGTAGCTTCAATAATAGATCCATTACAAATCATTTCACTTCCACACTCTGCTCTGAGCACAGGTTCCTGCCTGAAACCTCACCCTGAGGGCGGGTTCCTGCCTGAAACCTCACCCTGAGGGGGGGTTCCTGCTTGAAATCTCGCCCTCCAGGAAACCACTGGGGGACGGCACAGCCATTGCCAAGACGACCCCTGCAGGACTGATTTCCTTCCGGTTGGTCGTGGTTCTGGCCGTGATGTTACACCCAGGGTTTTTATATAAGTAGATTCTTTTCAATAACTGTGAATTCAATTAAGGATTACATTAATACATCTATCTTCATCCATAGCTTAAGTCACCCCTTGTTCCAAGTTGTTGAAGTTATGTGTGAAATTTTGTCAAATAAGATTGTTCTCATCATTTCTATCCCACCAACTAGAGGTCTGGTTCACAATTTCGTGCACGGGTAGGGTCTGGCCAGCCCACCCTGGTGGGGGCCGATCGGGACAGGGCCAGCTGTGGGAAGGGGTCATGGGCAGTTGGCCAGGCAGCCTTGCCTCCAATCAGGGTGGGGGGGGCATTTGGGGGCCAGGTTGGTGGGAGGGGAGGGGCTGTGGGCTATTGGCTGGTTCCCCCCCAATCACGGGGGAAATCAGGGACAGGGCTAGACAGGGGGAGGGGCTGCAGGAGATTGGCCATTCTGGCATTCCGGTTGCTGGAAAAAAAAAATATATATATATATATATATATATATATATATATATATTCCTCCACTGAAAAGATTCAGGTGGGAAGAGAGAAAGGCTATAAGTATCTCAAAATATGACTCGCTTGTCCACCATTTCTTTATTTCTAACCCACTAACATGCTGAAAAATTCAACTACATACTCTTGAGATTGGTCAAAGAAAAACAAAAAAAAATATATTTAATTGGCTACTGAAAAGTGACAAATAGTAAACTTTTCTTGTTATGATTCAAATGGGTGGAGAATATTACTAAATTTATCTGCATTTTTAAGAGCATAAAAATCAATAATTTTAATGATATCTGTGAAGCATACAAAAATCATCCATGATTACCTTAAAGTAGTTTCTCTATGGAAATTTTATGTGAATATAGACATTGTGAAATTCAAAACCTTTCATATTATAAATGTCACTCCCTTAGCAATGGCATAGAATCACCTATATGGATTGACTTTCTCATTTGTCACGTATTTGGCATCAATGACCAATACTAAATCTGAAAAACATGTTTATTATTCACACACAAATGTTACCTGCTTTACATATGTCATTATGGAAGATATTTCTATATGTCTGAGTTGACAAAACACAGTTGCTTCCTTCAGGACAGCAGTTCCCAAACTTTTTCCTTATCAAGGCACACATGAGGGATAATGTTCAAAATTTTACCTACACATATCAGTACCAATCACTAAGACCTGATGTGTGATTAAATAGATCACCACTTATGCTTTAATTAAGTCTCTTCTCAGTAGAATACCATCCCATTTTCTTCTATTGATCTAGATGTGAGTTGAGAACCACTGACTTAGATGGTATTTACAATAGCTACAAACATGGCCAACTGATATGTACTTGAAAGAGAGATACCTATAGGAAAGGATTTCAAAGGCATTGAGAAATTCCACTTGTTCATGGAATAATACAAGTCTTTGCTTAAAAGTAAATAGCCTTTCAGCTGAGAGTGCCTAAAAATAGCCCCACCCCAGTAGCAACAAGCGCATCTAGCACCCAAATTGTGGTTTCTCTATTAAAAGGAATCAGGGCTCCTTAGAAAAAAAATGACTAATTCTAGAACTGTGATAAAAAATAGACTTGATAATCCTATAATATCTTATAGTAGTAGAATATAAGGAAATGTTAAAATAAATAAAACCACAATAATGAGGTTTTGTCAAAGGGACAGAGGCACCTATTGAAAGAGCTCCCAATGGACAAAGGTGGAAGAATCTGAACCAGAAAATAAAGTAGCATTGAACTATAAGCCAATGTATAATATAAATATCCATAAGTCCATATTGATATAAGCAAATGATTGAATAAATAATGGGGAGAGAAGAGGCCCTATGCAAAAACAACTGTTAATATAAGGCCCTGGGGCAGGGGTTGAGTTGGGGAAGAAATGAATCCCAAAATGTTTAAATTAAATAACACACACAGTAAATGGGAGTCCCATTTTATGAAAATTTGATAAAGATTTGCAATGTAGTTCCAATAAATAATTAAAATTGAATTTATTGAAGCTTTGCACACACTGGAACTTTTCAAAAACATACCTAATGTAAAGGTGAGGCACACCTGCACACACTCCAGACCTAATCAAAAGACTACCAGCTATGGTATTTATACTAATAAAGAGGTAATATGCTAATGGTCAGGATGCTGTAACGCTTCACGACCGGACCATTAGCATATTAGCTCTTTTCTAGCTCCTATCAGCAGGAGGCTGCCTGTGCGCACTGTGGGGTGTTGCTCCAGAGACAAGGCGGAACCAGCCTGAGTTGACTTGAGGGACTGAGGGCAGAAGCAGCCAGAAAAGGCCAGAGGGGTTGGGGACTGGGCCAGATGCTCTGGAGCTCTTTGTGGAGAGGTTCGGGTGTCAAGGCAGGATGGTGATTGCGTGGGCGGTGAGTGCATGGACGGTGCTATGTGATTTCACGCACTGGGCTCCTAGTTGAACAATATTTTCATTCAGCACTCACCTTAAAACACACGTGTAGAATCCACTGTCTTGTGCCTCAGCTGAGTGAAACCATATTGAATCTTCATCTTTGCTCATCCTGACCTCTGAAAAGATGATGGGCTCTTCCAAATCACCTTTGTTTTTATACCACATAAGCCTGAGCCCAGTGCTCTGGGCCATGCTATAGTTGGTGCGAATATAACTGTAGAAAAGGGCACATTTCACTCGGACTGGTTCGCCTGCCAAAGCCATGTATGTCTTGAGATCCACTGACCAATCAATGCATCCATCCACTAAAAGAAAACCAAATGAGGCATGAGATACAGTGAGTATTGTAAATAACAATGATATGAACAACAATCGTTGCCAACATATACTGAGGACATACTATGAGCCAGGAACTATGGAAAGTGCCTTACATAGATTACCTCATTCAATCTTCCCAGTGGTCCTATAACGCAGACCAGTGTCTTCCTTAGATGTGGGAAAGCAGGATGTCTGCTCGAGCCCTGTACCTTTGGAGTATTTTCAATCCTGTATAGAAAGCTTCTGCTTGGGGTTGACTAGATCCCCCAGGAAGCTCCAGCACTCATGTCTATGGGGTTTGCCTAGGGACCCATGGCTAGGTCCCAATGCCAGAAGAGTGTGAGGTTGAATTGCTAGAATGACACGGACATTTTAGTTGACTCAAATAGATTATATAGATATGAGCCCCACAAAACAAGTACTTCTACAGGGCCCCTTTCTAGCCTAGGAATAGCCCTGAGACTGACACTTTTATTATTTTTGTTTTACAGATGAGAAAACTGAGACTCAGGGTTCAGTTACTTTTCCCAATGTCACACAGCTAATAAGTGCTGGATAAACAGTCTCTGATTCCAGTATTGTGGTTTATATATAAACCACATATAGAAACCACAATTTTTAACCCCTACCATATGCTGCCTCTGCCTATAACTGATAAGAACCATTATGGTATTTATTTGCCTTTGAGAAAGTAAATACCTGGTTTGGAAGCAGTGGACATCTAAAGTAATTATTCACTATTATCTACATGTCATTTTTCTATAGTCTGACCTATTAATAGCAGATATTTAATCACCGTTCAATTTCTTTTTATTCCCTGAGGCCTCCCTTGCTGCTCAGCTGGTATGTGCCCATGGGAATATATTAAATTAATGTCAAATTCAACCAAATAATATTAGGTGGGTAAATCTACCATTAAGTAAAGACATATACAGAAAATTACATATTTTCCAGGAGGGTTGGACATGATAACTGTGGCTAATTTAATATCTAGTCAATATGATTAGCATAGATATTCTACTTCCAATTGCTTATTTTCAAATAATTCCATCAAATTATTCAATATTCTTTAATATTACTTGATTACTCATTATAAAATAATGCTTTCACAAACTGTATAACACTGAGATTTAAAAATTATATACTTGCTTATACTTTATCAACCGATCTCCACCCTTTCTTAGATTTTGAGAACTCTATAACCCATTGTGTTTCTCTTTTAACCTTGGTTGACAGCAACTTCAGAGCTAAATGCAATGCTCAAGTGTAATAACTATCTTACCTCAGAATTTTGCTATCTATAAATGAAGGGTTTTACCAGGGATTCAAGGACACCCAGGTGGGGAGGGTGTCTGGGTAGACTTCACGATTGTTGGTAAAATGTTGCGCCTTTGTGCATGGTTATACTTTTCTGGGAAGATGTTCCACAGCTTTTTCTAAGATCTTCAAAGGAGTCTATGGCCCAAGAAAGTTTTTTAACTCCATGGTTTTTATTTCTTTCTGACTTCATTTTATACTGCCTGCTGTGTATGGGCTTTGATTACAAGCTCCCCCAAATCTTCCTATAATATTGGAAGTATTTGTTAGAAATAAATCAATAATCAAATAAATAACTCCTTCTAAATTTATGCTGAAGTACATTTGAACTTTTTTTTTTTAGAATTCAGAGGGCACCATATCCATCAATTTGGCTTACGTACTGTTGAAGTCATGAAGGTACAACTGGATAATACTAACAATCTAATCCAGATAGATTACTATCTATTGGGGGCTTTTTAATTCACTCCCGGGTATTAGTCATTTAACCAGTCATTTGTCTCATAATTTTCAAGAAGAGAGAGAGAGGGCGGGGAGAACTCCTCATGAGTTTAACATTCTGAGTCATGAAAAATTATGGGTGATACATCTTTGGACTAAATGCAATTTTAATATTTAGTGTTTTATCATATTTAAATGAATTTTATATTATTCTTTTTATGTGCTATATGTGTTACTGTTCTAATGAATTAACACACCTGAGAGGTAACAATATAAATGTTTTAAATGAAATATATATCTTCTCATAGATTTATTTGAAAAGCTCATTAATAGGAAGAAAACCTGGATATCCATTTTTTAAAACTCTTTTATATTCCTGTTTTTGTTTTCCCCTAATCCTAAGGTACACAGAAAGTGTTTTTGAACTAAAATTTTTATCTTGGCAAAGTAGCTTCAACCTCTATCATTACCTAATTGATAGGAAAAAAAAATAAAACTTTTGGAATAGTCCTTCCATTTCCTCTCTAAATCCCTTTAGTTACCTATTCTAAAAGATCTCTTGCATAAATCTACACCTTTATAATATAAACAGGCTATTTGACCCATTAGTGACAAGGTGTGGTTAGAATTGAGGATACATAATCAAAACATCTGCTTCTCAGACACAACAATCATGCTCAAAGGGAGTTGAAGACATTTAACTGCCATTATAATTAGCTTTGTCATACAAACCTTAAGAGTTCACTGAGAATTCATTTCCCTTTAAACAAAATGTCTTTGATTTAATAGATTATGGTTCATTTTAGTTTCTATTCCCTTGCTTTGTGTAGCAGAGAGGGAGTATTTAGTTATGATAGTCAGGAGGCAGAGAACAGATATATAATAATGGGGAGAACAATTTCCAAACATCATTCCCCTTAGTATTTTCCTTTTGTATTCACAATACAAAATGAAAATATAAGGTATCTCAAGAGACCTGAGAAAATTTTCCCCAAAAATAGATAAAGAGTATGATACCATGGATCCATGAAGACTCACCTGCCACCAAATATATTCCCACACTGAATTTTCATCAATAGAGCACTGAGTCACTGCTAGATTCTAACAAGAGGTATGATTTGCTTTTATTGAGTTGTCGCTCTTAGGAAAATAAACCAATAGTGGCGCAAGAGGGGATGGAATAGGATTTATATGTAGATATGGGACTAGTGAACCAACTAAGAAGAATGTATTGAGCAAAGAAGCCTGAAAAGTCTGATGACAAGACATCATGAAGGGAATGAAACCTTGAGTTTAAGTACTGAAAGGTGTGAGAGACGCACAGAAAGGCAGAAGGAAGAAAAAGGTCACATGCAACTCAAGTGGCCAAGGGCAATTGCAGGAATCAAAGATGGTGCCATCTTCCCTAACAGGTTTGGCTCAGTGGATGGAGCGTTGGCCTGCAGACTGAAAGGTCCCAGGTTCGATTCTAGTCAAGGGCATGTACCTTGGTTGCGGGCACATCCCCAGTAGGGGGTGTGCAGGAGGCAGCTGATCGATGTTTCTCTCTCATCGATGTTTCTAACTCTCTATCCCTCTCCCTTCCTCTCTGTAAAATTTCAATAAAATATATTTAAAAAAAGATGGTGCCATCTGAAGTCACCAGTGCAATGTAATGAGGAGTTTGCAATAACATGCCACACTTTCAGAGTCCTTTGCATGTTGACACTCCATACTCATTTGGCAAATAAGTGAATGAATATATATCTGTGATGTAACTGGCCAGGGCACAGGCTATGGACAGGTTGGCGGCATAGTGGAACTGAGTAACCCACAGTGGAAACCAACCCACAACTTAACCTCAGCAGCACAGGCCTCTACTTCAGAGAGCAATCCAGCTCTATTCTATTTACAGCTACTCCAGCAACACCTTTTTTAGTTGGCCCCCAAAGCGCTCCTGAGAAAAGTGGTTATTGATCAGATTGTCTTCTCCCACAGGTGGTTTGATAACTGGGTTTTACTGAACAAGCCTCAAGTGTAAATAGGGGCATTGCAGGAAGGAAAATATTTTTATCCAATAAACAGTGAAATTCTGCAGTTGGATTGAAGATTGCTACAGAGCAAACTCATCCAAAGTATAAGTGAGTGTATGCCTATCCTTTGCTTCACAATCATTCCTTATGATTATAAATATCACTGTCATTGCATTATAAAACACTACCTATTTCTGAAGTATCCATTCTCTGATCATTCTTGAGTCTTATGAATACCAATTCAAGTATTTAAAAGAACATTGTGTTTCTTTGGATTTTCATCTCTACTCCCTTGATTTAGTTTCCTGTAAGGCTCACAGTTTTTACTCTTGGTTGAGTCTTGTTGGCAGAAATGCTTTAATATCTGAGCTATCCAAAATAATTATAATGAGGCAAAGGAAGCCACTTGAAAACTCAAGTCTTTATTTTAATAATTTTGATTCCAATCTGAAAAACTGTGCTTAGACTATTTGACATGAAGATTCAAAGAAAGGAGTGTATGAAACATAAAGGGACATGCCAGTATCTGTGAAATGTATTTTTCCAAGAGGAGACTCATAGGGGTAAAAACTAATAGAGTACCCTGGGTAAGCAAAGCAAACCTATTTAGCCTCTTTATAAATAAGCCTCCACTTCCTCCTCAATACAACCAGGAGAGAAAATCCTGCCAAACCTACTTGCTGTGAAAACAAAGCCCTGATAAAAGTTGATAAGTCCCTAAGGAGGATAATATGTTATCAACAACAATGATTATAAGATTTTTTATATAAAAAGTCTTGCGAGCAGTAAAATTATGATCTCTAATGGAATATAATAATGGAAGCCCTGGCCAGGTGGATCAGTTGGTTGGAGCACTGTCCCATATACACAAAGGTTGCAGGTTCAATTCCTGGTCAGGGCACATATGGGAGGCAACCAGTTGATAGTTCTCTCTCATATTGATGTTTCTTTCGCTCTCTCCCTTCCTCTCTTTCTAAAAGCAATAAAAAACATACCCCAGGGTGAGGATTTAAAAAAAACCTCTATATATGGAAATTCCATATATATTGAGGATATTCATTACAACTTAAGTCCTTTGCCTGGGGATGTACATCCAACACTAGTTTATTATATATTTGTGATTTTAAAAAATCATTTGTTAAACCAGGTTTCCTTGTAACTATCTCAACAGTATCCCACTCATTTATATGGCCACCTCTCCTGTTTTTCTTTTCTTTTTTTTCTCCTGCTTTTCAACCAACAGGGCAATTGTTGGGGGCAGTTCATCAAATGACCACTAGAGGGGAGGTTGTTCAAGTTTTTCTGTGGCATTTATGTTTTTCCCTACCTAAACTCTAAAACTAAGGATTTGCTATCTGCCAACCACTGGTTACTGGGGAGGAATCACAGCACACCTCTGGGGATGCGACACTGTGTATGACAAAAGGAGCCCAAAGTGAAGCATGCTCAAACTGGGTAACCAGGTTACATACACACCAACTGCATGACCCAGCACAGAAAGATGCAACAAAAGCAGTTACTGGCATTCTTCCAGCCCTTAGTACAGAACGGCCAGGCACTGTGCTAACTGCTTTGTATGTATTTTTCTCACTTTATTATGTCAACTCTGGTAGGTAGGAACCCTCAGTATTCTCACTATACTGAAGAGAAAATATAAAAATTCAGAAAGTTTAAGTGATGTGCTCCAGGTCATTCAGGTTGTGGTGACAGAGTTCAGACCCTAACCCAGGTAAGTTGAATCTAGAACCTATGTTCTTAATCATTGTATGTTCTACATACTGCCTCCTATAATCCTTATCCTGGTGCCGGAAGCCAGCTCCAGCATGTCAGCAGGGCTGAATCATCTGGAAATGGCTGAGGTTATTTCCCCAAACCTGAAAAGGATGCATAAATTGATTGCTTGCTGCCAGACAGCTAAGGGCATCTTAATCTACATATTATTGCCTCCTACTGGTCAAACACCTGAACAGCAGTTTTCCCCAATCTGACAATGGATTCTGTATAGTAACCCTACCCTTTGATGTGTATATTTCCACCTTGCCTTAGGACAAATTGTGTTAATAAAAAGCAAGGGGTCCTGAGACAAGGAGAACTTGGTTTCTTAAGCCAAGTTCCTCTGGCCCCCAAATGCCTTCCAAAATTATGTTTCGTCTCTGGACTCTTATTTAATTTATGTACAGTGCTTCTCCAAATCCCTGAACCCTTCTAGATGCCGGAACAAGACCACCGGCATTATTTCAGCTCATGAGCCATTAAAATATTAAAATTTGTTTGGTACTATCCAAATTGACATATGTATTCTAATGTCCAGTAGAGTAGATAGACCTGCCCAGCTGAGTGATATTATATCCCTAAATAATAACCATTGTGGGAAAAACAACCATCAAATAATGTATGTCAGATATTTTTCTATGAACTACACACAGCATTCACAGAGTAATGAATTACTAATAATTTGTGTACTTGTTTTAACCTCTGAAGATCAAATCTACACCTTGGATACATTTTATCTGACCTGTATTGATTTATTTAAAATTAAATATCTAGGAATGATCACCCAAATCCTAAAATTGTAAACTAGAAATAGCATTGTGTGCTTATGTTAACATTTGTACTTATGTTTTATACTAATTGAATATAAAGTTATTCTCCTGTTCTTAATATTATAATGTGGGAGTTGAATGTTTTCTGCTTCTCTATCAGTTTCCCTCAAATGTGCTTAGTCAAAAGTTTCTTTTTTATTTACATCTATTATAGTGGAGGCTCGTTTCCTCAAGTGGGCAGGCCCCAAGTACAAAAAATCAAGTTCTCTAAGAAGCGAGTGGACTTTACCTTTGCTGTTGGACACCTGTTTCCTTGCCCCCAGCCTGGAAATATGGACATAACCAATTCTTCATTTTTAATTTTTTTAAATTTTCATTATTTATTTTATTGTTTAAAATAAAGTTATGTCAGTGGAAAAGAACTGAATTTTCAAAATTTCATATGTGTATCAGTATCCATCAATAGAGAGAATATCCCTCACTTCAGCTGTATAAATACAATGAATGTTATTGCTTCAGGTTTTAAAAAGCATTTCTACAATTTTCATGAATTGGATTACATGCTTTTCATTCACACTTTTATTCTCTACTCTTTATCAATAGGAAAGTTTTGCCTAGATAAACTCCTTCATCTAATTTCAACCTAGTTATTATGCTTAATAATGGGCTGGCGACTATCTTCATTTCCCTTTCATTACAGGATCTGTGCTATGCTCTGTCAAGATCATTCCTTTGATTTTTATCCAACAAATGAGCCTGAATTACTTTGGGGAGGTGAAGCCATATAAGGCATTACAACTAAATCCTCAAACTCCTGATTACCTGAGGCCTGATGAGCCTCCTTGGGAATTAACCACTAGCAACGAGCTCTTCTCAGATATATGATGTTAATCCCAAGGCTGCCTCAGCAAATGTGCCTGTGGGAGACAGGATATCCGAACTGACCACCAACCCCACTAGCAGATTTTCTGCTGCTCCCTCAAATTCCAGATTCCTGGCAGTGAGTTTATCTCCCCTGCCAAATATCTGCCTTCCATGTGCACAGTCATCCAAGACAAAAAATTTGGGAGTCATCCCTGAATTTTATCTTTCTCTTCTCACTGAACTCCCCATGTTACTCCCATTAAAACTTGTAATTTCTAAAAATGTCACTCAAATTCATTTTTTTCTCTCTATTCTCATTGATATGAAAGGGCAAACCTTTCTCACATCTTGCTTGGACTATTGCAATACCCTCTATATGATCTTCCAACATTTACATTCCAATTTGTTCCTCAAATTGCTACCAAAGTGGTCTCTCTAAAGTATAGGGCCATGTTCCTTTACTGTTCAAAACATGCAGTGGCTCTTCTGATATGCAAATCCCTAAGCCTAGTTTGCCTGGCTCATCAGCCCCCAATCCACAACTCTTCACACAGCCTACACTTCAGTCAAGACTTACCATTCCCTGAACATGCCATTCAATTTTCTGCCCTTGCTATTCTGGCTTCTTCCACTAGAATGTCCTTTGCTTCTGTGCCCCTCTGTTGAGATCCTACTCATCCTCCAAGACCCAGCTTGAAATGCCACTTCTATTAAACTGTACTTCATTGTCCCAAGTGAATGATTTGCCCTGTTATGCTCTCCATGTGTTTCTCTACACATCTCCTTCCCAATTAGATGGGTATATCTTTTACTATGTATTATAGGACAAGGCCTAGTGCATTGCACATAATAGTCACTCATTAAATCTTTATGGAATGAAATCATTTGTTTCCCAAATTCACTGATAATCAAAAGTTGTTTGCATTTGTCGGGCATCTTAAAATTCCTCCTCCCACTGCTACCTGGTATATCAGTGGTATGGCCAAACTCTGACAGAAATGTCAAAGGATAGGCCTCAATGGACAAAATGTGTTCACAGTAACAAATGACTGACACTTTTCCAGTAGCTAACATCATTAGACATAGGAATAACAAAATGAACTCTGCTGCATCCTTGCTCCAAAACTCACAATTCCCTGGGCAGGTCAGTCAAAATCTCCCAGACTACCACCCAAGACTTTCTAAATCAGGCCCTACCCTATTAAAATGGCTGCCTACCACTCTCCAAGAGAAAAATCCTCCCCTTGATAGGCCAACATCCTATCCTAGTCTGCCTTGTCAGAGACCAGTTATGCTGTGGCTCTTGTCCACTCAGCTATTTCCTGTCTCTACCCTAATTCCATTTCTCCCAACTTCCACACCTCTCCCAATGAAATCCAAGTCATACATTGAGCTTAGTTTACCTAGATGTCAAGTTAGAAGTAGTATCCTAGTTTTTCTACCATATTGATTAGCACATTAGTCATGGTCACAGATTTATTATGTTGTGTTGTGTTTTTTTTATTTGTTTGTTTTGTTTTTTCATCTCTCCTCAAGCACCTCCTGGACCAGACACTTAGTGGATCTTACTAAATATAAGTTTATATATTCTCATCCCATGAGATATCACACAATTAAGTGCTGCTTTGGTTAAATAATTTTCACATTAGCTGGACGTTAACTTTTGGATTGTTGAAAATCTTTTTTAAATGTCCAAATCCATTCTTCTGTCTTAGTATATAGAGAATCATGATAAGAATGAAATATTTCTGGATTAAGAATGATTTTCCAGGCCTCGTGGTCATCATCTTAGACCCCAGTGCCATGGCAGTATAAGAAGAGGTGTTGGCAGCATGAAAAGAGCATAGAACTAGGTGGAGATTATAAACTCTGGGTTCTCATTTCACCCTTACCTTCTTAAGAGATATGTGACTTTGAGGAAGTCAGTTTCCATTCCCAAAAGATATGGAGGCATTAAACTAAACACTTTAACCCAGCACCAAGAAAACTGATTATTCAGTGGTTAGTGAAGTCTTTGTTCATGAAGATGAGCTGCATGTATGCTAAATCTCCCCCTCTAATCTTCACTTTTATTTTTTTATTAATTTCAAAGTTACAGAGAAATAAAAAGAGCATTACAAACTCCCATGATGTCACCATCAAATTTAATAATGTTAACTTTTTTTCCAATTTGCCTTCAGTAGCTTTGTTTTATTAAGGAAATAAAGCATCACAGATATAGTTAATGTCCTCTTTAATCACCAAATACAGTCCCATTCTTACCTTAAATCCCTGTCTGGGTGCAACCACTATTCCTTCTAACTTTTAGACTTGTATACATAGGTAGATACTCAATAAAAATTATTGTAGTGATTAAAAGTTTGCCTCACAGTGGGGAGTATATATGTGAATAAATGCCAGTTTTCTGAGTGCTCTTGTGAAGTGGGCTCCAGTCAAATAAGGTCTAAGAATGTGTCCTTTGAGGTGTGCACAGTAACAAATATACACAAGCACCCTGCACCTCTCACACACACACACTGCTTAGTGGGGGCAATCTCAGAGTCTACAGGTATTTTCCACCCAAAGTTAATTGTTTTCATGCTGTGTGCTGCCAGACAGATTTCAGAATGAGACCTCTGGTATTGTGGAAGTTCTCCTCTGTTATAGGGAAAATTCTGATTCACAACAGAGAAAAAATTGTTACTCATCAAATAGGGTTCTAAAAGTAACAAGCATGAGGAAGGGCCCACATCTTCTACATTGCAATTGGATGTCCCTACTTCAAGTCAAATTCTGGGTCAACTAGGGCATATAGACTACAAAGTAAGTGCAAATTAGGGCTTAAACTTCTTCTTTTGATAATTTATTTCCCTTGTCATTTGTGAGATTAGCATACCATTCAGCTGCCATAAACCTCTCCTCTGACCAATAATGAAAGCATTCACCCTGGCTCTGGTGAGGGGGCTGTGAAGGTTAAATACACCAGTGCACTTACAGTGCTTACAATGGTTCCTGACACACAAACAATGCTCAATCTTTTTATTTTTTTAATTTATTTTATTTTATTTTTATTGCTTAAAGTATTACAAATAGTATTACATATGTGTCCTTTTTTCCCCCTGCCCTTGTGCTCAATCTTTTTCATTACTTATTGTGACTATACTACTACTTTTATTAATTATTTACCTAATTTGTTAATTCTTCTCTTGTATTTCTCAAGCTTTTACATATAATATACATTTCAATAAAAATTGTCTTTTATATCATTTTATATTAAATTTAGATCATTAAGTATTTTCCCCAAATTTGAGGCATATGTAAGTCATATTATGTATATGTTTTATTTAAGGAAAGCAAATAGCTAGTATGAAATATTTTAATATATGTTTTCATATTAATTATATATGATAGTGTAGAGTAATACATGTATATTACTCTATATTATTATAATATGTGTACTTTGTGTATGCTATAATAACTAACATAATATTATTATAGATTGCATATCATATTATATTTTATAAATTACATATACATTTTCTTTATTGCAGAGTACATATCATACTTATAATTTATGAATTTGCATATGATATAGTAGGCAGTTAGGCTTGAGTAGAGTAGGAACTATAGGCCAGATACAGAAAGTCACCAGGGAGGAAAGTTCCCAGTGCCTTGAAATGGGCAAAACTGGGAAAATAAGTACAGCAGGGTGATGTGATTCTGACCCTCCCAGACCTTTCTTCCTCTGGCATGTCCCTAATCATGTTGTAGACCACAACTCTGAAAGAACCCACCTGTATAAACTGATGAATATTCTATTGAGGTCCTCCCCTGAGATCTTCCCTAAAATCTCCAGCCTTTGGGAAGCAGATAAAAACCCTCAAGAGAAAAAACCCATAATGCTTGCTCACCCTCTCTCTGGCCTTTCCTCCCCCTTTCTTCCCTCATAGCTCATACCTTTGCTTTTTTTATTCTAAGTTCCAAGGGCTCTTCTTCTGCCTCTGTAACTTGTTTCATGAGTCGTCACGACCCAGTGGCCTTACTTCTTCTACTGCTTGTATTTGAGTCTTTCTTAGCCAAGCTCAAAGTCCAAGGTCGAACATCTGGTACCATTCACCATTAACACATACATTTATGTAGTGTGTTTATTTTATAGTTATACAGTCATATAATACATATTTATAATATAAAATAAATTGTTATAACTATATTTATAAGTTAACTATGATACATTGAATCATATGTAATTATTGTTTTTATAATAAGTCAAACAGGTCAAATACTAACAATTTTGCATGATCCATCCTAATATATATTGCATGAAATATCAAAAATTTAAATAAATTTTCATTATGTAAAATTATAACTATCCTAAAAAGGGGGGCGGGCAGATAGGGTTGAGAACTACTATGTCAGTTGGTAAATATTTTCATTATTTGCCAACACAAATTGGTCCATGCAAGGGCCCTTTAGATCATTTATAAAACCAGCATCGCTTCTTCTAGGTTCCAGGCATTTCCAATGGCTATGCCCTATGACTAGTACACTGTTCCCTTAGATATCTACATGGCTCACTAGCTGGCAACCTCCTTCATTTATCTGTTCAAATAAGTTGGGGTGAAGGGAATTGGTCTCAGGACCAATGGAACAAAGAGATGGGTGGTTTGACAACCTCTGTGAGCTCACATCATCCCCAGATACAATCCCAGACCCTGAGCATTTCCCTTCCTTTCCCTATCCCCCAAGTGCACAGATTCTCATAAACTGGAAATGTGTACATGGCACATGGTCTACACCATGAACCACAACCTCATTCATGTTGGTCTGGAGGAGGGACTGTAACAGCAGGTCCCCATGCCCCATCCCAGTGACACACCCTGACCCTCAGGGTTATAGGAGCCCTGGGGCACCTGGGAGTTCTGGCCAGCCTGCTTGGCCTCAAGAAGGAAATTTCCAAATTACTGGAGTAATAGACCACCATAAAGTAATGCATTCCTGGAGAGCCAGCACAAAGGTGTTGTGGGTTGAGGGCCATCGTCTAGGCCTCTGAAAATGTTGCTGGGCTTGGGGACCCGTATAGTGGGTGTCTGTGAGGTGCAGCACAGGGAGGCTAAGGTACCTGTAGCACCAACATGGCCGAGAGTTGTGCTCAAGGATGTGGCACTCACTGGGGAAATTTTCAGGCCTTCCCTACCAGGGAAATGGCCATGTTAAGAGTACTTCCTGCATCTGCATATTAGCACCATAATCAGTTTCACTCACCAGGATGCTGGCCTCCTTGCCTTTTTCCCTCTCAGAAATGGATATGTTTATAGGAGAGTCTGTAATATTACTATGTACATTTAGGTTAACATTAGAGAATTCATATATGCCACTCTGCCCCGGTACTGATTGCCCATCCCCACAGTAGAGAAGCATAATTTTATTATATCCACTAGAGGTCCAGAACACAAACTTATGCACAGGTGGGGTCCAACCGGCCCTCCCCAATTGGGGCTGATTGGGCTGGGCCAGCCCGGGAGGGACAGAGGGAAGGCTATAGGGCATTTCTGGCCAGTCTTACTCAGTCTCAATTGGCCAGACCCCAGCAGTAAGCTAACCTACCAGTTGGAGCGTCTGCCCCCTGATGGTCAGTGCATGTCATAGTGAGTAGTTGAGTGGCCTTAGCATATCACTGAGGAACCTTCCTCCTCCTTTTCTCATTTACATCTTCCTTCACTCTTTCATCCACTGCCCACATTCTTGGTGCAATTCAATTTCCATACTATTCTCTCTATCCTCACCATATCCAGAGCATGAACTCTAAGACAAAGAGGTTGAATTTAGAGAGATGTGGGAATTGACTCTGTCATCTTGTGAATCCTTAGATAGATTTCTTGAAGCATGTATCACCTGTGATGGTGGTAGCCAAGGAAGGACATTTCCTGTTTCCCCAGCACTAACCTCCAGCCTTTGGAGTCTTTATGTTCCAGGAAAATATAAGAAGGTAGACAGACCAGGTGACATGGGGTAGAGATTAGAGAGAGTGTGCTCAACAGTGTCTGTGCAGGCTATAGTCACACACACACAGAGGTTTTTACTATTTTAGTACTAAGCTTATCAGGCTCGCAACCTAAACAAGAACAGATGGGGATATCACGATAAATGTTCCCAGATATGCTCCCTAACATATGATGGAGGCTAGATCATCTTCCTCCACAGACCCCAAAATACCTGGCAGTGGAAAAAGACTGTCCTTCAAAATACAAGCCTAGCCTTATTCTCTGTGCAGAAGGGAGGTAAGGAGTGAGGTGACAAAGAGGTTGAGGAGCAAACTAGACTGAGAGCCTATTATCTCTGCTGCCTACCATGAGCCCCACATTTTTCCTGACTTCTGCAATCCTGTTTGCTCTATTCCTGTGTAATACCATATTTAGAGACATGTGTATCTTCTACTTCACATCTCATACTCCTGCATGTGAGATGTAGGAGATTCCAGAAAACCTCCCCCCAGGAACATCCTCTCACCATACGTCTCAGAGGTCTCTGCCACTGGCTATGTAGGGACAATCTGGAGATACCTGCTGAGATTGCAAATGTGGTCTGCTTCTAGAGTTACCACAATTCCCATGGTTAGATGGGGCCATTCTGTTTGAATTTAAAAGTCAAAAGGGTGAATATCTAGATTTGAACAACCTTTTTTTTCAGCAGAGGTGGGTGAGAGAACATCTTAGATCCCTCCAAAACCTGAACTTTCTTCGTTAAATCCTTATGTCTGTTTTATATCAGTCCTGCTGGCTCAAAAACTCCTCCTTTGCCCTAACCGGTTTGGCTCAGTGGATAGAGCATTGGCCTGTGGACTGAAGGGTCCCAGGTTTGATTAAGGTCAAGGGCATGTACCTTGGTTGCAGGCACATCCCCAATAGGGGGTGTACAGGAGGCAGCCGATCGATGTTTCTCTCTCATCGATGTTTCAAACTCTCTTTCCCTCTCCCTTCCTCTCTGTAAAAAATCAACAACATATATTAAAAAAAAACTCCCCCTAAAACTTCCTGGTAATGAACTTGACATCACCAGGAAAAGTCTACCACCCACTACCTCTGCCTGCCACCTTGTTAAATGGGGGACTCCAGGCCCAGGCCCAAGTTTTTGGCTGTGCCATGCTTAATGCTGTATGACTTCTAGCCTTTTTCTAATCAGAACAGAAAAATAATGCTTTACAGAGCATGATTAATATTTCTTATAATTATAGCTAGCCCCCAATATCCTATTTCTGTTCCGAACAAACACAGAGCATCTACTACCTATTAAGCACTTAATAAATATGAGTTGTTCTTAATAGTACTGATAGTAAATACAGTTTGCTTTATAATTTTAGCAGTGATAATAATTCTTAGTAATATAATGAATGGTATTAGAAATAAGGTTTAATATTAAGAATGATAATTTATATTATTAGAAATGTTATATAACATCAGTAGTGATAATTCAATTCACACCAGGAACCATAATTTAGCTCATTATCCTAATAATCTCTCTTTAAGATATTATACTTTAATATACTCATTTGTACTTTTTCTTCTTATTAATCATGATATTTACACACTGTTTTCCAGTTGACAAATACAAAAATTTCAAAAGACTCTCTCCCTTTGTTATACATCTCTTTGGATTGGGTCATTAAGAAGCTCCATGGAAATTGTTTTGGAACAAGGCAGAAGCTGTGGTTACCTGTATTTTGTCCTTTATGACATTGACTTCAATATTATGAGGCAGCTGGGAGAGGGGACCTGAGGTGGACAACTCATTAGTGTCTGCTGACTTTCAAAGTTCTAGCATGCAAAGCCTGTTGCTCTTCCTGACACTGCCTTAGGACCAGCTCAATTTGTCATGGGTAAAAATCAAATATTGGGGACTAGCTATAATTATAAGAAATATTAATCATGCTCTATTAACCATGATTGCATTGTTATGATTACAGAGTGGAGATTCTAACCTGGCTGGGAGTTGTATGGCACCCCCTCCCCCACCCCCACCCTTATCAGGACCTGGGTGTCAACCTGGGACCTGGCAGTCAACCTTGGACCTGGGAGTCAACCTTGGAATGTTGTCCATTCTCATTCAAGAATTGCCTAATATCATGGGAAGATTAACAACCTTGTTGCCCAAACAATGGAGTCCTGCCCCAGCCCGTATTGCCTATTTCCCCACGCTTGTAATTCCTACTTCCCCATGTAACTTTTATTCTACCCAATATAAGCAGCTGGCTTATGAGGAGTTACAGAGAAGATTTTTGTGGATGACATGATCCTCTCCCATACTGCCAGCAGTATTGGAATAAAAGCTCATATATGATTGAACCTGTCTCTGCTTAATTGGCTCAAGTAGTGACAGGTAGCCCAAACCCAATGGTTGTCTAATTTCAAATTTATAGGAGGAACAATTGGAACTTCCCCGCTCCTGACCACTACTACCCACCAGGCCTTGTTCATGTTCAGAGGAACTGAAAGGTTTCACAACAAAAGGTATTTAGCTGGATTTATCTCCTTTGTGTCTCCTTTTAGAATCTTTGGGAATCATGCAGTTTTACTGAATTAGAATGCTTTGTTCCATAGGAGGAGTGACAAGCTTCCTAGCAGATACATTATTATTATATATTCGCATGGATTTCTTTATCTTATTAACCCATTACCCCTGTCATCACCTATCATTGAGTAAATGGGACCCTGGATGCATAGTTTTGATTAAGTAGAGAAGGGAGAAGATAAAAGGAAAGGTGCACTTGGCGCTTAGGAGTTCTCTGATACTTAGTAAGTCATGCCATTCACAAAAGAGTGGCTTGAAGGTTAGATGTTTTAATAAAAAAATCACAACACTTGAAAATATCTGGATTGAATCCGATGTTAATTATCTGTAAAATGGAGATACTAGTACTACTCATTGTAGAGAGTTGTAAAGATTGAGGAAGAGACCTGGCTGGCAAGGCTCAGTGGTTGAGCATGGACCTATGAACCAGGAGGTCATGGTTCAATTCCTGGTCAGGACACATGCCCAGGTTGTGGCTTGATCCCCTATAAGGGTGTGCAGGAGGAAGCTGGTCAATGATTCTCTCTCATCATTGATGTTTCTATCTCTCTCTCCCTCTCTTTTCCTCTGTAAGATCAATAAAAATATTTCTTTTAAAAGATTGAGGAAGAGAATGTAAGGAGAAGAATCTTTTATCAAGTCCTTACCACATGTCTGACATACTAGGTGACTGTGATGGTCAATTTTATGTGTCAATTTGACTGGGCCACAGGGTACCCAGACATTTGGTCAAACATTATTCTGGGTATATCTATATGAGAGTGTTTCTTGATGAGATTAACATTTGAATCAGTAGACTGAGTAAAGCAAATTTCCCTCCCTTTTGTGTATGGACCTCATCCAATCAGTTGAAAGAGTTGAAAGTCTGAATAAAACAAAAAGGATTACCTTTATCTGAATAAGAGAGAATTTCCTCCTCCCTGACTGCTTTGAGCTAAGACATTGGTTTTCTCCTGCTTTTGGACTCAAAATGAAACATCAGCTCTTCCTGGGTCCAGTCTGCTGGCAATTGGTCTAGAATTTATACCATTGACTCTCTTGTGTCTCCAGCTTACTCACTGTTGATCTTGTGACTTGCCAGGCTCCAAAATTGCATAGGCCAATCCCTTATAATATATTTGATAGCATTTTTTAAATAGTCTTGAAGTGAGTTTGGAGACTATATATACTATCTAATAAAAGAGAAACATGGTAATTAGCCGTACCTCCGCTACCCTTCCCGGCAGGCGGGGAACATTGGAGTCCTCCATCACTGAAGCAAGCAAGCCCCTTGTTAGTTTCAAGCTGCCTGGCTGCCGGCCGCCATCTTGGCTGGCAGTTAATTTGCATATTGCCCTGATTAGCCAATGGGAAGGGTAGCAGTCGTACGCTAATTACCATGTTTCTCTTTTATTAGATAGGATATAGGATATATATATATATATATATATATATATATATATATATATTCTAAGGATAGATATTATCTGAAGAACCCTAATTTAGTGACATATAGATTATCTTCCTTAATACTCACCAAAATCCTAGTAAATAAATATTAGTCATACATTACAGATGAGGACACTAAATTTTACAGAAATTAAATTGTACTGCCTAACCTTGTTCATGTAATTATACACATAAAATTATAAAATATGTGTATTCATTGTGATAAAATGAGAAGATTTCTAGCAGCTTGAAGTAACTGATCATCCTAGACCTTACTGGCCATACTAAGAGCTGAAGGGTCAAAGTGTTAGCACCTTTTTATCCTGTATGTGGCACATTGATTGGGAAACTTGGGTTTATGTTAAGCATTAATGTTCTTCTTATTGTGCTGTCAGTCATCCCAGTTCATGTGCTTTCTGATTAATCTGAAATCTGGCAAATTCTTGAAATCATCTCTCCAAGTGTCTAGCATGAGCTAGATGGAGCACAGCTAGCTCCATAATTAAGAAGCCTTTCCATGTGTTATTTTTTTGTGTGATTTTTCTAGGACTTCACTTTTGGAATAGGAGAGGATGTTATTCTTTGATTATTTTTCCAAGGTTTAAAGTGATAATGAAGATAACAACTCTTGGCAATTGAAAATGGAACTAAACTTATATACTTTCCCCTGAATAGCACAGTAGAACAGTAGATACTACATATGCAAAAAGAAAGGGCCAACTGCAGCAATTAGTCTCTGCCTCTTCCAGGTATGTGAGACTAAATAGAGCTTGGTGTGTCAGGCTGTTAAATGCCTTTCAGTGAAGGGAAAGGCATTTCAGTACTGCATTTCATTATTTTATTCATTCATCATTCATTTTTTTTAAATAAGAATTTATTGAGCAGCTATGTGTCAGGAACTATGGTAGGCCCTGGGGCTACACTGTCAAGGAATACATGGCACTTGCTATCAGGAAGCTTATAGTCTAGTGCAGGGGTGGGCAAACTTTTTGACTCGAGGGCCACAATGGGTTCTTAAACTGGACTGGAGGGCCGGAACAAAAGCATGGATGGAGTGTTTGTGTGAACTAATATAAATTCAAAGTAAACATCATTACATAAAAGGGTACGGTCTTTTTTTTTTTTTTTTAGTTTTATTCATTTCAAACAGGCCGGATCTGGCCCGCGGGCCATAGTTTGCCCACGGCTGGTCTAGTGGGTTTATTAAATAAATAGTTATGGTAGCAATGATATTAATAAGTAATATAAAGTGCTACCATGTGCCAGACGCCATTCTAAACCTCTTACATGTATTAACTCATTTAATCCACACAACAATTCCTTGAGGTAGAGTCTATTATAATTTCCCCAATTTATAAACAAGGACAGTGAGGGTTAAGTAACCTGCCCAAAGCCACATTGCTGCTAAGTGTGAGAGCCAATATTCAAATCCAGGGAGACTATTTCTGAGGTAACTTTTAACCATTAATCATACTACCTCTTCAATGCAACACCATAGAGGAAAGAGTTGTCATGGGAACTGCTAAGTCAGATTAAAAAGTCAAGGAGGGCTTTGCAGAGAGTGTGATTTTTGAGCTAAATTTTGAAGAATGAGGAGCCAATAATTAGATGAATACAGAGGAGAGGACATTCTAAGAAGAAGAAACCAAACATGTGAGGTCATGGGAGCCTGAAAAAAGTCACATGTCTAGGAAACTATATATATATGTAAATGCCAGGAAAAGATTCTACCAAGGCACAGATTATAAAAAGCTTTGTGTAATGAACTAGAAGTTTGAAAATTTTCCTGAAAGCTATGTGGAGTCACTATTTTTTAGAATAGTTTTTTTTTTACAAAGATCATTCTGGTCATAGTAGTGAACAAAGACTAGAAGCATAGACATCATTTATGCAATTATCATCATAATTGATGTAGAGAAATTATGAATACAAACCAAGGTGGTAGAAAAAGAAATAGTAGAGGATATGGATATAAGCATTGCTAAGGAGGTAGAAAGATTGGTCTTGTAATAAATTGCATATAGAGAATGAGGGGTAGGGAGAAGTTAGTGGCTCCCAGAATTCTGTTTGGCTGACAGTATTACCAAGCTCCCAAATTTTATAGTACAAGGGTGGAGCCCATTAAAAGCTTTATAATAAATGAATACTATATAAATCAAAGGATGAATGAATGGTCATTGTTAGATATTTAGGATGGATAAAGATAATTGCCTAGACATAGAAAGTGGAAGAAAGAAAGAAAGAAAGAAAGAAAGAAAGAAAGAAAGAAAGAAAGAAAGAAAGAAAGAAAGAAAGAAAGAAAGGAGTTTAGAATGGTTCAAGGTTTCTGTCCCAGGTAACTTCCTTCATGAAGACAAGCAAAACAGTAGGAGCAGCAGTTGGAGATAGGAATGAGGAGTTCAAGTTTAAATATATTGAGTTAGAGGTGACTATGAAACAGCTACATGATGGTGATGTGTCCAAAGAAGAAGAATAAAGGAGGATATCGATGATATCAAAATAGTAGCTAACACTAAGTGCATACTAAATTCCAAACACGTCTAAGTGTTTTGAAATGAGTTATTTAATATTTCTTTAAATCCCACAAGCTAGCTCCTACTATTGATATCCTTATTTACATAAAAAAGTTGAGACACAGAGAGGTTAAAATGACTCATTCAAAGGCCCACAGCTTATAAGTGGTAGAGCCAAGACTTAAATCCACCCTGTCCAATTACCAAAATTGAGGTTTTATGCATTATGTTATAGTGTCAATCCATAGAAGAGATACCATGTGAATTGAAAGTACCTAAGGAAGGATATGGTCAAGCCAGGGAGTCCCTGTGGTATGCTGTCTATTGCAGGAACCTAGCAGATCTCTTGTCCTTTCCCTGTATATCTTGTTGTTAGCAGATTTCACTTCTGTAATTACCTGGCATTTGATTACCTATCTTTTTCATATTTTTTGCATAGTATTTTGGGTTGAGTTACTATTTTACCCAATAGTCACATGTGGGGTGACCAAATTTTCACAGTTTGTTTGGGACTAAAGGGTTTCCCAGAATTCAGAACTTTTGTTTTTAAAACTAGAAAAGTGGGCAGGGGACCTAACAATACACCTCTTCCAAAAAGACATATGAACAGCCAATACATATATTAAAAGATGTTCAACCTCACTGGCAGTTAGGGGAATGCAAAGAAAAACTACAATGAGATACCCCCTTACACCTGGTAGAGTGGCCATTATCAACAAGAAAAGCAATAACAAGTGTTAGAGAGGTTGTGGGAAAAAGGGAATCCCCATTCACTGTTGGTTGGTAATGTAGACTGGTACAACCACTATGGAAAGCAGTCTGGTGATTTCTCAAAAAAATTAAAAACAGAGCTACCATATGACCCAGCAACCTCTCTTGTGGGTATATGCCAAAATACTCAAAATCATGTATTCACAAAGATATATGCACCCTTATGTTGATTGCAACATTATTTATGGTGGCCAAGACATGGAAACAACCAAAGTGTTCTGCAATAGAGGACTGGATAAAGAAGATGTGGTGCATATACACAATGGAATACTACTCAGCCATAAGAAAGGATAAAATAGCGCCCTTTGTAACAACATGGGTGGACCTTGAGAACATTATGCTAAGTGAAATAAGTCAGTCAAAAAAGCCAAGAACCATATGATTTCCCTCATATGTGGATATAAAACTGAAAATAATGAACACAAACAACAGAGTGGTGGTTGCCAGAGAGAAGGGGGTAGGGGAAGAAGGGGTTCCTAATATAAGGTGACAGGAGAATATTTGACTTTGGTTGGTGGGCACATGGTGAAATATACAGATCTTTTAACTTAGAAACACATGCCTGAAACCTACATGTTCATGTTGACCAATGTCAACCCAATCCTATATAATAAAAGGCTAATATGCAAATCGACTGAATGGAGGAACAACCGGTCTCTATGATGCACACTGACAACCAGGGGGCAGATGCTCAATTCAGGAGCTGCCCCCTGGTGCTGGTGGTCAGTGCACTCTCACAGGGAGAGGGCCGCTCAGCCAGAAGTTGGGCTCATGGCTGATGAGTGCAGCAGCAGTGGCAGGAGCCTCTCCCACCTCTGCTGCAGTGCTAAGCATGTCCAACTGCCAGCTTAGGCCTACTCCTTGGGGAGCGGCCTAAGCCATCAATTGGACATCCCCCAAGGGCTCCCAAACTGCGAGAGGGTGCAGGCCAGGCTGAGGGCTGCCCCTGCCCCCAAGTACATGCATTTCATGCACTAGGCCTCTAGTTAATTTAATAAAAACAAACAAATAAAACTAGAACAGTTGTTGGCAAAGCAGGACAAATTGGTAGCCCTTGACATATTTAACCATAATCAAAATGGAAAGCTTTGGGATCAGCTCAGGCCAATTTCTTTTTTTTTTCTTTTTTTTATTTATTTTTTATCGTTTAAAGTATTACAAATAGTAATACATGTCTCCTTTTTTTCCAATTGACCATCCCCCAGGCTCCCCTAACCCCCAGCACATGCCCTCACCCCCCTCCCAGTGTCTTGCATCCATTGGTTATGCTTATATGCATGCATACAAGTCCTTAGGTTGATCTCTTACCTGCTCGCACAACCCTCCCCAGCCTTCCTGCTGTAGCTTGACAATCTGTTCGATGTGCCACTGCCTCAGTATCTATTTTTGTTCATCAGTTTATAATTTTTTTTTATTATCCATAAATGAGTGAGATCATGTGATATTTTTCTTTCACTGACTGGCTTATTTCACTTAGCATAATGCTGTCCAGTTCCATCCATGCTGCTGCAAATGGTAAGAATTGCTTATTTTTGATAGCAGCATAGTATTCCATTGTGTAGCTATACAACAGTTTTCTAATCCACTCATGTGCTGATGGGCATTTAGGCTGTTTCCAAATCTTAGCTATTGTAAATTGTGCTGTTATGAACATAGGGGTGCATATATCCTTTCTGATTGGTGTTTCTGTTTTCTTGGGATATATTCCTAGAAGTGGGATCATGGGGTCAAACGGCAGTTCCATTTTTAATTTTTTTGAGGAAATGCCATACTGTTTTCCACAATGGCTGTACCAGTCTGCATTCCCACCAGTGGTGCAAAAGGGTTCCTTTTTCTCTGCATCCTATTGAGAAATTGTTGTTTGTTGATTTGTTGATGATAGCCATTCTGACAGGTGTGAGATGGGACCTCATTGTTGATTTGATGTGCATCTCACAGATGATTAGTGACTTTGAGCATATTTTCATATGTCTCTTGGCTTTCTGAATGTCCTCTTTCAAAAAGTGTCTATTTTGGTCATTTGCCATTTTTTTTTTGATTGGGTTGTTTATCTTCCTTTTGTTAAGTTGTATGAGTTCTCTGTAAATGTTGGAGATTAAACAGTTATCAGAAATAAAATTGGCAAATATGTTCTCCCATGCAGTGGGCTGTCTTTTTGTTTTGCTGATGGTTTCTTTTGCTGTGCAAAAGCTTTTATTTTTATGTAGTCCCATTTGTTTATTTTCTTCGTAGTTTCCCTTGTCCTAGGAGCTGTATTGTTAAATATATTGCTATGACAAATGTCTGCTATTTTGCTCCTATGGCTTCTTCTAAGATTTTTATCGTTTCACATCTTACATTCAAGTCCCTTATCCATTTTGAGTTTATTTTTGTGTATGGTGTAAGCTGGTGGTCTAGTTTCATTTTTTTGCAAGTATCTGTCCAGTTTTCCCAACACCACTTATTGAAGAGACTGTCTTGACTCCATTATATGCTCTTGCCTACTTTGTCAAATATTAATTGAGCATAGCGGCTTGTGTCGGTTTCTGGGTACTCTGTTATGTACCACTGGTCTATATGTTCTTGTGCTAGTACCAGGCAGTTTTGAGAACAATGGCTTTGTATAGCTTGATATCTGGTATTGTGATCCCTCCAACATTGTTCTTCATTCTAAGATTGTTGCAACTATTCGGGGTCTTTTTATATTCCAGATGAATTTTTGGAGAATTTGTTCTAGGTCTTTGAAGTATGCCATTGGTATTTTAATTGGTATTGCATTGAATTTATAGATTGCTGTAGGTAGTATGGACATTTTAATGATGTTGATTTTCCCAATCCATGAACATGGTATATTCTTCCATTTTTTCATGTCGTCCTCTATCTCTTTTTTCAGTATTCTGAAATTTTCTGAGTACAGGTCCTTTATCTCCTTGGTTAAGTTTATTCCTGGGTATCTTAAATTTTTTTGTTGCAATGGTAAATGGGATTGCTTTTTAAATTTCTCTTTCTTTGAGTTCATTATTGGTGTATAGAAAAGCCATAGACTTCTGGGTGCTAATTTTGTAACCTGCTACATTGCCAAATTCATTTATTAAGTCTAATAGTTTTTTGGTAGAGTCTTCAGGGTTTTCTATGTACAATATCATGTCATCTGTGAATAAAGACAGTTTTACTTCCTCTTTTCCAATTTGGATACCTTTCATTTCTTCTTCTTATCTGATTGTAATGGCTAGTACTTTCAGTAATATGTCAAACAGGAGTGGTGAGAATGGCCATCCCTGTCTTGTTCCTATTCTTAGGGAAAATGGTTTTAGTTTTTGCCCATTGATTATGATTTTGGATGTGGGTTTGTCATATATGGCTTTCATTATGTTGAAGTACGATCCTTGCTGTGGGTTGTTTTTTTTTTTTTTATCAAGGAAGGGTGTTGGATTTTGTCAAATGCTTTTTCTGCATCAATGGATATGATTATATGGTTTTTATCTCTCAGTTTGTTTATATGGTGTATCACATTTATTGATTTTCAGATATCGTACCCTCCTTGCATCCCCGGAATCAATCCCACTTGGTCATGGTGTATGATCTTTTTAATGTAATGCTGGATTGGAGTTGCTAGAATTTTGTTGACGATTTTGGTGTCTGTATTCATGCGGGATATTGGCCTGTAATTCTCTTTCTTTGTATTGTCTTCCTCTAGTTTGGGAATTAGGGTAATGCTGGCTATGTAGAAAGTATTGGAAGTGCTCCTTCCTCTTGAATTTTTTGGAATAGTCTGAGGAAGATAAGCTTTATTTCTTCTTTGAATGTTTTATAAAACTCCCCTGTGAAGCCATCTGATCTAGGGCTTTTGTTTTTTGGAAGTTTTTTTTTATTACTGCTTCAATTTCCTCCATAGTTATCAGCCTATTCAGATTTTTTTTTATTCATCCTCATTGTTTTGGAAGGTAATTTTTTTTAGGAATATGTCCATTTCTTCTAGGTTGACCAGTTTGTTGGAGTAGAGTTGCTCATAGTATTTTTTTTTTTTTTTTTATGATTCTTCGTATTTCTGTTGGGTCTGTCATTATTTCACCTCTTTTGTTTCTGATTTTGTTTATTTAGATCCTCACTCTTTGCTTCTTGGTGAGCCTGTTTAGAGGTTCATAAATCTTGTTTATCCTTTGAAAAAAACAGCTCTTGGTTTCATTGATCTTTTGTTGTTGTTGTTGGTTTTTTGTTTTTTGTTTTTGTTTTTTTTTTTGGTCTCTATGTCATTTATTTCTGCTCTGATCTTTATTATTTCCTCTCTTCTGCTCACTCTGGGCTTTTCTTGTTGCTCTCTTTCTAATTCTTCAAGTTGCAGAGTTAGATGGTTTATTATCAGTTTTTCTTGTTTTTTTTTTGAGGTAGGCCTATAATACTATGAACTTCCTTCTCAGGACTTTTTCATTGTGTCCCAAAGATTTTGGATTGTTGTGTTTTCATTGTCATTTGTTTCCAGGATGTGTTTTATTTCTTCTTTGATCTCTTTGGTAGCCCACTCATTGTTTAATAGCATGCTATTCAGCCTCCAGTGTTTGAATTTTTGTGATTATTTTTACTATAGTGATTTCTAATTTTTTGCCATTGTGATCTGAGAAGATACTTGATATGATTTCAATCTTCTTGAATTTGGAGAGACTTTGCCTGTGTCCCAATATGTGGTCTATCTTTGAAAATGTCTCATGTACGCTTTGAGAAGAATGTACATTCTGAAGTTTTGGGGTGGAATGTTCTAAAGATGTTGATTAAGTCCATCTGATCTACTGAGTTGTTTAGGGTTGATGTTTCTTTGCTAATATTTTGTCTAGAGAATTTATCCAGTGATGTTAATGGGGTATTGAAGTCTCCTACTATGATTATTTTGCTGTCAATCTCACCCCTGATACCTTCCTGAAGTTTATTTTTTATGTATTTGAGTGTTCCTGCATTGGGTGCATAAATGTTTACCACAGCTATATCCTCTTGTTGTATAGATCCCTTTAGAATTATGAAGTGGCCTTTATTATTTCTTGTTATGCTCTTCACTTTGAGGTCTGTTTGGCAGATATAAGTATTGCTACCCCAGCTTTTTTTCATTTCCATTTGCCTGGTAGATATTTTTCCATCCCTTCACTTTCAGTCTGTGTGAGTCCCTTGTTCTGAGATGGGTCTCCTGTAGACAGTATATAAATGGGTCATACATATAAGGTTTTCTTATCCACTCATTCACTTGATGTCTTTTTATTGGAGCACTTAATCCATTTACGTTTAATGTTATTATTGAAAGGTACTTGTTTGTAGCCATTTCTGTATTTTATGCTTTTGTTCCTTCTTCTCTTGTTATTTCTTCTTTTTACAACATTCTCTTTAACATTTTTTGCATCGCTGGCTTGGTAGCAATAAACTCCCTTAGCATTTTTTTTTTTTTCGGTCTGCGAAGCTCCTAATTTCCCCTTCAATTTTGATTGATAGTCTTGCTAGATAGAGTATTCTTGGATTTAGTCCTTTGCATTGCATCACTTTGTATACCTCCTTCCATTCCCTTGTAGCTTGATGTGTTTCTGTTGAGAAATCATTTGATTATCTGATGGGGATCCTTTGTAGGCAACTCTCTGTCTCTCTCTTGCAGCCTTTAAGATTCTCTCTTTGTCATTAACATTTGGCATTGTAATTATGATGTGTCTTGCTGTGGGTCTTTTGGGATTCATCTTGCGTGGGAATCTCTGTATTTGTGTAAATTTTTTCTTCCCCATAACAGTGAAGTTTTCTGTTATTATTTCTTCAAATAGATTTTCAAATACTTGCTTCTCTTCTTGCCCTTCTTGTAGCCCTATTATATGTATGTTACTTTGTTTTGCATTGTTCCAAAGCTCCTTTAGGCTCCCCTCCTATTTTTTATTTTTTTTCTCCAATTGCTCTTCAGATTGGGCTTGTTTCTCTACCTTATTTTCTAACTCAGTAATTCAGTCCTCTGCTTCTTCTAGTCTACTGTTGAAATCTTCCATGATGTTTTTGATTATAGCTATATCACTTTTGGTTTCTTCCTGATTTTTGCATATGTTGTTGATTTTCTCGTCCATCTGGTGTATGAACTGTATGACCATTACTCTGAATTCTTTTTCTGCTATGTTGCATGCTTCCATTTCACTTATTTCCTTTCTTGGTGATTCCTCATTTTCTTTCCTCTGGGGACTGCTTTGTTGTCTCCCCATTCTAACTATCACCAGAAGGTTCAAATGCTGAGTTGCAGGGGCCTGGGCCCTGTGCAATGGGAGCTTGCCCCCCCCCCGAGTGTCACTGAAGAGCTCCGACACCAAGACTTTTGGCTGCCGTGGGTTGGTGGGAGCCATGCTTGTCCCAGAGTCACTGGCGCTTAGTGTGGCCTCATGTGTGCACCTAGAATCAAGGACTCCCACCTGTGCTGCGCTGAAACAGAGATCCCGCTGGCATGTGCCAAAAATCAGAGTCCCCTAGTGCATGTCAGGAGTCAGAGACCCCCGGTGCCCATGCCGAGGATCAAGTATCAGAGTCTCTATTGCTTGGTATAGCTTTGCACCGAGAATCAGGGTGCCTGTGTGTGCACACACCAAGACTTGGAGTCACTGGCTCTTAGTGTGAATGCACTGGAAATCAGGGATCCCAGGCTTGTGCAAAGAGAAACAGAGTCAAGTCATTGGTGCTCACTGCTGCCTCTCGTGTGAGGAATCAGGGTCCCTGGTCTGCTTGGGTGCCAGGTTGCACAGTCACACTGTGTCGGCAGGAGGTTCACTCCTGCCCTGTAGAAAACATCTTTCCATGTGCACTTGAACTGAATCAAAGTCAGGTGGCACTGTCACCCTGTGTGGGCATGGGGTCTGGTCATGGGAGTGCACTCTGAGGGAAACGAACTCCCCATGTGTGCACACCCAGGCTCAAATTCAGTGCAGCCTCCCTGTGTGGGTGCAGGGTCTGGTTGCAGGAAACAAACTTCCCATGTCCATGCACCCAGGCTCAAATTCAGGTACAGCTGCCACTGCAGTGTGTGGACAGGAGACCTGTTTGTGCAGAGAGGGTCTTGCAGTTCCTATGCCACTGCAGCAGGCTGGCGGGGAGGGGTATTGGCTCTGTGACTCATAGAAATCTGTAGCTGGGGTGCCTGGGGTCTTGGTGTCTGTGGGTCTGCATCTGTGGTCACAGGTCTTTTACCCAAATGGCTGTAGGGTCCAGGTTTGCAACTGAGACCAGATTGGGTAGGGGTGAGGCTAGGATCCTAGTCTCAAGCAGATCTGTTCTTCAAGATGGTATGGTCTCTTTTCTAGTGGTGTCCTCCCCAGAGTGTTTGTGGTGGCAGCAGGTTTTTCCATCTAAGAATGCCCGGTTTGGCAGCCCCTTGGAAGACCTGAAGGATCTAACTGTCCTAGCTCTCTCTCTCTCACACACACACATACCACACACATCCACACACTCTTCTATTGCTCCCTCATTCTTTCACATACTCTCCCTCCCTATCTTCTTGCCAGTCACCACCTTGTCTCTCCATCTCAGGCCAATTTCAATCTTATTAGCATCTCTCATACAAACAAGGATATAAAATTTTGATCAATCGCTGCTTAAAAAGCACAGCCTGATTACTGTACAGCCTTCTGTCAGCTCAGGAATAGTGAATTCCAATATAGTACAAGATTTCTGTTTTGTTTTTCAAAAGCATTTTAAATTCTGTTAGGTTATACTTCTCCACCTTCAACTGTTGATAGGAACATGTGAATGTCTTCAACTCATGACAACAAATGACTAATTCATCAGCTTCCCATATACCTTGTATAGAGTTTAATACCTTTGGAAGAGTTTTTTTAACATTTCTCTTTAGAACTCAGATGGGGAATCTTAATCACATGACAGACTTTTAAATAGAGTTTAGTGACATGAGGGACAAATGAAAGTAGGAAAGAACCATAGACCAGTGTAGGGTCCTTCTTTGGACCAGGCCTGACTGTGAGAAGTTCCTCTCTTTCTTAAGCCTAAAATGGCCATCTTCTTTGGAACTGGGTGTGATTTGTGGAGACATCCACAAGATCTGGGGATACAGACATGATAGAATCTCTCAAAAACCAGAGTAGACAGCACAGAGGGTATTTGTTTTGTGTATTACATAAGCAGGTTTTGTTAATTCAGTGTGAAATATGCATGTTACATCAGCTAAAATATATCAATGGTTATAGAAAATATAATTTGCTCCCTCTAATATTTGTATGAAAAATCTTCCATACTTGCTAGGGAACTCCAGTTAGTAAAGATTACCTGCTATTCTTGTTGGTTTTATGGGGAAAGTTGGAAAGACAATTGGAAATAACAAAAAACAAAAGCATTGACCAAGTCAGCTGACCCTTGAAGCTTCTTTTGTTGGGCAAAAATAAGTACCTAAAAAGCCGGTGCACATCAGGAGAAAAGGGTGCATTTCATGTGAAAGAGGGAGGGACTTTTTGAGTAGCCTTTTCTGTAAGGAATAGAGCAGAAGTCAGCAAACTTTTTCTGTAAAGGGATGGGCAATAAATATATTCAGCTTATAGCCCTGGCCGGTTTGGCTCCCTGGATGGAGCGTGAGCCTGGGGACTGAAGGGTCCAGGTTCGATTCCGGGCAAGGGCATGTACCTTGGTTGCAGGCACATCCCCAGTAGGGGGTATGCAGGAGGCAGCTGATCCATGTTTCTCTCTCATCGATGTTTCTAACTCTCTATCTCTCTCCCTTCCTCTCTGTAAAAAAAATCAATAAAATATATTTTAAAAATATATTCAGCTTTTAGTTCATACTGTCTGTCATAAATACTCATCTCTGCCATTTTAAATAAACAAGCAGCCATAGGCAGCATATAAACAATTAAGCATTTCTGTGTTTCAGTAGAACTTTATAAAAACAGGTGATGGATAAGGTTTGACCCCTTGGCCATAGTTTGCCTATACCTGATATAGAGGTTGGAGGAACTCCAAGACAAATGCCTAACTCTTTCACCATACACAATTGTATCTAAAATTTAGGTACCATTTTCATATATGAGTTTGCGTGTGTACATAAAAAGGCACTCATTAAGTTTCCCTCAGTATGTATTTTTTTTAATTTTTGCTTACAGTATTACAAAGGGTTGTATGTATTTTTATAAACATAATAATTCAGTTATTTGAAATGATGGATGAAACTTATTTGTCTTAGTACATTTGAAACAAGATAACTAATTGCTTAGGAGATTTGAGTTCATTTCTCTTCAGACAATTGTAGCCACTATATATATGTTATATATATATTTCTGTTCCTGATTTGAGTATTTCCTAAATTCCACAGCTGTCCATGGAAACACACACACACACACACACACACACACACACACACACACACACAATAATATTGTAAAACAACTGATCTTCATTTCAGCAGAAAAATAAATAACTTATGGCCATGTACTCCATTGTGTATATATCCCACATCTTGAAATAGCATCATTTACAACAATATGGATGGACCTTGAGAACATTATGCAAAGTGAAGTAAGTCAAAAAGAAAAAGCTAAGAACTATATGATTTAACTCATATGTGGAATATAAAACAGAAACTTAAGTACACAAACAGCAGTGTGGTGGTTGTCAGAGGGAGGGGATTGGGGGAAGAAAGGGGTCCTAATATAAGGTAACAGGAGATTTGACTTTGGGGGGTGGGCACATGGTCTTATATACAGATTTTGTAAATTACTAATCCACACATGAAACCTATATGTTCATGTTGAATAATGTCAACCCAATAAAATAATAATAATAATAATAAATAACTTGCATTTCTACATTTTTGAAGGTTTTCCCACAAATTTTTTTTGTTTTTATTCTTCACAACAAACATGGGTGGTAGACAGAGTATATGATTACTCCAAATTTATAGGAAAATGGCCTAGAAAAGCTATGCAACTTACTCATGTGGCACAATAAGTTAAAGCTCCATTCCTGATTCCACAGCCAGTGCTCCCTTGCCACTGTGCCACAACTAAGACAACTAAATAGTTTATGTTATTATGCAGCTCCTGAATTACACTGTCATCTAAAAATGATTAATGGACATAAACTGGGTTGAATAACTAGACATTTATTTCTGGGCTATGGAAATTTATTCCAATCATAAAACTCAATTTTAAAAGCTATGCAGAGATAAGCCTGCTGAAGCCTCCTATAACACAGTTTTTAGGATCAGAGCCAGAAAAGCCACATTATAATAGAAAGCACCTTGTGCCATTCAGTAACCAAATTCACTCAGAGAGGGTCCAAGGTAGAGCCACCTTATCATGAACTCAAATGTATAGAAAATGATATTTTAGTGAAATTCCAGTATCATATTTTTCCTGTTGTGATTTTACAAGTGATGTGGTATTAAAAGCTGTCATAAAATGAATATTTAGACAAATAGGTGATAAATTGAAAAATTCCACATAAATTGGCATGTTCCAATGTTAGTATTCAATTTATAATGCATATTACATTTTCCAATTCCTAACAATTTGCATTTTTTAATTTAAAATAAAACAATGTGGTATAGATAAACAGGGTAACTTTTACCATGAACCATAATAATTTATGAGCAATTATAGAAGCACATGTACACAATCTCTGAGTAATTTGTCTTTCTGCTTGCTGTCAAATAAATATTTTTTTTTGCATCTTGAAACTGCCTGTAATAAATTTGCTATGACATCGTCACCTGTAGCAATTTTTACTATAGAGTTGTTACATACATTTGTCTTATATCTTATTACCCCAAATCCAATTATAAATTCAAGTAAATTAGAAAATCACAGTAATTTGTTGATGTACTTCATAAAACAGGCTAGTGATTTAAGTAGCAAGTTACCTTAACCATATACAATTAAAAGGGAGCACGGTCTACCTATCAAGTGATATCTAGAGTTTGTAATCCAGATAGATCATTTCAAATAGTTTTATGTCTCAGGTCTGGAGCAAAAATTTCAATTATGTATTCTATTGAGTTTTCTTTCCTATATTTGGATAAATTAAGTGGGGAGACTTCTTCAGTTTGAAAGAAGAGTTAATGGGAAAACTAGGTGTCCTATTTATGATCTCAGATAAATCAAAACTATTCAATCAATCTCAATCAAGAGCATCCCTTTCTCCCTTCCTTCTTCTTAGATTTATGGCTTACTTGTTTTAATTTCCAGATGATTAGTTTTGGGGAGGATGAAATGAAGGCAGATAGATAAACTAGTTTGAAAATTTGAATACATATATATACATATGCATACATATATATTTGAATATACATATACATATATATATATATTTGGATATACATACATATTCAGAGAAATTTTTCAAAGATAGTGCACAACTGAAATAGGAAAATCCCCTAAAGGTATAAGAAACAATTAAAATATGTCATTTTAAGTCTATTGTCACATTCTTCTCTTGAATGGTAGCACTGCCCTTAAATTGTGCAGTCATCTCTGGATGTGGTGTAAACACATTTATAAAATTTCATCATATTTTATACCAAAAATAATGCATCACAATGCATCCAGGATGCCAAGACAATTTCCATATCTGCTTGTATTGAGCTGTAGAATGAGTGCAGAGAGCAATGAGTCATTAAAACTATGACCTCACTCAGAATCATAAGGAGAAACCAAGAATTACACATTTGTAAAGGAACTACAAGGAAAGTTTAACCTGATTCTATGGATTTTCTTTGTCTATTTATGTGGGAAAGGAAGAACACAAGTAACAGAAGTTGATGAAGGTTTTCTTTGGATTCTAGATAACGAATGTTCAAAGGAGCATGGGCCTCAGGTTGGATCACTAGGTCAGGCCCTAACATATTATGTTCTGTGAAAGTAAACATTTTCATTACAAACAACAACAACAGCAATAACATTAAATTAGTTGGCTCTTTAAACTGGTTGTATGTAATCATTAACTGAATAGCGTTAGGCACTTGACTTAACCCATGTAATATGTTTCTTCTCATAAAAAAAATGAGGGGCATGGGCTACATAAAGTTTAAGGTCTCTTCTAATTCAAAGTCTATGATTTTATGATAAGGACAAAATAATCACCTGTCCTTAGGTGCCAGGTTAAGACAAATGTCAGAGAGCATGGCAAAGCTTGAAGAAAGCAAAGTAAACAGCTACCTATGTGTAATAAAGAGCAGCAATCTGCCCAAAGTACTTCACAAGTCTGTCCTAAAATGGCTCTTCCACTGCCCAGGCTTGGAACTTAAAATTCCCCTTTTAGTAATATATTTGTGTGAAAGCAATGCGTTTCCAGATGGCCCTTTTGGAAATTATGAAGTGGAGGACCTATTAGCCTGTTGCCACCAATTTATTGCAGATTAGTTTATTCCTAAAGAAAAACAAGGTCCCAGAGGAGATTTGGTACTGGGCAAGCCTAAACATTGCCTTATCCAATTCTCACATTTTTTTTCTACCTCACCTTTCTCTCTTCTTCCCTTCTTTCTTTTTGTTTATTTTGGTAGTTGAGGAGGTAGAGAAAGACCTTTAGTAGGAATCTTCAGGGGGAGATAGGGATTTCTAGCTTGCTTACTTCTTAATCTGAAGGGCAACAATTTTAGCATTTGAGCTTTTCCCTACCTCCACTCTGTATACTCAACACTTCCCATTGACTTCCAGGTTCTAGAGAAATGGAAAGATATTTACATTTAAAGACATCCTGGAAAAGCCTGGTCTAACTCTTAGCTTTAAAGTTAGTTTAATGCCTCTAGGGTTTTGTTTCTTCATTTCCAAAATAGGAATGAAATAATACCCTCTTCATAGAGTTGTAGAGATGTTTAAACAAGATAATAACTTATATAAAGTGCCAGGTATACATCCTGGTACAGAGTAAGTGCCATAAATAGTAGACTTCCTTCTCATAAAACCACCAGCCTGGAGAATTGTGTGCTGTGAAGATAGCCAGTAGACAGCACCCCAGGTGATTCATAACAAGGTGATGAGGGCAAGCATGGTGGGGAAACATAGTGCTAAAAGGCAAAGAGATCCACTAGAAACCCCTTCATGTTAGAGAAGTGAAGTGACTTGCTCCTGTTTGCATAGCTACTTAACTGAAGATGTGGAACTAGAGCCCATATCATATGACTCTCATTCTAGAGGTCTTTTTCCTATTCAAGCTACATCCTGAATATATACTTTACCTATTTCACTATATATTCAAAGGCAGGCAATCACACAGGCTCTTGTGGTAGTCACACTAAAATATGATGATGGTTTCAACTAGTGAGGTAGTAATGGAGATAATGGAATTTTGAATTTATTTTGAAGAATTAGATGATGAATTGGATGTGGAGTGTGGTAGAAATAGAGGAATAAAGAATAACTTTTAGGTTTTGTGTCTGAGTCTAAATGAATGGCATTGCCATTTATTGAGAGAAAAGAAGAGACAAGGAGCATATGAGGCAAAGGTTAGAATCAGGAATTCAGTTTTGGATATGTTAAGACTGAGATGTCTTGCCTAGATTTTGAAGGTAAGATGTAAAAAAAAGGCCCAACTGTAGATAAATATTTTTGTCAGCACCCTATAGTTCTGTTCCTTTTTAAAATTACTTAATACTCTCCCTAACCAGTTTGGCTCAATGGATAGAGCGTCGGCCTGTGGACTCAAGGGTCCCGGGTTCAATTCCAGTCAAGGGCATGTACCTTGGCTGCGGGCACATCCCCAGTAGGGAGTGTGCAAGAGGCAGCTGATCAATGTTTCTCTCTCATTGATGTTTCTAACTCTCTATCCCTCTCCCTTCCTCTCTGTAAAAAAACAATAAAATATATTAAAAAATAAAATAAAATAAAATTACTTAATACTAACTTACAAGGAGAATATATCCTCACCTTAAACAAAACCTATTTTTTGCCTGACTAATGTGGCTCAGTGGTTGAGCACAGAACTGTGAACCAGGAGGTCAAGGTTCCATTCCAGGTTAGGGCACATGCTTGGATTTCTGGCTCCATCCCCAGTAGGGGGTGTGCACGAGGCAGCCAATCAGTGATTCTCTCTGATCATTGATGTTTCTATCTTTTCCTTTCCCTTCCTCTCTGAAATCAATAAAACTATATGCTTTAAAAAACTGTTTTTCAAGAAGGAACTAACACTCATCCACTCCAAAGATAAGTAATTAATAACAGCTTGAAGTATACCTTATATTTACAGTTAAATTTGTATTTTAAAAATAACAACAACCAAAATCTCTATCAGCTGATGGTTAATTACTGAAATGCTACTTTCAGTCCCTGGTAAATTTAGTCTTTCATAAAATCTTATAAAATCTCCTCCCATAATGCTTTTCACATCTTCATCTATCTCATCAGTTCTGTTCCCACTGCTATTCTATTGAAAGCCTTCATTAACTCACATCTGAACTCTATTACAACCACCTAGCCAGGCCTCGCTCCAGTCTTTCCTTTCAATAATCTACCCTGCACACAGCTGCCAGATTCATCTTCTTGAAATGGCAATTTCATCATGTCTCTATCCATTTCTTACAGAATATATTTTCAATTCCTTTGCCTGCTATTCAGGGCTCCCTACAATCAGAGTCTAGGCTACATCCTAACCTCATTTTTCCTAATAATAACATTCTGGTTTAGCCAAGCCTACTAACTATTCCCAAAGTTTTCTTACATTTCTATCTCAAGCTTCTGTTCACACAATTTACCTAATTTTAAATGTCTCACAGTCTTCCTTATTGATATAAATTCTAAATTCCATCTCCTTCATAAAGTTTTTTTCTGCTATCCTAGCCAAGAAGACCTTGCTCCCCTAACTTCAAATTATTTTACTGGCACTTATTTTAACTCTAATTTAGGATAGGTGTATTCCTCCTCCCTAACCTCAGCAAGAAGGTGATGGGGATTTGAAATTGGAAAAGACACTAGAAGGTAAGCACCCTGGCAGCCAGGAGATCGACTGGAATGTTATTGTACCCTTGCAAGCAAGAGTTAATGATGCCTTGCCCTGACCGGTTTGGCTCAGTGGATAGAGCATCAGCCTGCGGACTGAAGGGTCCCAAGTTTGATTCCAGTCAAGGGCATGTACCTTGGTTGTGGGCACATCCCCAGTAGGGGGTGTGCAGGAGGCAGCTGATCGATGTTTCTCTCACATCGATATTTCTGACTCTCTATCCCTCTCCCTTCCTCTGTAAAAAATCAATAAAATATATATTTTTTAAAAATAGTAATGATGCCTGGAAAATATTCAGGACCTGGGAATATGAAGCAATTAATGGTTGAGAGACCGTATATAAAGGATAAACAGGATTTGAGGATCAAGGAGATAAGGGGATGAGAAGGATGAGTAACAAATGATTTTTTAATATATATATTTTATTTATATCAGAGAGGAAGGGAGAGGGAGAGAGAGAGAGACATCAATGATGAGAGAGAATCATTGATTGGCTGCCTCTTGCATGCCCCATACTGGGGATCCAGCCCACACCGGGGAATATACCCTTGACAGGAATTGAACCCAGAACCCTTCAGTCCACAAGCTGACACACCATCCACTGAGCCAAACCAGCGAGGGCAACAAATGAGTTTTGAAGTTGAATCAAGCCATTACAATTAAAAAGGGAGAGTGAAACTTGTTTGTTGAAGAAGGTGATGAGTTTGTTCTTAGGCTAATTGAGCTCCTAGCACAGTAGAGTAAGTGGTTAGAGAGAAAAGAGTTTGTGAAAATAATAAGAGCTGGTGATTAAGTTTGGAGAGAAAGCTTCATACAAGTGGTAACTAAAGCCATGACTATAAATGTATTTATAAAGAAAAAGAATGAATGAAGAATGAGAAAACAATGGGGGAGCAGGAGAAGAAGATCCAGGGCAGGAGACACAGGAACATTAGGAAGAAATAGCAGAGTTAAATTAAGAGCTTGAACACAATAAAGGAGAAAATAAAACAAAACAAAAAACTCAGCAACACTGATTCTGATTCTTAGAAGATCAATAGTAATGGCTAAAATGCCATATTTAGGAACCAAAGCCATCAGCATAGGATGTTGGATGCTCTGAGTGTTAAGAAAATGAATGCAGTAGATATTTGACACTGAGACTAAAAGGGGAAAAATGGGACCGAAGCTAAAGGGCACAGAAGGACAAATCAATAATTTTGCTGTAATGGGGCTCTAACCATATCATATACAGACATTGCTGAGTTGTATGGTTTAGTGATTGATGATAGATACTAATGTCAACCTGGCTGAGTTCATATCCTAGGCCTGCTACTTTGAACCTGTGGAAAATTAGATAATTTATTTCAGCTCCCTTTGATTCACTTTCCTCATATATGAATTGGAGAGAATGAAAATAATATCCACCTGATTGGGTTGTTAATAAATAAAAATTAAGTTCATATAGATCATGTGATTAGAATATAAAATGTGTTCAGCACATGTTAGCTCTGTTTTGATGGTGTTTATCATTTTTTTATTTTTATTTTTTAAAATTAATCTTTATTGTTGAAAGTATTACAGATGTCCCCCCTTTTCCCCATTGACCCCTTTTAGCCGGCCCCCACACCCTGCCCCAGGCCTTCACCACACTCTATGTGTCCATGGATTATGCACATGTGCATGTAAATTATTTGGTTAATCTCTTCCCACCCACCCACCTACCCCGACCCCCCTTCCCTCTGAGATTTGACCGTCTATTCTATGCTTATGTCTCTGGGTCTGTTTTGGTCACTATCCAGTTCATGTGCTGGTCCTTAACAAACACCTACACATTTGCCCAGTATTCCAAGTTGAAAGAATTATTCAAATTCAATCCCGGTGTTAATGCATGTTGAAAGAGGAATAACATACAGATGTCAAGTTGTCGCTGAGTTCAGCTAAGCTAAATAAACAAAACAATTAACTGATTAAATTATATTTGTGATGTTCATTAATTGAAGTTTTCTGTTTAGACTTTTAAATGCCCTCGAATAGGGTCCATGCAAACTACCTATGAATAGTCAGGTTTTGCACATAATCTCCAACATGTGAAATGGTTTAAATGAAATACATGGCACATAAAATACCTCATTTAATTTGAATGGGGAGTTTAGTAAACAACAAATGAAGTAGATATTGCTCTATAGTGGCTGCTTAGAATAATGCTTTATCTAATAATAAAAATGTTCCTTGTTATTTCCTATTAATAGGACAATAGTCAGCCAGATGAAAACTATCTTTTACAAGATGAATTGTATTTATTCATAGTCAGCATTATATATGTGAAAAAAATAATTTTCTAGAAATCGAAATTTGGCAGGTAATTATATAGCCCATTTTCTAATATGTTGAAATAACATAAGCCCTGGTACTATCTCAAGTTTTTATTTATGTTTATCATTTTACTCCTACCACCAATAGTCAGCAAAATAGTAGAAAAGGAGTTTTCTTTCCAGTTGAATTCTCTACTGTCCACTATCCTGTTCATTATCCTGTCCACTTTGATAAACCTGAAGACCTTAAGAGAACTTTAATATAATAAATATGCCCATAGAATGGATACCCATTTTGGTTACTCTAGTCTCTTTCTCTCCCTCCTTCTCCTCCTCTCTCTCTCCTCCTTGCTCCCCCTATTTTTCCTAGTAGAATAAAATTTTGAGCCCTAGCCAGTTTGGCTCAGTGTATAGAGTGTTGGCCTACAGACTAAAGGGTCCTGGCTTTGATTCCGGTCAAGGGCACATCCTTGATTGGAGGCTCGATCCCTAGCTCTGGTGTGTGCGGAAGCAACCAATCAATGTGTCTCTCTCACATTGATGTTTCTATTTCTGTCTCTTCCCTCAGTTCCACTCTCTCTAAAAAAAATCAATGAAAAATATCATCAGGTGAAGATTAACAAAAAATAAAAAATAAAAAACATCAATGAGCCATCAGCTATTTAAGTGTGTACATTTTGCCCTAGCTGGTTTGGATCAGTGGGTAGAATTTCAGGCTGTGGACCGAAGAGTCCCAAGTTTAATTCCAGTCAAGGGCATGTACCTTGGTTGCAGGATCCTCCCCAGCCTGGGCCCTGGTCAGGGTGTGTGCAGGAGGCAACCAATCAATGTGTTTCTCTCACACTGATGTTTCGCTCTGTCTTTCCCTCTCTCTTCCACTCTCCCTAAAAACCAATGGAAAAATATCCTTGGGTGAGGATTAACAACAACAACAAATATTGATCAGCCTGATCACAATCACAATTAGTACAATTAAGAGAACTCTTGACTCATGATTTGAATACTCTACTTAAAAAGGGAAGTGCCAAGTCACATGGAGAGAAAGGGAAGTGGCAGTTCACATGGAGACAAAAACCATAGCAGTAATTTCATTAAGAATACTTTCAGGGATGTAATGAAGAGTTCAGTACAATCCAGTTTAATCTCTGTCTATGACTATGGACATTATTTGCGGATAGTCCAGAGACACTGGGAAGCACAACTGAACAATACAGTTGCTCAAGGATACTTTAAGATTTAAATCATTAAAGAAAGGTTAATTTCAATTTGATTGAGTTTTTATTAAGACAGGAAAGTAGACATAATTTAGAAAGATTTGCTAGCAATTTGAAATCTAAAGCAAACTATGAAATAGTGACTTATAATCAAACAACCTCTTTAGAAATATACAGTTGTTGCAATATATTTTTCTCCTAAAAATACTGGGATTTGTTTTTGTTTATTGACAATGGTAGGGCATTCTTATCACTTGATTCTTTGGTAATTTCTTCACTTTCCAAGATAGGTCAAGGAAATAGTGGAGCAAATGGTTTAAGCTTTTTTGTCACCTATGGTGATTTACTTTGTTATTTGGTTTCTATATCAGTAATACAACTATTGTTTCTGAGTGCATAACCAAAAGGGTAATTTATTAAGATCCATGACAGATTAAGTGACAAAGCCTGAACAGTTATATGTGAACCAACAAGAGAAGCACTTATTAACCTCCATGAAAGACAAACCACTTAGTTCTTTTTCTTAAAGCTGAAGCAGCCTGAGAACTGTCAGCCCAGTCCTGTCTGAGACAGACAGCAGATCTCCCTTTTACTAAGGTAGCTGTACATTTCTCAAAGGAATGAAGATGTCTAACAAGATCAGGAAGTAAAGAAACATCAAGAATGCATTGTGTAGAGAAAGAAAGACACCTGGGGGCCCTTTAAACAAGTAGTTTGTAACTCCAGGGAAATATCTAACAGATGAATTTTTAACCCTCAATGGGCCTGTCGGAAACAGATCCAGCTGGGACCGGGCTTGTACCTCAGTACCATGGAAGTAGAGGTTAGTCTATAACTTTGCCACACATGCAGACAAATATTAATTGTCGAACTCTGACCCAATTACAAAGAGAGTGACTACAATCAAACAGTGAAGGTGCAATGTGTTGTTTGATAATACTATTTGAATGTTTTAGTGCTCAGTTATTTAATTAGCATTTAGTTTAATTGTGTTTTGATGTGACTTCCCTGCATGACTGATGATATTAAAGTCATGTCAAGCTAATCTGATGCCAGAGTTTCTTCATTTCATATATTTTACTCCTAGAGGCCCAGTGCACAAAATTCATGCATGGGTAGGGTCCCTAGGCCTGGCCAGCAATCAGGGCCAATTGGGGACTTCTGGCTGCCAGCTGGGGCCTTCCTTCATTCCGCACTGCCCCCTGGTGGTCAGCACACATCATAGTGAGTGATCAAACTCCCTGTCTCCCAGTTGAACTCCTGTGGGGATACTTTGCATATTAGCCTTTTATATATAGATATATAGATGAAGAAGTAAAGGGAAATAGTAAAAAAGTCTAGATTTTGAAAGGAACATTTGTTAACTGATGAAGATTTAAATTCATGTAAATCTAAGCTCTCCCTTCATCTCATCCAGATATCAGAGAATTGACAGGGCAGAAATAGAACATTGGGGATCAGCTACAATTGTAAGAAATATTAATTATGCTCTGTTACTTTTTATTGTTTTATTTTGGTTAAAGAAGGCACATTCTAATAGGGACCTAGGAGCTCACCTGGAAATGCAGCCCATCCTCCCCATTAGGAAAGATTAACAACCTTGTTACAGTAACCAGAGCCAGAAACCAGAGCCACCAGCCTTGAAGACACCCAGCCTTCACATACCCTCAGGCCTTTGCAAATCTCCAGACCTGTAAAATGCCCATTTGGCATAACTTTTGCCTACTTTCCCATGTAATCTTTGTTCTTCTATCCAATATAAGCAGCTGGCTTATGGGGGGGGGGGGAGAGCAGATTTTTGTGGATGACCTGCTGCCCTCCCATATTGCTGGCAGTATTGGAATAAATGCTCATATATGATTCAAACCTGTCTCTGCTTAATTGGCTCAAGTAGTGACAGGCAGTAGGTACCCACTGATTGTACAGTTACAGGACCATCATTCTATGAAGATCAGTGTGTTCTTATAATTACTAATTTAAATTGATTTATATTTATTCATTTATTTATTTTTAATTTTTCAATTATAGTTCACATTCAATATTATTTTGTATTAGTTTCATGTGTACAGCATAGTAGTTAGATAAGCATATACTCTATAACGTATAAATCTAAATTGATTTTTAAGTAGTTACTTAAAATGCATATGTTTATTGTCATTTACAATTTGCACAGTGCTTTCATATTCATGCCTTGAGGTAGATATTTTTATTATATGCCCTCATTTTACAGAGGAGGAAGTTATGACACAGAATAGTTAGCCAATAGTATGTAACAAAGGTAGGACTTCAACCAGTTCACTGCTCTTTCTCCCCTATTCCTGCTACTTTCTAAAGTTTTTGAAGATTTTTCACTTAAGAGCTTTCATTATGTTCATAGTAGCATTGTTCATAATAGCCAAAAAGTAGAAACAACCAAATGTCCATCAACTGATAAATGGATAAATAAAATATAATATATCCACACAATGGAATATTATCTTATAATAAAAGCCTAATATGCTAAGTGTCTAGCCATTCGTTCGACCGTTCAACCAGTTGCTATGACGTGCACTGACCACTAGGGGGCAGACACTCCAACCAGTAGGTTAGCTTGCTGCTGGGGTTTGGTTGATCAGGACTGAGCAAGACAGGCAAGACATGCCCTGGAGCCCTCCCGTGGTCCCTCCCTGACCCCAATCATGCACCAGTGGGGTCCATTGGCTTTGCCTGTGCCCTCTTGCTATCTGGGACCCCTCAGGGGATGTCCGCAGGCCAGGCCATGGGACCCCCCCTGTGCACGAATCCCTGCACTGGGCCTCTACTCAACCATAAAAAGAATGAATTTCTGATACAAGCTATACCATAGATGACCTTTGAAAATATGCTAAATAAAAGAAGGCACAAAAGTCCACATATATGATTCAATTTATATGAAATGTCCAGAATGGGAAGAGGGACACAAAATAGATTAGTGGATGCCAGGGGCGGTTTGGGAGGGGGAGAACTGTTAAGAAGTCTGAATATTTATGGTGGGGTGGTGAAAATGTTTTACAATTAAATGTGGTAATGGTTGCACAACTCTGTGAATATAGTAAAGACCATTTCTCCTAAAAACTGAAACAAGACAGGGTTTTCCACTTTCACCACTTTTATTTAACATAATACTAGAGGTCCTAGCAACAACAATCAGACAAGAAGAAAACATAAAAGGCATCCAAATACAAAAGGAGTTTTTAAAACTGTCATTATTCACAGATGACATGATATTGTACATAGAAAACCCTAGGGATTCCACCAAAAAGCTAAGAGACTTAAATAAAGGATTTTGGCAATGTAGCAGGACATAAAATTAACACCCAGAAATCAATGACATTCTTATACACCAATAACAAACTCTCAGAAAGAGAAACTAAAACAATAATCTCATTTACCATTGCAAAAAATTAAGATACTTAGAAATAAAATTAACCAAGGAGGTAAAGACTTATACTCAGAAATCTATAGAACATTGAAAAAAGAAATAGAAGAGGATACAAACAAGTGGAAGAATATACCGTGTACATGCATTGGTAGAATTAACATAATTAAAATGTCCATACTACCCAAAGCAATCTACAAATTCAATGAAATCCCTATTAAAATACCAATGGAATATTTCACAGATATAGAACAAATATTACATAAATTTATATGGAAACAAAAAAGACCCTGAATAGCTGCAGCAATCTTGAGAAAGAAGAACAAAGTTGGAGGGATCACAAAACCAGATATCAATCTATACTACAAAGCTACTGTAATCAAAACAGCCTGGTACTGGCACAAGACCAGGCATATAGGTCAATGGAACAGAACAGAGACCCCAGAAATGAACTAAAGTCATTATGCTCCATTAATATTTGACAAAGGAGGCAAGAACATACAGTGGAGTCAAAACAGCCTCTTCAATAAGTGGTGTTGGGAAAAACTGGACAGGTACATGCAAAAAAAATGAAACTAGACCACCAACTTACACCATACATAAGAATAAACCCAAAATGTATAAAAGACTTAAATGTAAGTCATAAAACCATAAAAATCCTAGTAGAAACTATAGGCAGCATAATCTCAGACACATCTCCTAGGGCAAAGGAAACTAAGGAGAAAATAAACAAAAGAGACTACATCAAAATAAAAAGCTTCTGCACAGCAAAAGTAGTCATCAACAAAATGAAAAGGGAGCCCACTGTATGAGAAAATATATTTGCCAATGATACATCTGATAAAGAGTTAATATCCAAAATATTTAAAGAACTCATACAACTTAACAAAAAGAAGACAACTTAAAAAAAATATCCAACTTAAAAATGGGCAAAGAACCTAAATTAGACACTTCTCCAAAAGAGACATACAGATGGCCAAGAGACATATGAGGAAATGCTCAAAGTCACTGATCATCAGAGAGATGAAAATTAAAATGACAATAAAGTATCATCTCACACCTGTCAGATTGGCTGCCATCAACAAATCAACAAATACAAGTGCTGGCGAGGGCATAGAGCAGTGGTTCTCAACCTGTGGGTCGCGACCATCGAAAACACATATAGCATATCAGATATTTACATTATGATTCATAACAGTAGCAAAATTACAGTTATGAAGTAGCAACGAAAATAATTTTATGGTTGGGGGTCACCACACATGAGGAACTCTATTAAAGGGTCACAGCATTAGGAAGGTTGAGAAACACTGGCATAGAGGAAAGGGAACCCTAGTACACTGCTGGTGAGAATGCAGACTGGTGCAGCCATACTAAGGAGTTTCCTCAAAAAAATAAATATGGAACTGCCATTGGACCCAGTGATCCCACTTCTGGGAATATACCCTACAAATCGGAAACATCAGTCACAAAGGACATATGCATCCCTAAGATCACAGCAGTGCTATTTATAATAACTAAGATCTGAAAACAGCCCAAGTGCCCATCAGTATATAAGTGGATAAAATAAGTTGTGGTACATCTACACTGTGGAATACTATGTAGCAGTAAAACACAAGGCTCTCTTACCCTTTGAGACAGCATGGAAGGACCTGGAGAGTATTATTCTAATCAAAATAAGCCAGTATGAGAAAGATAAGTATCACATGATCTCACTCATATGTGGAATCTAATGAACAAAATAAACTGATGAACAAAATAGATCTAGTGACATAGAAGCATGGAACAGACTGTCTAATCTCAGAGAGAAGGTGGGGGTGGGTGGGAAGAGATCAACCAAAGAACTTGTATGCATACAGACACAGACAATAGGGTGGTAAAGGCTTGGTGCAGGGGGCAGGGGTGGGCTAGATGGGGTCAATGGGTAAACAAAGAGGACATACCTAATACTTTCAACAATAAAGATTTTTTTTTTAAAGACAATGCTAAAAAAATACCATTAAATTTTACAGTTTAAATGGCTGACCTATAGAGTATGTGAATTATACCTCAATAAAGCTGTTATATTAAAACATATAAGTGAATTAGAAAACAGGAATGTTACCTTCAGAATTACAAAACACCAATGTAAGATTTATATTAGCTAGACAAGAGATTTTGGAAAACTCTAGGCTGCTCAGAAAAAGAAAGAATGGGTGGGGCTAAGAATCTTTTCCCACCCTCTCATAGACCAGGGCTGTAGGGTACTTCCTCATAATTTTTAATACTTTAAATAAGAACAAGATGGAGAGGCCTTGTGAAGTCCTAAAGTGCACATCATGTGGCATAAGATCAATATGAGAGGAAACAGAACTCCCTTGGATCAGCCTAAAGGCAGAACAGTATCTGTCTAGTTTGTAGGAAGGAGTGAAATAGGAATAATATCACAAACAACCCAGAATGCATTTCTTAGGAGTGAACTGTATTATAATCTTAGGATCAAAGAAGATGACTATGACATCAATGTAGGCTGGATCACTGTGGTAAACCTAGGACCCCAAAATTAATGACTAGACATCCACAGGAACCAAGAGGAGGGCTTTCTATACCTCTCAAAGACTGGGAGCAGACTAAAAAGAAATGGACGTGCTGTGAGTACCTATTGAATCTGTTTAGTATTACTTTGAAATCAGAGTCTGCAGGGCCATCTCAATAGCTGGGTGGTTTTGAATCCAAGAAAAGTTAACCCTAACTAATTCTATTCTTTTTTGTAAATAATCTCTACTCTGAAAGTTCCTCACCAACTTGTCTTATTCTGTGTACTGAACTATTGTTGGAGAAATCTAGGGTTTTTAGGAACTGAAGGGTATACTATAGGACAGGGGTCCTCAAAGTTTTTAAACAGGGGGCCAGTTCACTGTCCCTCAGACCATTGGAGAGCCAGACTATAGTTTAAAAAAACAACAACTATGAACAAATTCCTATGCACACTGCACATATCTTATTTTGAAGTAAAAAAACAAAACAGGAACAAATACAATATTTGTATTTGCATGTGGCCCGCAGGCTGTAGTTTGAGGACCCCTGCTATAGGAGTAGTTTCTCTCATTTGACAGGTACAAAATAAATAATAATGCAACTCATTAGTGAAATAGTTTAGCATTCAGGAAGCAACTTTATATGTACTATCTCAGTATAATATCCAAACTAGTGACCACTATTAAATTGACTTAAAAGATCTTTCTGGCTTCAGGAGGTTGGTTTGGTGTTAGAACAAAATTAGGTTTCACTTGACCAGGGATTTGGTGCTTTTTAGTCTTCAAAACAAGAACTGGATTGAAGAAACATTTATTGAACACCCATTCTTAGCCAGGCCCGTTATCAAGTATTGGAGACACAGAGCAGAATAAAACATGGCCCTTGCCTTTAGAGAAGCTTACAGCCTTATTCCATGGTAAGTGCTATGGTAAGGGAAGTGTAGGGTGCTTTAGGAGCAAGGAAAAAAGTTCCTGCCTAGCTTGGACTGGTTTGGAGGGTATTTAGTTGTAGTCAGTGAAGGAATCCCTGAACAAAGTCTTGAGATATATATATATATATATATATATATATATATATATATATATATATATATATCATTCATTAATTAAATTATTCAACCAATAGAATTTTAGCATCTACTATGTACCGGGCTCATTGGTAGGTGCTGGTGGTGGGTAGTTAGAGAATGTCTTTGGTGCATAAAGTATTATGAACAAGGACAGGGTGGCATCAAACCACATGGGGTACATGGGGCAAGTAGAAACAATTCTGCATGACTAGAAAGCAACATGAGGAGATGGTGTATAATAGTCAGAGAGAGAAAATGAGGCGCTAGGTTCAAGTCCTGAAGAATCTTAACTAGGCTAAGGAGCCAACATTTTTTATCCTGTAAGCAGTAGGGAGCTACTGAAAGTTTAAGTAGGATATATGAGTTTTTAAAAGATCACTCTGGCTGCAGAGCAGATGAGGGATTTGAGGGACCAACACTGGGGAAACTACTGAGTAAAGAACTTGCATAAAATTAGTGGCATGAGGAGACAGATTAGACATTTCTTGGGAGGACACCCCACACAGGCCCTTTCCTTCCCCCTTGACACCCAAATTTATCTATTTTAGGCCTAATCCTTTAGAGCAGCGGTTCTCAACCTGTGGGTCGCGACCCCTTTGGGTGTTGAACGACCCTTTCACAGGGGCGCCTAAGACCATCGGAAAACACATATATAATTACATATTATTTTTGTGATTAATCACTATGCTTTAATTATGTTCAATTTGTAACAATGAAAATACATCCTGCATATCAGATATTTACATTACGATTCATAGAAAAATTACAGTTATGAAGTAGCAATGAAAATAATTTTATGGTTAGGGTCACCACAACATGAGGAACTGTATTAAAGGGTCATGGCATTAGGAAGGTTGAGAACCATTGCTTTGCAGTGGTTCTCAACCTTGGCTGCACATTAGAATCACCTGGGAATCTTTTTAAAATCCTGATTTCTGGGCCCCATCCTCCAGAAATTATGTTTCTTTGTTATGGGGTGGGGCCACAACATTAGTAACAAAGAAACAGAATTTCCAGAGGATGAGGTCCAGAAATCAGGATTTTAAAAAGATTCCCAGGTGATTCTAATATGCAGCCAAGGTTGAGAATCACTGCTTTAGAGGCTGATTGATAGTGAGGCTAAAACCTCTAACAACCTGATTAGTATAGAGGAGTTAACACATTGAAGGTGGATCACAAGCATTCTCATATTTTCATATTGCACAGTGTTTTACATAAATGTTAAAGGCACACCTTAAAATTAAATACCCATTGCACTTTGAAGTTATTTATTACATGTTCTTACAAGCTAATATATTTTTAAAGTATGATACTTTGTAAAACGTTTTTTGTACTCGTTCAATAGAAACTTATCTGGCCACTGAGTAAAGTTAGCAATAAAACTACTGGTGTGCAATGTGTTAATAACTGACATTGGCTTAATGTGCAGTCCTCCTAAGTTTGGCATGTTAAGAATTTGAATGGTTCGTCATTCAAAGGAATGAGAAGAAAGAACAAAATGTCTTTGCCCAGAAACTCCCAGTATTGGTGATAAATGTGTTTTTACCTGCCATAGATGGAAGGAAGAACATAGAAAACTGAAAAATAACCTAGAGAAATACCTTTGCTACCCAGCCCACCCAAACACCTCTCCTCTAACAGCTGCTCTCTGTATCTATGAGTCTATTTCTATTTTGTTTGTTAGTTAATTATAGTCCACATATGAGTGAGATCCTGTGATACTTATCTTTCTCTGACTGGTTTATTTCCCTTAGCATAATACTCTCCAGGTCCATCCATTATGTTTCAAAGTGTAAGAGATCCTTCTTTTTTACAGCAGAGTAGTATCCCATTGTGTAAACACACCACGGCTTTTATTAACAAACTAGAGGCCTGGTGCACGAAATTCATGCACTCAGAGGGAGAGGTTCCCTCAGTTTGGCCTGCACCCTCTCACAGACTGGGAGCCCTTGGGAGATGTCCTACTGATGGCTTAGGCCCGCTCTCTGTGGGAAGCAGGCCTAAGCTGGCAGTTGGACATTCTTAGCACTGCCAAAGAGGCAGGAGAGGCTCCTGCCACCACCGCTGAGCTCGCCAGCCGTGAGCCCAGCTTCTGGCTGAGTGGCGCTCCTCAGCATCTGCTCCTGGTGGTCAGTGCATGTCATAGCGACTGGTCGTTCTGCAGTTTGGTCAATTTGCATATTAGCCTTTTATTATATAGGATTTTACTCCACTAAATTCAAAAAATTTAAAAAATACATTTAAAAAAAGTAGTGTTTCTAATGATGAGGCAATATTGTCAGTAAATGGTTGCCTCCACTTAAGAGGTTAGGAAAAGAAGCCATGGGCTCAAGAAAGCTTGGCAGGAACAAATAGGAGAAGTACAAAAACAGAGGAAAGACAATACCCTCACACACCCTTCATATCCATCTATCTAGAGGAGGTTCTGACTGCATTCTTTTGAGTCTAGGCGGTATACTAAGGGAAAAACTATTTAATATTCCAAATAAAAGAATCTCTATGTGAGAAAACAGACAAGTGTCACATACTAGAAATGTCTTCTGAAAGTCACAGATTTAAATAATCCTCACTGAAGATACAGAGGGACTATTCCCCCCTCCCTGCTCCTTCCCACCTTTCTGTCTGCATGTGCCTAATGATGGGAAAAACACAGCATCCATGGAAAGGCCTCTGGAGCAAAGAGTGGAAGATGAAATGAGCCCAGGTGAAAAATGAACAGGACAAAACATTATTCCTGTTTAAGTGATGAGAAACAAATGAGACACTTGGGAAATTTTTAAAAAGTGCAGTAAGATCAAACAGTAGATAAGAATAAAAGTAGTTATATGGATACTTTATTTCAAAGTCTCTTCAAAGGTATAATTTGTCTTAGCAAAAGTGTTGTGCACACATAGCACTGTTGGGATACAGAAGAAAACTAAGGAGAAAATCTGAATGTCAAAACGCTTCAGTGATCAGTTAAACTTTTTTTTTCAAGGTTGGGGGAAAAGAACACATTGGAGAGGGTAAAGAAAAGCAACTTCAGGGATAAGAATATTTGTACTTTCTCTTATGACCTCAATGATGAAAGCAGCCATTTCTCTCATTTTGTGTGATTTTCTAAGTTGTAAAACAAAGAACTGGTATTTGAGCTTGCATTTGACCGTGTAATAAATGCAGTTATAATAATTTGCATATTAAAGGCATTATTATTGTTATTATTATTTTGTGGCACACATTTCCAATAAGATGGAATTAAAAAGAATCCCTCCTCCCAGGCATGCTACACATGCTTTTGTAGAATTAGACATAATCTGAAACCATGCTGTGTCAAACTGTCAATTGCAGAAATTCTCCAAAACAACCACATATCTTGTTCTAATCTCTTTTAAGACTCATTTGATGCCACATAATTGAAAATAACCATTGGTAGTGATGTGTTAATTTTATGCAAGGAAAATAATAGGGTACTGATGTTCTACTTTGAGCCAACTACTTTTGGGAGGAAACTACTAAATTTTTAGTCTCTGTGACAGCCTATCTTAAGCTACAAAACCTTATATAATGTTATTTTGAGGTCCTGTTTAAAATCAAATATCCTGAAATAGGGCATACAAAATGATGAGATCTGCAGCTTCCTTTATCTGAGGCATAGTAGCCTGGCTTAGATTCTACACATTAAAAATTTTGTAACCAAATTTATCTTGAGTTGCAAAATGAAATGGGAAATGCCTCTCTCTCTCTCTCTCTCTCTCTCTCTCTCTCTCTCTCTCTCTCTCTCTCTCTCACATACACACACACACACACACACACTATTATACCACTGTTGGTTTCTACTTGACATCCCTTATGTGACCTATAAAAATAAACTTCCGTCAAGGGCTTTCAAACCTCAAAGCTTTTTAAAGTAATGATCACCTATGACTTTCAAATACCCAATTTTGTCTGTCGCAATGGTTGGCAAACTCATTAGTCAAAAGAGTCAAATATCAACAGTACAATGATTGAAATTTCTTTTGAGAGCCAAATTTTTTAAACTTAAACTACAGTGGGACCTTGACTTACGAGTGTCCCGACTAACGAGTTTTTCGAGATATGAACTGTCTCTGGGCCGATTTTTTGCTTTGAGTTGCGAGCTAAAATTCGGGTTATGAGCCAGCTTCAGATACCCCACCACTAGTTGGCGTAGCAAATGTCACAGTGAACACCACAACATCAGCCCAGCATCACGTGTCTCACTCGTTCACTGTTGTTTGACATACGAGTAATTTGAGTTACGAGCTCCATCACGGAACGAATTAAACTCGTAAGTCAAGGCCCCAGTGTATATAGGTAGATACATTGTTATTAATTTAATTAGGGTACTCCTAAGGCTTAGGAAGAGCCACACTCAAGGGGCCAAAGAGCCACATGTGGCTAGCGAGCCACAGTTTGCCGACCACGGGTCTAGGGTATTTCCATAGAATTACACATAATTTGTAGCTTAAAATCTAAATGAAAGATATAGTTTGACCAAAACCTGGAAAACAAAGTGAAAAGTTACTGATATAAATTAGTAACAGCTAAAGTTTTCCTTAAAGAAAACATTGACTTTACAGAACTTACTAATGAAAAAGAATAATATTCATTTAGGCTTGGCTTGGTACACTGAATGGATAAATTGATAAGAATAACCCTAACTGGTTTGGCTCATTGGATAGAGCATCGGCCTGCGGACTGAAAGGTCCCAGGTTCCATTCCAGTCAAAGGCATATACCTTGGTTGCAGGCACATCTCCAGTAGGAGGTGTGCAGGAGGCAGCTGATTGAAGTTTCTCTCCCATCAATGTTTCTAACTCTCTATCCCTCTCCCTTCCTCTCTGTAAAAAATCAATAAAATATATTTAAAAAAAGAATAAATGAGGATTTGGATCCCAGGGAAGAAGCTATACATTTTGTTTGGGTCACTCCCTTGCAATCTCTTTGTGGGCCAATTAAGTTGAAGGATTTTATAGTTACTGTTTGAACCCCAAGTTTTCTGATGCCCATAACTTGCATTTCTTCTCCTCCACACATCCACATCCACTTCTCACATTCTGAATAGTAATTTGTTCTACAATTGGCTATTTAAAAATGCTTTTCTCTTATAATTTCTCATTACAACCCTGTATTAGCATTTTCTATCAAACAACTGAAATTGTTCCTTTAATCCTTCAAAGCTTCCACCTAAACTTAACACCTTTTTCATAAATCTTTCTTAGGTTGTTAGCATTTACATATTCATTTGTATTTGGTGATAGGCTACTACTTCATGAGTATCAGTTGGGGTTGTATTTGGCTTTGAGTATAACAGAAAACACAACCTCAGTGGCTGAAATGAATGGGCAGTTTTTTTTTTGTTTTTTTTTCCTCTTATATAACCACAAAGCCAGAGATAAGCAATATAGGGCTGGTATAGCTCTTTCATAGTGTTATCAAATTTCCAGGTTCATTATATCCTTACTATAGGCCTAATACGTAAAATTCATGCATGGGGTGGGGGGGTGTCCCTCAGCCTGGCCTACACCCTCTCCAGTCTGGGACCTCTTGGGGGATGTGCGACTGCCAGTGTAGGCCCTCTCACAATCCAGGACTGCTGGCTTCTAACCGCTCCCCTGCCAGCCTGATTGACACCTAACTGCTCCCCAACCTGCGTGATCACCCAAATATTCCTCCCCTGATGGCCCAATCACACCCAACAGCCCTGCCCTGCAGGCCGGGTCACCAACAACTGCCTTCCCGTGCTGCCCTTGTCGCCCCCAACTGTCCTCTCCTGCTGGCCTGGATTCCCCCAACTGTTCTCCCTTGCTGGCCTGATCTCACCCCAACTGCCCTCCCCTGCCCGCCTGGTTGCCCCCAAATGCCCTCCCCTGCCAGCCTGATGGTCCCCAACTGCACTCCCCTGCCAGCCTGATGGCGCCCAACTGCCCTCCCAGGCCGGCTTGATGGCTTCCAACTGTCCTCTCCTACTGGCCTATTGCCCCCAACTATTCTTCCCTGCCGGCCTGGTTGCCCCCAACTGCCCTCCCCTGCAGGCCTGTTTGCCTCCAGCTGTCCTCCCCTGCTGGCCTGATCTTGCCCCCAACTGCCTTCCCCTGCCGGCCTGGTCACCCCCAACTGTTCTCCCCTGCTGACTGTCTTGTGATGGCCATCTTGTGGCAGCCATCTTGTGACAACATGAGGGTGCCCATCTTGTGATGATGTCGCGCGTGATGCCACCTAGGCTTTTATTATATAGGATACTTAATCTTTGATATATGATTTTCATCCTTGTGATTATTATTTCATGGTCCCAGGATATCTGTTCTACCTTAAGCCTAATAATATCTGCATTCTAGTCAAGAAGGACAGTAGAAAGAGGTACTGGCACTTATAACTTTCTAAAGGCCTTCTAGCACCAAATGTGTTAAAGAACTCCTGCCCATTGCTTCAGAACAGTGCTGTGCAACACAACTTTCTGTTGTGGTGGGGATGTGCTATATCTGTGCTACCCAATGTAGTAGTGATTAGCCACATGTGGAAATTGAGCAGTTGAAATGTAGCTAGTGTGACTAAGGAAGCGAATTATAATTGAATTGGTTTGTAATAATTTACATTTAAATAGACACATGTGGTTAGTAACTATGGCAGTAGACAGCACAATTTTAGAATGTGTAGAAAAACAGAACCCTTCTTATAGTTCTGTCTAGTCTCTACTTCAGGCCATCTGGCATTCCTCATTCTCCATTCCTGAAGGCTCTCCTATGTAAGTCTTCATTTTCCCACTAGAAGGCATATAGTGATTCAAATACAACATTCTTAAATTTGCTTACTTAGAAGGTCAGGGGATTGCTCACTTGCTCACGATGGGGACTACTCTCTCCAATACGCATTTATATAGTTTTATCTCTGCCAAAGATCTCTCCAAGCCAGGTCATTATAACACTTAGCTGGACATTCTAATTTGGTTCTATGGCCTTCTTGCACCTAACTACTCATTTTGCAAGTTAAATTATAAGTTGACTTTTCCAGAAAATATCACTACATTAGTCCTGCCCTTTCTCTATTCCTGCTCCACTAATCTTTTGCTAATTTATTTCAGTATGCAATGCACAAAGTTAGTGATGCAATGGGGAAGAGTTAGAAGAAAATGAGAATTGTTGTTACAACCTACTGTGAATTAAAATATTGAGATAATAAAGTAATTTTTTGATGATGGCTTCACTTCAAAAAAATCTGAATACAGCCCTAACTGGTTTGGCTCAGTGGATAAAGCATCAGCCCACAGACTGAATAAGCGTTCCGGGTTCAGTTCTTGTTAAGGGCATGCACCTGGGTTGTGGGCTCGATCCCCAATAGGGGGCATGCAGGAGGCAGCTGATTAATGTTCTCTCTCATCAATGTCTCTAACTCTCTACCCATTTCCCTTCCTCTCTGTAAAAATCAATAAAATATATTTTTAAAAAAATCGGAATACATACACCATGAGCAAGTTATGATAAAATTATTTAGGGTACAGTAGTGCATGTAAATAAATATCATACTGGAGCACAACCTCCTGAACAATATGACTCGTTATACTCATTAAAATGCTCATTTGCTCCATAGCATTTGTGCAATGCATATAGCAGAGGGTGACAGAAAATATGGATCATATTTGCACATGCCTATGTAGAGGATATTTACTATGACCATATTCAACAGCCCAGAAAGATGTGTTTAGGAGAAACAAATAATAAGGGACAAAATAAGCAAAATTAGTACTAGGGAAATGTAATATAAGTCTAGACCTAATAACAGTGGTTGGCTGTAGAAAATCTTCTGAAGTCAGCTGGATTAATGTGGAATAAACACTATCCTAATGAAATCTCCTTTCAATAGGAAGAAACTAACCTGGATGCATATTCAGGTACAGTGAGTAATCATCTTGCTAACACTTGAATCCATTTGATAATGCACGAAGTCACAAACACTATCCTCCCTGATGCTCACAGCTAGTCTAATTCTACACTTTATTTGACATACACGGAGCTTATTCAAGTAAAACTGATTATACCACCCTAGGCTCTCAGTGAAACTCTTTTCTCCCCCAGGTCTCACTATGGTGGCAATCCCAAGAAATGCTAAAGTGGGAATTAGCTCCAAATCCACAGCTTAAGTTTTTAGAATTTCTGCTTAAGGTTTCAGTAGAGCAGAACAAAAAGCAACAATTAAGATGCTAAACCACTCCTGACACAAAATGCAAAGTCTTTAGAAGGAGCTGGCTATCTGGATAAAATATCTTCTTGTGGAAGGTTATGGCATGTAAATATTTCCCAAGCTTCCTCTGAAATTCTTAAGTTGTAGCAGTAACAAATTACCAACCTAATTATTTTGATTTTATAAAATCATCTGATAATTTTTGAGTATTTATGTATCCATCACTGTGAAGTTAGTAAGGATTAAAAATATGATTTAAGATACAGCTCACATATGAAGAGTCTTACAGTTTAATTCTCCACTCTAGTTATATCATGTATTAGTAATGTCAACAATATTTATTTAGCCATTAACTGTATTATTGTAAAATGAAGCTTTCCAATATCATGTAGCCTGTAAATTGATAATGAAATGCTTGGATAACATAAAGACTTGTTTTAAAATTCTTTTATTTTAACCTAGAAAAACAACCAACAAATGTGGTGTTTTGCCAGACTTTGAACAAAAAGAAACCCAATAACAATAACATATGTGTTTATAGGAGAATCCTACAAACACAATAAATCATTTAATGGCTGCTCTAACTCCTGAACTACCAGTCAACAACTACAGCAGTTAACTCTTGAGAACAACTGAAACAAAAGCACCAGAAGTTCCCTAATGATAGTGTATTCCACAGGGTATGCCAAGGCATGTTTATTAAATATATTAAATAGTAACTACTATTATCTGGAGATGTTTAATTTTGTTGCCCAGAAGATGGCATGGACAAATAGCACCTATAGTACCAAGTGTGGGTTCCATATTTTAGCTCTAAATCCATGTAAGATATGTATTTTCCAAAGTAGCACCCAGGTCTTTTTTGCTCCATCTTCGTCTCTGGCCAGCAGAACAAATCTGGTAGAGACTGGAGAGATAACTATAGTTTGAGATGCAGGGTATAGCAATTTCACAGTAACTTCTGCACTTAAGGACCAAAGAGTATCTTAGAATGAAGGGTCTTACAAGGACAAAAAAGGGAGATAAAGCTCAGTGGGATAGGCACAAATATAGGGCACATACAAGTATATCCATACTAGTCCAGGACAACACTAAGTCCTCTCTGAATAATAAATGGAGGCTGCTGATATTATAATCCATTGTATAGCCTTGTAAAATGCATAGAGTCCTCATTATACAGTGTGAAGCTCCATAATCAACTCTTTTATTGATAAAGTCTTCCCTGCCCCTCAGATAAAGAGCCCCTGCAGATAGTATTAAATACCTGATCTAGTGAACTCTATTTGACTATTTAAATCACAATATTGATCTTAGAGTGGGAAAAACTAAATAAGCAGCTGACTTTTAATAATCAGCTGACTCTAAAGATACTGAAGCAAAGATACTGGCATTGTCTTATTCCTCACTGTATCTCTAAGACATAGTGCAGTGACTATCATATAATAGATAATCAATACATATTTTTTGAATGAATGAGTGTGCAACACATTACACTAACTCAGTGGCATGGAGTGGAAGGGCGGAAGCTCATAGTATGGCTGTGTCTACATGATACTACCTTTTCTACAATTTTTACTTAATTGACCAAAAATTTCATTCAAACCATTGGCCAATTCCATAAAAAAAAAAAAAAGGTTGAATTGAATTTGATCACTGGATTTATCAGTAATTAATTACTATGATTGAATCAACTTCGAATTATTCGGGTATCACAGGTAATTGTTTATAATTAATAAAACAATTCTGTGAGATTAGAAATCACCCAAGTTGAAGAAGTCAATCAGAAAATGGAAATAAAATGCAGTCCAAGATTAGCAAGACAATTTTATAAATACTAAGCTATAATATATCTCATAGAAGTAGAAAAGTGGTATAATGTCTCATTTTGTGATAAAAAAAATAATATATCTTCAGGTTTTTCTGTGATGGTATAATATAAAGAAATAATATTTTGGCATTATTTGATTGTTGGTCCTGAGAGAAAATTTATAAATTTATATAAAACTAGAGGCCCGGTGCACAAAAATGTGTGCACTCAGGGGTAGGGAATCCCTCAGCCCGGCCTGTGCCCTCTCGCAGTCTGGAACCCCTCGGGGGTGACCACTTGCTGGCTTAGGCCTGCTCCCCGGGGGATTAGGCCTAAGATGGCAATCAGACATCCCTCTGGCAGCCCGGCAGCCCTTGGGGGATGTCCATTTGCCAGTGGGAAGCAGACCTAAGCTGCAGTCAGACATCCTTAGCGCTGCTGAGGAGGCAGGAGAGGCTCCCACCACCACTGCTGAACTGGCAGCCATCAGCCTGGCTTGTGGCTGAGCAGAGCTGCCCCTGTGAGAGCAAACTGACCACCAGAGGGCAGCTCCTGCATTGAGCATCTGCCCTCTGGTGGTCAGTGTGTGTCATAGTGAGCAGTCATTCCCAGTCTTTCTGCTGTTAGGGTCAGTTTGCATATTACCCTTTTACTATATAGGATAGAGGCCTGGTGCACGAGTTGGGGCCGGCTGGTTTTCCGTGAAGGGTGTCCTGGATCAGGGTGGGGGTCCCGCATGGGTGCCTGACCAGCCTGGATGACGGGATGATGGCTGTTTGCAGTTGGTCACACCCCCTTCAGGGTGGGGGTCCTCACTGGGATGCCTGGCCAGTCTGGGTGAAGGGCTGAGGGCCCTTTTCAGGCTGGCAGGAGACCAAAGCTCCCAGCCTCTCCTTTTTTTCTTTTTTTTTTTTTATTCTGGGATTTATTTACTTTCTATAGCTGTCACTGGAGCTGAGAGCCAGCTCAAGCTCTGAGGCCTGGCTCCAGCTCTGAGGAGCTGGCTGGCTGAAAGCAGGTATCTGGGTTTGTTTAGCTTCTATAATTGAAACATTGTTGCTTTTGGAGCTCAGAGCTGGGCCACGGGCAGGCGGGGAACCTTGGCTTCCTCCATCACTGGAGCAAACAAGCCTCATGTTCGCTTCAACTGAGTGGCTGCCAGCCGCCATCTTTGTTGGCAGTTAATTTTCATATCCTGCTGATTAGCCAATGGGAAGTGTAGTGGAGGTGTGGTCAATTACCATGTTTGTCTATTATTAGACAGGATACACTTGAGTGTACACACACACACAAATACACTCTCATATACACATGCAAGTAGAATCCATTACTTGAAATTCTATAAAATTAAGAGCAAATAAAATCAGATGGCTATTTGTATAAATGTTGTTTTCTCCATGTAGAAATTATTAGTTAAATTGCCTTAAATTGCATGTAAATTTAAATATTTGTTTATAACTAGCTACTTGAAAGTTAGTATTAAAAGGGAAAAGAAACTGTTAAAATGTTAGTAACCATAGTTTATTGAAAATCAGTAATAAAAATAATGTTAAAGTCTCTCCAAAATCATGAAAATCAGTGTGGAAATAGAATTTGATTTAGAGGTTCTATCTATACATAATATTTCCAGTAACATGTTTAATGGGCAAAACAAGTTTACCTCCATTTTAATATTTGCTAGATTTTTAGATAATAAATAGATATTGTCAGCTTTATGAATGTGTTGACATTTAAAAGAAAAGAAACAATTATGGTGATTCTGAGGCTTAAATGTTGCCTATGAAGTAAGAAAAACAATGCAACTTCATAGAAATATATTTATCGAACAAACTTCTACTCCACAAGGAACTCTGCACGTATAATACTTTTAGCTGATTCAAGTTTCCTATGTTCAGAGCAGCACTTTTTACTCTTTGCATTTTCCCGTATTGATTTCAATTGTTTCACCTTTGAGAACCCAAGAAACTTAAAATTGTGCTCTTCTCCCACTAATGAGTTTGCCCAAACTGTGTTCTTTCTGCTTTAATTACAATACAGAGAATACAAGAAACAGAATGACCTATTTTTAGTAAATATTTTGAGAGTTTTATTCTTTCTTTTACATATATCCCTAACAAGAATCCTTTTCTAGGTTTCCTTATGGGTTAAGTTTTTATAAGGGAAGTCATTGGTTTGGGAAAGAAAGTAGGGTGGGAAGTCAGCCAGGCACATTGTCCTCTTTTCTTAACTATCACCTTATTGCAGCTGGTTATCACAAGGCTGGGAAGCCTGTGAAAATATCACACTGGAGTGGTTAATTTCATGCTTGTTCTTTCTCCTGGGAATCCTTTTTTTTTTTTTTTTAAAGAACCCTGACTTCTGTGTTGATTAATTTTATTATAAAGACTCTTACTGACTTTTAAATGCTGAAAATTTTCTTATTTGAGCCTTTTTGAAAAGAGGTGATCTACCCACCATTTTGAATAAAGCATAAAAAGACTAATGACATTTGACAGCATTCTGGTTGGATATCCAGCTGTGATTTTCCTTTGATTAAAATAAATAAATAAGTGGTGGAGACCCAACTTTGTCACCTGAGCATTGTTAAAGCTGACATTTTCAAAACAACCATGCTAATATGACATTTTCCTTTTTTTTCCTTGGTACTTTGGTGTGATCTGACAATGAACCAAGAGTACATTTTTTGAAACCTTTGGTATTTGACCAAGTGCCACCTATATATCAGTTGCTTTCAAACTATTGTCATTTTCCTGCCTCCTTGCCATGAATTAAAGGAACAGGACACATGAAAACTTCAGCAATTTTCCCTTCACCTAACCTGTGAGGAACACAGAACATAGACTGCTTAAAACAAATGCAATGTCCTTAACTAATAAAACAACAAACAAACAAACACACAACAACAACAAAAAACCAGACATAACTATTGTGAAGCAAATAACTTTTTGGCATGCCTATATATATATATGATCTTTCCCTTTCCCACCCCCTGGAGATTATAAATAATTAAGCAGAGGTATCCCTTCATAAAGTACCATGTGTCTCTTTTTGACACACTTTTTTTAATAAATAGAACTCATGCAATACCACTATTCTACAAGTAAACTTTGAAAAGGTAACTTGCTTTCCATGTGATGTTCAAGAAATAAATATCTGCTCAACTTGAGAAAAGATTATATTAGCATTTGATTGGAAGAATTAAACTAATTTATAGGGAGAGGTCAGCAAATTATGGACGTTGGGCCAAATTTGATCTGCTGCCTATTTTTGTAATGGCTTGTAGACTAAAAATGTTTTTTTTTTCTTTTTTTTTAAATAAATTGAATCCTTATTATTCAGATTATTACAGTTGTTCCTCTTTTTTCCTCCCATAGCTCCCCTCCACCTGGTTCTCACCCCACCCTCTGCCCTTACACCCCCCCCGCACTGTCCTCAGCCATAGATGTACGATTTTTATCCAGGCTCTTTCCCCACCCCCCACACCCCTTTCCCCCCTGAGAATAGTCAGTCCACTCCCTTTCTATGACCCTGATTCTACTATATTCACCAGTTTATTCTGTTCATCAGATTATTTATTCACTTGATTTTTAGATTCACTTGTTGATAGATGTGTATTTGTTGTTCATAATTTGTATCTTTACCTTTTTTTATTCTTCCTCTTCTTAAAGGATACCTTTCAGCATTTCATATAATAGTGTTTTGGTGGTGATGAACTCCTTTAGCTTTTTCTTATCTGTGAAGCTCTTTATCTGACCTTCAATTCTGAATGATAGCTTTGCTGGGTAAAGTAATCTTGGTTGTAGGTTCTTGCTATTAATCACTTTGAATATTTCTTGCCACTCCCTTCTGGCCTGCATAGTTTCTGTTGAGAAATCAGCTGACAGTCGTATGGGTACTCCCTTGTAGGGAACTGACTGTTTTTCTCTTGCTGCTTTTAAGATTCTCTCTTTGTCTTTTGCTCTTGGCATTTTAATTATGATGTGTCTTGGTGTGGTCCTCTTTGGATTCCTTTTGTTTGGGGTTCTCTGTGCTTCCTGGACTTGTAAGTCTATTTCTTTCACCAGGTAGGGGAAGTTTTCTGTCATTATTTCTTCAAATAGGTTTTCAATATCTTGCGCTCTCTCTTCTTCTGGCACCCCCATAATTCGGATGTTGGTACACTTGAAGCTGTCCCAGAGGCTCCTTACGCTATCTTCATATTTTTGGATTCTTTTTTCTTTTTGTTTTTCCGGTTGGGTGATTTTTGCTTCTTCGTATTTCAAAACTTTGACTTGATTCTTGAGATCCTCTAGTCTGCTGTTGGAACTCTGTATAATATTCTTTATTTCAGTCAGTGTATGCTTAATTTCCAGTTGATCCTTGTTCATATCCTCGAGGGTCTTACTAGATTTCTTGAGGGTTTCACTAAATTTATCGGCGGTTTCTAGAAAATTCTTGAAAAACCTTATAAGTTTGGTTTTGAACTCTATATCCAGTAGTCTTCTTTACTCCATTTCTGTCATTTGTGACCTGTTTCTTTGTCTCCGCATTTTTTATGCTTCCCTGTGTTGATAGAGTGGCTTTCTGTGCTAGGTGTCCTCTAGGGCCCAGTGGATCAGCCTCCCCAATTACCTGAGGTGGACACTCTTGGTGCACCCCTTTGTGGGCTTTGTGCATAGTCTTGTTGTAGTTAAGCCTTGATTATTGTAGATATCACTGGGAGGAATTGACCTCCAGGCTAATTGGCTGTGAGAATCAGCTGTGTCTTCAGTGGGAGAACTTCTGTGCTGGAGACACTCTTCTGGGGCAAGACTTGCTTCAGTGGGTATTTGGTGCTCACTGAGTCTGCCCCCTGAGTCTGTCCCTTATGGATCTGAGGAGTTGAAATCTGGATGGTCCCAATCTGACCACTGGGTACACTGGCTCTTGGATCTCTAAGGAGGTGCTAATTTAGCCTCTGCCTGAGGCTACCCAGCAGGAGCTATGGAGAGATCTGCAGATTCCTCTTCTTTGTTTGGGATTTTGAGGTCCCAAGATGAGGCCCAGCTGTGAAGCAATTCAAGCTGCTGTGGGGCCTTAGGCCTTCTTTTGGAAGTTCTGGGTCTCTCTGACCCAGCTTCAGTTTGTTAGGTAATTTTCAGATTGCAAAGGGCCAGGCCTTTCATAGGCAAAAGCCTCTGTGCACAGCTTGGGTGGGGCGGGGTCTCAGGGAATCAACAGGGGGGAGCAAACAGCTATGGCAGATCCTCAGTCCTACCCTAAGAGGTCCCGTGTCTCAGTGTCCCAGTACTCGCTGCAAGCACCTCTGAGTGAAAGCTGCCCTCGAGTTCTGACTGATGCCAGACAGTCCAGTTTTTCCCCGTAGGAGTCTGGGTCCCCAGAGACTTGCCCAGAACTGGAGTTCAGAGCAGTTGGGAGCTTGAGACTCCCTCCCGATTGAAAAAGACAACCGTGTCCTAAGTTGCCAGCCCTTTTCACGTGCACATGCATACCTCTGCACTTTACTTCTGCACCTCCTCTGAGTCTCAGTGTGCTTTTCTCTTTCCTTCTAGTTGTAGAATTTCCACTCAGCCAGCCTTCTTGTGGTTCTGGATGATGTCCATTTTGTCTTTTAGTTGTATTTTTGAAGTGGTTGTGTGAGGCAGCAATTTCCAGTGTTTACCTATGCCGCCATCTTGGTTTCTCATTGACTAAAAATGGTTTTATAGTTTAATTTAAATGGTTTAAGGATTAAAAGAAAAATATTTCATGACATTTGAAAATTCAAAATTATGTGTTTATAGCCATAGTCATTTGTTATATAGATATAGATATAGATACAGATATAGATACAGATACATATAAATAGGTATAGATATAGATATAGATATAGAGACAGATATGATAGAGATATATCTTACATGTGTATTATATATGGTTGTTTTCATGCTAGAACTGCAACTGTGTATTTCTGACAGAGATCAGATATCCCATAAAGCCTAAAATATTTACTACCTGGCTCTTTTCAAAATAAAAGTTCCCTGAACCTGCTCTAAAGTCATATTTAATTAGGGGAAAAAAGCTATAAGTGTTGAGCCCTTTCCTTTTACATGAAGCAGTAAAAATATAGCTCTCAAATACTTAGACCAAGTTAGAATGAGACTACTTTATGAAAATGAAAACAACAAATCAAGAAAGACAAATAAAAATTCCCACTAGAATAGAGTTTGTATTCCAGCTCTGCCACTAACTCCGTGTGTGAATTTAGTGTCACTATTTTCCTTTTATTGCCTTTATGTTCATAACTTTAAAATTAAAAGTTTGAATGAAATGATTTCTCTGGTTCTTTTCAGATATAGGCATCTAAGGTTTTCTTCTTATTTTAAATTTCTTGTATATATAAGAAAAGATCATTCACTTGACTAAAGGACTCACCAGTGTTTCTGCTGGAGTCCATTCATTGTCTTCACTAGCTGAGTTTAGACAGAGACCCCCCAAAAGCTAGTAGCCCTTGAAAGTCCTAGTAAAGGTCAGGGCTTGAAAGTCCTAGCAAAGGTCAGGGCTGTGCACCACCCAGTTAATCTAGGAACCACTCAGTTAATTTAGGTAATAATAGTTGAAGCATCCCCACCTTAGTTCACTTAATTCCTTAGATACTTATGTAGATCCTTGTTGATTATTGTTAATCAGATACTCCAGGAAATCTATTGATGAGCTAATCAGATACTTTGTCTATTCCTGGAAATTGTCTGCTGATGTGTGTGTCATTGAAACCTCCTTCCCCTAAGGGCTCCTCCAGATCAATAAAAGATTGGAGCAGCCTGAGCATGGGGGGAAGTCCTTCGGGACTTGCCGCCTGGTCCCACAATATTGCAAAATTATCTCGAGTCTTTTTCTCTCATTTGTTGTGCGGCTCCTCTTTCAGATACCGAACCCTACTCCACACAGAACGTGGAGGGAGTCTTACTCGACAGTTTCTGTATGTAGTAAGCTTTTCCTTCTACATTACTTGAGTACTTGTAAGAGGTCATCCCCTACCAAGTACTTGACTAATTAACAAATTTAAAGTGATAGGCTATTAGAGATCTTTCAGAAATAAATAATGCCAGTAACTCTGAAAGTCAATGGGAAAATGGAATTTAAGTAACAGAAATTCAATTTGCTCATGAGTTTTCTGGAGTATATCTATTGTATCACATACTATTTAACTAAAATTAACCCCATATTTATGCTAAACTCACATTTGATCTTGGTCCACTGACTAAGACATGCTATAGTGTAGGAATTTCCTAATGCAATTTTGGTCTATGAACTAGCAATATGTATACCCAGCTAGACATTCAGAAAATCAGGCACCACCCTAGACCTACTGAATCAGCATCTGCAGTTTAACAATATCCCTAGATGATTCTTAGCATTTTAAAATGTAAGAAGCACTGGTGTAAGACAGTACTTCCCAAACAGTGGACTGTGATACATCAAAATAACTTGGGGGAACTAAATAAAGGTGCATATTTGTTGGTCCTAACTCTAGACCTATTGAATCTGAATCCTTTGCATGAGGTCTGAAACTCAAGTTCTTTTAAAGCACTCCAGGTGATTATTATGCATAATAATATTTAAGAACCACTGGTTAGTGGAATAGTGGTTAAGAACGTGAGTTTTTAAAAAAATATATTTTATTGATTTTTTACAGAAAGGAAGGGAGTGAAAGAATGTTACAAACTGCACAGGCCCAGCTGCCAGGCCTAGCTGCCTGTTTCATCTCAACTCCCTAGGCTTCCCCCACTAGAGATAGGAACAGAAGGGAGTGACACCCTCTCAAGGCTGCTCCTCCAGGAGATAGCCCCAACAAAGGGCAGGCTGAGTAAACAAGGCTTCAATCAACCTTGAGATAAACAGGTTGTAAAAACACCAGGCAGGAATGCCCTATCCCTATCAAGACACAAACCAGACCCTTTGAAATTTCTTTGTTCTTACCCTCCTGCATGCAACCCCTCCCTAATGTATGATTTTTGCATATAAATAGCTGAAAGACCCCTTGCTGGGCGCCCAACTCCTCTGCTCCTGCATGAGTACGAGTTGAGCCCCAGCGCGCTGGAATAAAGCCTCTTGCAGTTTGCATCAAGTGACGTCTCCTGCGGATGATTGGGGTCGCCGTCAATCTATGGGACAGAGTGAGGGTCCCTCTTGGGGGGTCTCACATTTGGGGGCTCGTCCGGGATTAGACGACCACCCCCTCATCCGCGGAGCCGACCTTGGAGGTAAGAAGGGGTACCCCAAGTTGTTTGTCTTTGTCTTGTGTTTGTCAAGCAGTCTGGATTTGAGTGCGCGCTTTCGGTTTGGCAGCCGTTCGGCAACTCGTGAGAGTGGCCGAACAGTGGTCGGTAGACGTGCCTGGAGGACCACAGGTTGCAGCCCTGGGGGACGCCCCAAGGGAGGAGGGGGAGTCAAGGGACGCCTTGAGCTCCCATTTGGGGGGGTGTAAAAGCCCCCATTTGGGGGGGTGTAAAAGCCCCCATGTGGGGGGGTGTAAAAGCCCCCATCTGGCTTTTTTTCAGTTTTTCTTCCGCGGGGTCGGAAGGCTGTTCTTAGGTGTCTTTGTTTGTTTGGTGTTTGTGTTCTTTTGTTTAATTTTGTAGACTCACTGGACGGACGCTATGGGACAGACTCAAACTACTCCTTTAAGCATTATGGTCGTTTTAAAGTCAAGGGCTGGGTCAAACCTGCTTGCCAGCCTCAGGTGTGGTTTTCCAGAACTACTGAGAACTTGGGACCTTGAAGCTTACTGAATTCAAATGATAAAAACTTATGTCTTGCATTTTTGAAGGTTATTCTTAAAAATGTTACTGATTGAGAAAAACTGTGTATTGTGTTAGCTAAATGCCTTTGCTGAATGAATGTCTGGTAAAAGTGTGCGAGTGTGGAGGGAGGGGGCCTGCCCTCTCCTCTCCTTTGTGTGGCTCCACAACTTTGGTCAGGCGGGTACCTGAGTGAAGATCTGTGAAAACAGGTCACCCCTCCCTTGTCTGTCTCTCGTCACCGATCATCATGAGGTCGGGACAAAGTAAACCTGCTGTTCTTAATTACATGTTAAAAAATGTTTTAAGGAATACAATAGAGATTGTAAAATTAAAATGAATGCTAAAATACTGAGGAAGCATGAGTGAACTGAGTGAACAGCTGTTTGTTTGTGTAGAACTAGCCAATTTGCTACCAAGAGGGGGGACTGGACGCAGTCTTAACTCCTCCGGTAGGTTCTCACCAAAACGTTGGTCAAGAATTCTGTTCTAGGACATGGGTGCCAGGAGTGCCCCCACGCCCGTCTGGGGAGTTGGGCATTGTTTTGTTTATCTGCTCAGCTCCAGTCTGGGCTAGTCTACTGAGAGTGTGAATACGAGTGTTTATCTATTTTGGCTGCTCATTACTAGTCTGTGTAAAGTGAAAGTTACTTTAATTTATTTTGCATTTCTGTTAATTCATCTGGCTGAACGTTTGGACTGGACCCGCGGTGGGCTGCAAGAATCTCTAGCAGTTCTCAGAGTCTTTTGCTCGCCACTACAGAAGGAATCAGCCCACTTAGTTAACATAAATTTCTGTCTATCAGTTGCTCTTACCTGGGTTGTAAATCGCTGTAATTCCAAGATTGTTTATAAAAGAGTAAAAGAAAAAATCTGTGAGAAAAAGCAGCCTGGGCTGAGAGAAGTGGGGCGGGGGAGGGTTGGCAGTTATGCTGCTGGCTGCAAACCTAACAGGTCTTATCAATGAACTTCAAGGTTACAAAAAGTAACTGTAAGCACAGTCTTTCTCTGCCCTGGTTTATTCTTTTAACCCTTCCAATGCTAAATTAAACCGATACCTGTTCTTAGTTTTGTCACAAAAGGTCTAGATATATCTTAAGAATAAAAGTACTTTAAAATGTGTTCATAAATATTAATCTAAAATTGCTGACTGTTCACTTTTGATAATCATTAAAAGATTAAGGTTTCTAAGAATTAACAAATTCTAATACATTAAAAACTAAATTCCCAGGAGAAAAGCGGAGGAGAAACAGACCTGAAATCTGCAGCCACCCTGGTGATTTAGAAGTTTAGAACTGTTTACTAGGCAGACTCAGCCCCTGAGAGCCAGGTCAAAGAAGTGGGGGCTAGATGCCTGAGCTGCCCGCTGCCCTGAAAGAAGAAGCAGCAGTAAGACAAGTAGGGAAAGCTGTAGATAGAGCTAGCGGAAGCTCCCTGTTTGCAAATGTACTGAAAGGGTTTAGTACCTGTTGCTGCTGGAAGAGGAGGGGTTAATATCTCCTTCCAGTGCACTCCCTTGAAAGAGGCCTGGTTGCTGCTCTGCCACAAAGGGAACTGGTAAAAAGGCAAAAAGCAGGGCCCTAAGGGTTAACAAAAAAGCACTCTCCCTGGACCTGGGAACTATCAGGACTTTGAAATTCTCCAAGAGAGGAGGAGTCTGACTCAGACTAGACAAAACCTCGTTGGGTTAGAAAAACCGGAGGCTGCATATTAAACTTATAGACTGCAGTTTACTGGGCAGAGGTCCAAGCCCAATTATATAGGGGTTAAGCTACCTTGTACAGCAAAACAACTTTCTCCTGTGCCAGAATACATTTTAAGAAAATTGTATAATAGACTCAGATGATGCCTGCATCTTCATAAACATGGCTTCAGAAAGACAAGGACAATTTTACCTTATATAGAAAGGTGAAAGAGTAGACTTTAGTCACCTCCCTAAAATGTTTGTATAGCCCTACCATATCTCATGTTTAGTAGCGGAGGATTTGACTGCCTGAAGAGGCCATAATACCAATATTATATTTCATTGTATTAATGTGTTGTATTAACCTTCAATTCTCTTACAGGTTTAAATGTAGCTGTAACTGGAAATGTCCAGTCTCCCACACTGAGGAACATTGCTATAGCTATGTGTTAGCTGTCCTGGAAGGGGACTATGTGGGGTGAACTCCAAAAGTAAAGGGTGTCTAGCTGCCAAGAGGGCAGGTGCCCAACTGGGCAAAGGAGAATACCCATCAGGTTTTAGTCTCTATCGAGAGACAGTTGACAGTTGGCAGCCTGTATACTATCTTATAGGCCTGTGTGACCATGCCCATGTCAGAGGTGGCACAAAACCTCAACTGTAAAAAACTGGGAAAAGCCTGTTTAGAATAGAAGGTCTAAGGCATGGTTATGCATTTCTAAAAAACATAGAAAGAAGGTTTAAAGGCTGGTTTGAAAGTATAAAATTTAGAAAGGTTATATATATAATAAAAAAAAAATGTTGAAAAAAATTAATCAAATGATACAGGCCAGTAGGTCAGAAAGAGTAAATAATTTACATTCTGCCTCCCTAAACAGAGGGTAAATAGTTATGCCAAAGTACTTAGGGAAAATAATAAAAGAAATATAACAGTTACAAGGAAAATCAGAAGACCTTATGGCAGGTCAGTGGCTTTTTCTCCTTATGTAATTCCTCTGAAATTTGGCAATGCTTAATAAGTCATGGCAATACATTTCTTTGCATAAATTCAGTAAGACTGGTTTCCAATAGTAGTTTTATTGACCAAAAACTTTGACTGGAGTATCATATTTTAAGGAGCCCTATCTGAGCTCTGAAGACTTGAAGCCAATAAAAGTGCCACAGGAAAAGCCTGGTATCCTGCTCGAGAGCCCTGAAGATGGCTGGCGCTAGAGCGTCAGGCCCATGCCCTACCATCACTGGCGGTTGGTCACAGTAGAAGGGGAGCAATAAGGATGCCTCTGCATCCCTGCGAAACCCCCACACACTCTGGGCCGCAACGAGTAGGAGGGCTACTGAGATAGGCCTTAAAGCCTAGAGCGTGGGCTCAGGTAGAGTTGCTACAGGTGAGGGATTCACCTAACGCAGCAGATACTGCAGGCAGGCCTGATGGCAGCTAGATGGCTTGGCTTCCTGGCCCTACGGGGCACATTAAGGTTCAACCATGAAATTCCAGCAAAGGTAATCGGTTACCATTCTTGTTGTGTTTATGCAAACATCAGGCCAAATTAAATACAGTAAATAAATTGGTCTTGATTTGGCTTTTTGATAGCCATAGAGGAGTTTTAAGAAGAAAAATCCTATTTCAACAGAGGTTATTAAAACTGAAATGTTTTCTTTCCCTCCCACCAGACCATTTGTTACAATTTGTCTCTGCCAGGTCACAAGCCCACCTCCTTCTGTGCCCAGGCCTCATCATCCCTCTGACAGACAGCAAGGATCTCTTGGCTCTGAGAGAAACTTCTGTCCCTCCTCAGCACGAAGCAGCTACAGAAGAGAATTCAACGCCCATTTTCCCTGAAAGAATTCAGAGCCAGGATCCTTGAGGTAATATAATAAGCAGTTAGACAGACATGAGCAGAGCAAGGACAATGGGCCAACTGGCACTGACTCCCCAGAAGCAGGAGGGAACTAGGCTGCAGACAAAGCAGCCCAGGAGGCTGCCCTAAAACCAGTGGGGCCTTTACAGATTCTAGTGACTCTTCCAGACCTTGTGCTACTCATCTCACCAGTTTACTCAAGTTCTTTCAGGTTTTACAGTCTACCCAGCAAGCAGACCAGAAGCACGTCCAAGATGATCTGCCTGTATCCAGTTCATCCCTTCCAACCTAGTGACACTGAGTAAAGAAATTTGCCACCCAAGGATTGAAAGGACCACCCCCACGGCAGTCAGGTCGACGGGATCCCGACGTGGCTTCATCACACCCGGCTTAAGACAGCCCAGGCAAAATAAAGAAGTCTAGGACTCAGTAGACCCTCATATCCACCCCCTTATAGGTCCTCTTATTACATTGCTTTTAATTCTTACTTTTGGGCCCTATATCTTAAACCGACTGGTCACCTTTATCAGAGAAGGAATAAGTGCTGTGCAAGTACTAGTGCTCAGGCAGCAATACCAGTCTCTCCGCCAGAGAGATAGTTTCAAAAAGAAATGTCTAGAGACAAAAGTTCCATGATTAGAACTTACCAAAAAGCAAATGGGGGAATGAAAGAATGTTACAAACTGCACAGGCCCAGCTGCCAGGCCTAGCTGCCTGTTTCATCTCAACTCCCTAGGCTTCCCCCACTAGAGATAGGAACAGAAGGGAGTAACACCCTCTCAAGGCTGCTCCTCCAGGAGATAGCCCCAACAAAGGGCAGGCTGAGTAAACAAGGCTTCAATCAACCTTGAGATAAACAGGTTGTAAAAACACCAGGCAGGAATGCCCTATCCCTATCAAGACACAAACCAGACCCTTTGAAATTTCTTTGTTCTTACCCTCCTGCATGCAACCCCTCCCTAATGTATAATTTTTGCATATAAATAGCTGAAAGACCCCTTGCTGGGCGCCCAACTCCTCTGCTCCTGCATGAGTACGAGTTGAGCCCCAGCGCGCTAGAATAAAGCCTCTTGCAGTTTGCATCAAGTGACGTCTCCTGCGGATGATTGGGGTCGCCGTCAATCTATGGGACAGAGTGAGGGTCCCTCTTGGGGGGTCTCACAGGAGAGGGATAGAGAGTTAGAAACATCAATGAGAGAGAAACATCGATCAGCTGCCTCCAGCACACTCCCCACTGTGGATGTGCCTGCAACCAAGGTACATGCTCTTGACAGGAATTGAACCCGGAACCTTTGAGTCCGCAGGCTGATACTCTATCCATTGAGCCAAACTGATTAGGGTGAGAACGTGAAGTTTTTTAATGGAACATTCCTAATTCTCTCACTAATAGGTCTATGATACCAAGTTACTCAGCCAATTCTACACTTGGATTAATCATCTGTAAAATACGGATAACAAAATACCTACCTTGTACGGTTTGTGAAGACTTAACTATAGAATGAATGTATCTGGCATATAATATCTGGCTATTTTTGTCAGGGTTATAATCATTACTACTACCATCATCATTATTATTATCATCAGGAGTGGTGAATATTTAAGCTCAATATGTATGTGGGATGAGAAGAGATCATGTGGGGCCTTGTTCCAATACTAATCAATCTGTACTTTAATCTGCACATACTGGAGAACATTGAAGGAGTTTTAAGCAGAGACATTGCCCAAGCTTTGATGAACTTAGCTTTGGTGGATGGTGAGGAAGTTTAGAAGAAAAAAAAAAGATCAAGAAGGATCACATTGTTTTCAACAGAAACTGTGGTGTTGGGATGCATACTAAAAATTCTAATCCTAGACATCCTCAATATATAGGTTATATAGCAGTTGAGCAAGATAATATTTTATCAGATAATAGCTGATCAGAGATGCCTCTTGATATCTCAGAGATACCTCCTCAGCAATCCCAGAGCTGCCTAAGATTTGGAATACCTCTAGATCTAACCGCCCGGAAGTCTTTCTATTTTGGAAATAAAACAGTCACACCGGCTACGAGTAGGCAATGGGATGAAGAAAAACATCAAAGTTCTAGGCTGAAGCCATAACATAATAGAGATGAAAAATGCACAAAATTAAGCATTTTTCTATTAAAGATATACTTTGAAATGGGTTTAGGAAAGAATTAAATGTCTGGTAGAAATAATAGTACAAAGAAAACTTAATGCTCTCAGATTCTTCTATCCTTCCCTAATCTAGACTCACAGCTTTAAAAGTTCTATTCCTCTATTGCCAAATTATCAAATTGATACTACCTCTGTGATCACAATTTTTTTTTTACTGTGGTTAATGATCAACAAAATCCATGAATGTCCTTAAGGAGCTTAAAATTCATCTATAGAACTAAGGCCTAAATACAAAAAAATCACTAGAGGGCAATGGAAGACAGGCTACAAGCAAATGCTAGAATAAGTGAAATAGTAGAATACCAGTAAGAGAAGTGGCTCACTTGGACACCAGGAATCTGAAGGAACAGTAAAAACTGGGTGGGTCAGCAACATTATCAAATGTATGGAGTCAAGACACACTATAGGAATGGTTTAATAAATTATAATATACTCACACTTTATGACACTATAAAGTATTTTTTAAAAATGAGATAGCTATATCATAACAGCTTACTTGGAGGAATTTCCAAGATATACCATTAAATGAGAATTCTGAGAAGTGTATGTAGCATAACCTCACTTGTGTAAAACAAACAAAATCTCCCATATATGTGTTTATATGTATAGTTATGTAAGGAAGTACACCAGACTATAAATATTGGTTTGAGAGTAGTGGTGGGTAGAAGGTTCTGATGGAGGAGGGTAGTATAGGTAATAGGAAGGGGAAAGAGTAAGAAAAAGACAACACTTACAGTCAAATTTTTGAGCAAACACTTAAAAAAACAGAGTGAGAAATAATGGTCTTGAAACAACAAGGACTATTTCACCAGAGCCTGATTGGAAGAAGCCTAGGAACACAAAGAGGAGGATCAAGAATTCTGTCAGATCCTTCTCTTAGCTACCATTTATGGTTATTACAAGTTCTGTAGGCAGAAGGAATTGAAAATTGACAGAAGAGTCCTTTGGGTACTATTTTGATTTAGATTTATGGAAGTATATATAACAAATCATAATGCATTATTATAAAATATTTTCTCTGTCTTTATACTATCTATGTAATAAAAGCCTAAGTGACCATTACAGCGGAATGACCAGAATGACCAGTCACTATGATGTGCACTGACCACCAGGGGGCAGATGCTCAACGCAGGAGCAGGCCTAAGCCAGCAGGCAGACATCCTCCAAGGATTCCTGGACTGCAGGAGGGCTCAGGCCAGGCTGAGGGATGCACCCCCCAGTGTACGATTTTATGTATATTATAAAATTCCCCATATCTTTAAATGGAATGAAGTCTAGGAGATAAGACTGAATATGTATGTAAGCAGTACACTCTTGAAGTTGGCAGTTTTATATTTGTAGTAGTTGTTTGTTTTAAAATTCTCAATAAAAATTTGTTTTCATTTGGTTGAGCCTCTCTTGTGGTATCCACAAGAGCTAAAAGTTAGCACAGCTATTAAGGTACCAAAGAATGTACTTCATAGAAGAATTCTTTAGTTTAATACATCTTATTTGGCAAGGCTCAAGTTTGTTTTAAATTCTGAACGTATTATTTTGGTGACTTTTTCCTATTTTTCTTATAAGGACTTCTAAATAGGGTCAGATAAAGAGTTTTATCACTATGTTTCCCATGAAACATCTGCGTAACTTTGGAAAAGTCACTCTAGTCCTATAAGTGTGTCATTGTCATAGTCTAATGTGGCTAGAAGCTCAAAAGATCTGTTTCTGCCAATCATAAAAATCTAGTGTCCTACAAAATCACCACATATGACTTAAGCTCAAACTAGGTTGATGGTCTTCAGTCACATGACTTTTTTTATCTAATAAAAGAGAAACATGCAAATTGGCTGTACCCCCACCACACTCACAAGCCATGCCCACCAGCCAATCTGGAGCGAGTATGCAAATAAACACAACCAAGATGGCGGCAGCCATGGAGCTCGAGCAAACAGGAGGCTTCAGTTGCCCCTGGTGATGGAGGAAGTCAAGCTTCCTGCTTTCCCTGGCTGGCTGTGGGCTCCACTCAAGGCTACAAAGTTTCAATTATAGAAGATAAATAAATCCCAGATATCTGCTTCCAGCTGCTGTGGCCTCCACTCAAGGAGGGTCTAGGAGCCTGAGTTGCCTGGGGCCATGGCCAGCTGGCAAACAGCCATCAACCACTCACCCAGGCTGGCCAGGCACCCCAGTGGGGACCCCCACCCTGTATGGGGTGTGACCTGCCTGCAAACAGCCCTCAGCCCCTCACCCAGGCTGGCCAGGTACCCCAGTGGGAATCCCCACCCTGAAGGGGGTGTGGCCAGTTTGAAAACAGCCCTCAGCCCCTCACCCAGGCTAGCCATACCCCCCCAGCAGGAACCCTCACCCCATGGGGGCATGGCCGGCCTGCAAACCACCACAGGTCCCTCGCCCAGGCCTCCTCATGCCCCAAGGGAACCCCCACCCTGATCCGAGACACCCTTCAGGGCCAACCAGCCAGCCCCCACCCATGCACCAGGCCTCTAGCTATACTAATATAAGGGTAATATGCTAATTATACTGGGAGATCTTCCAGGAGAACATCTGGACATTCTTCTCGACAAAGTCAGGGTCACGGGGCCGAGGTAGAGGCAGTTAGAGGCCAAGAGGGGAGGGCAGTTATGGGTGATCAGGCTGGTGGGGGTAAGCAGACCAGCAGGGGGGCCAGTTGGGGGCAAGCAGGCTATCAATGGGGGTCAGTTGGAGGTGATCAGGACAGCAGGGGGGCAGTTTGGAGTGAGCAGGCCAGCAGGGGGGAAGTTGGGGGCGAGCAGGCCAGTGGAGAGGGAAGGTGGGGGCAAGCAGGCCAGCAGGGGGGGCAGTTGGGGGTGATCAGGCTGGCAGGGGGGGCATTTGCGGGCAAACAGGCCGGCTGCGGGGTCAGTTGGGGGCGAGAAGTCCGGCAGGCAGAGTGGTTAGGGGCAATCAGGCAGGCAGGCAGGCAGGTGAGCTGTTAGGAGCTAGCAATCCCAGATTGTGAGAGGGATGTCTGACTGCAGGTTTAGGCCCAATCCCTGCAAATTGGCAGTATGACTTCCTTCCAGGGGTACCAGACTGGAGAGGGTGCAGGCCAGGCTGAGGGACACCCCCTCTTCTGTGCATGAATTTCGTGCACTGGGCCACTAGTTCAGTATATAATGCAGATAACTGTGCATAAAACAAAATAATAATCCTTGATAAATATATTGAATGAATATTTATTGGCAGTGTTTGGGGAAGTAGTTAGCAATATTGCTATACCTTTGCTGAAATAAAAAAAAAAAAATCTCTCTGCACAGTTGTCAGTCTTTCAAATATTGAAACCATCGATTGAAAAAAAAAGTTATTGGTTATTGGTTTCTTACAGCTTTATAACTTCACTGATTACCTTGTGCTTATCTGAGATCTACTCAAATGCTTCTAGCAATTAAATTCCTTTCCTTGCTTCTACTTTTGAGCATCTCTATAGTACACATGTAAAAACTGGAGGAAAATCACCAGACTCAAATTTTCAGAAAGGGAAAAAGGAAGCAAAGATTAATCTTTAGCTAATATATAAAGCTTTTTGCTATATTGAAATTAACTCTCAACATTTATAGGCAAAATATCAAAGGTCATAGAGGGGAGGGATATGCTCATTATTTTATGACTAGAAGCCCGTTAAACAGATTTGTGTACTGGTGGGGGGCATGACCTGTGGAGATCAGCCCACTGTGGGAGTGCCGCTCATCCCAGTTAGCCAAGCAGTGCTCCCACTGTGGGAGGGCACTGACCACCAGGGGGCAGGTCCTGCGTTGAGCAACTGCTCCCTGGTGGTCAGTGTGTATCATAGCAACTGGCCGACCAGTCATTCTGGTCCTTGCACCATTCAGTCACTGGGCTTTATATATATACTAGAGGCCCAGTGCACAAAAATTTGTGCACTCAGGGGGGAGGGGGTGTCCCTCAGCCTGGCCTGTGCTCTCTCGTAGTCTGGGACACCTCAGGAGATAACGACCTGCTGGCTTAGGCCTGCTCCCGGGTGGCAGTGGGCAGGCCCAATCCCTAGGTGCAGCCCCTGGTCGGGCTCAGAGCAGGGCCGATTGGGGAGTTGGGGTGCCGCCCCCTGTCACTCACAGAGCAGGGCCGTTCAGGGGGTTGAGGAGCTCCCCCCTGTCACTCACAGAGCAGGGCCAATAGGGGAGTTGGGGCACTGCCCCCTGTCACACACAGAGCAGGGCGGATCAGGGGGTTGGGGCACCGCACCCTGTCACACTCAGGGCAGGGCCGATGGGGAGGTTATGGCTCTAACCTGTCACACACAGAGCAGGGCCTGTGGGGGGGGGTGGTTTGGGGTGCTGCACCCTGTCACACACAGAGCTGCAGGGCGATCAGGGGGTTGGGGAGCTCCCCCCTATCAGGCAGAGAGCAGGGCTGATCAGGGGGTTGGGGTGCCTTCCTCTGTCATGAACAGATAAGGGTAAATAGGGAGGTTGTGGCCCCACCTCCTGTCACACAGAGCCGCAGGCCGATCAGGTGGTTTGGGCGCTGCCCCCTGTCACGCTGATCCTGGTGCCGGGAGGCCTCACGGCTCCGCTGATCCCAGTGCTGGGAGGCATATTACCCTTTTACTATATAGGATAGAGGCCTGGTGCATGGGTGGGGGCCAGCTGGTTTGCCCTGAAGGGTGTCCTGGTTCAGGGTGGGGGTCCCGCTTAGGTGCCTGGCCAGCCTGGGTGAGGGGCTCAGGGCTGTTTTCAGGCTGGTGAGTGACTAAAGCTCCTAACTGCTCCTTTTTTTCTTTTTTTTTCTTTTTATTCTGGGCCAGCTTTAGCTCTGAGGCTTGGCTCCAGCTCTTAGGCCTCTGGTGCTGAAAGCAGGTATCTGGTTTGTTTGGGTTCTATAATCGAAACACTGTTTCAACTCCAGCTCTCAGATCCGGGCTGGCTGAAAGCAGGTTTCTGGGGTTTTGTTTAGCTTCTATATTTGTAACAATGTTTCAAACTGCAAGCTCAGAGGCCCGCAGCGGCAGGCAGGGAACGTTGGTTTCCTCCATCACTGAAGCAAGCAAGCCTCCTGTTCGTTTCAAGCTACCTGGCTGCCGGAAACCATCTTGGCTGGCAGTTAATTTGCATATTGCCCTGATTAGCCAATGGTAAGGGTAGCAGAGGTATGGCTAATTACCATGTTTCTCTTTTATTAGCTAGGATACTAGAGGCCCGGTGCATGAAGTCTATGCACAAGGGGGTTGGTGCCCTCGGGGGATGTCTGTGAGAATCAGGCCTAAACCAATAGTTGTTCATCCCTCATGCAATCTGGGATGCTGCATGCACTAGTGACCATACTTTTCATACAGGTAAAAGGCCTCTTGCTATTGTATGGGCAGCTACATTTGTTTGCCCTGATTATAAAAAGTAGTACATAACATGATCCTTCTGAGGCAGTGGTACCATTTTCCCCATCTTATAGATGGAAAAACTGAAGCAGAGAGAAGTTAAGTAATTGGCTTTGTCACACAGTTATAAGTGTCAGAATCAGGGTTGACCACAAAATGTGCAAGCCAGAGTCCATGAATATCATCACCGCATCATCCTGTTTTTTTCAGTGTTAGAGTAGCCTTGTCAGGTTTTAATTTTTAAACCTAAGAGACTGTTCCCAATATATAGGGTAGGGTCCCTAGGCCTGGCTGGCGATCAGGGCTGAAATTCAGGACAACCAGTGGGCGGGGCAACTGGGGGGCCCCCGCTGGCACTTGCCTTGGCTGGCAGCCTGGTGCCACCTGCTCTCTAGCCACACCCCTCTCTGAGGGAGGCGACTGGCAGGGTGCTTACTGGCCGGCCAATCATCACTGCCAGTTGCCTCCCTCTCAGGGGGCAGACACTCAATGCAGGAGCTGCCCTGGTGGTCAGTGCACATCATAGCAACTGGTCATTCTGCTGTTTGGTTGATTTGCATATTAGGGTTTTATTATATAGGATGCCCTTCTGAGAGAACTTTGAGGCAATTCCTGACCAATTTGGGAAGAATACCCAATCTCTGGTATATTGCCTTGTATTTGTTACTAAGGAAATGTTCTAATGGCATTCATAGAGAATTAGTACAGTTGACACATCATAACATAAATCTTTCTTCTTAGTCCTCTATAATGAGAACTAAGATGAAGAGAATAGTTTCCACATCAACATTTCTGGTACATTTCAGAAGCATATTAATTCACTTTGATGTACTTGCTATATTCAATTCCAAAAACTTTTACAAATTCACCTCTTTAGCAAATGGCTAAATGGGGAGCTTATTTAATCCTCAGGGGTAAAGGGAAGCATCACAGTAAAACTACATAAATACCACTAGCGTGGATCTTGTAAACAATTCAGAAATAAACCTTTATGAAGTTTGCCTTTCAATATAACTGGGGAGAAAAAAAGGAACATAAACTATTGAATGGTGGTCATAATGACCCTCAGAGAAGATTCCCTATAGATAGGGGGAAGATCAAAGAGAAAATTGTGGATGTTATTTCTATTCTCCAAATGATTCCTTGCTTGAAATTTCCCAGATACCAGCTAGAACATATTGGTGTATAGTTACATGCTAGGTCAGTAGGTAAGTCTGTCAGCTCCACTTGATGTCATCAAATATGTGAGGCATTTTCATGTGGAAGATAAAGTAAACTTATTGTGTGTGACTACAGAGGTTTAACTAGAGAAAAAAGTAATAACAAATTATTTTTATTTCTTATTTTTTGTTAATCCTCACATGAGGCTATGTTTCCCATTGATTTTTAGAGAGAGTGGAAGGGAGAGATGGAGGGGGAGGAAGGGAGGGAGGAAGAGAGTAGACGTACATCAATGTGAGAGAGACACATCAATCTGTTGCCCCCAACACTTGGCCTGACTTGGTCAGGGATGGAACCTGCAACCCAAGTAAATGCCCTTGACCAGGAAGCAAATCTACAACCCTTTGGTGTGTGGGCTGGTACTCTAACCATTGAACACATGTTCCAGTGATATTTTTATTTTTTGAATGCAATCAAAGAATATCTATTTGGAAACAGCATTTGTTAGTTTAGGTGGAATTTATGTGCTGGGTTAAATACAATTGCATGGCTTCAAAAATACCTTATTATTTTGATTGGCCTTCCTCCCATGGGATTCCTGTCACTATAATCACCATTCAGCTAGATTTAGTAAAGAGTTAGCATATGACTGAGCAAAATGAATGAGCATTGAAGAAGATTGCAGGATTAAAATGATTAAATGACATTTTTAAACATTAAGCTTTTCCAAATTAGCAAGCTTTATTGCCTAGTTATACATTTCACATGCATTTCTTGAGCACTTTCTGTCAGTCAGGCACTGTGATAAACTCTGGGAATAGATAAAAAGGAAAACAACCCTTTTCTTGGATTTATAACATTAAAAAATAGTAACTTTAGTGAAGACATGTATTTGTATTTAACAAACAGTATCCCCTCTTCTAAGTGATTGGAAATAAACCACAAGCAGATGGAAGAGGAAGTAACAGAAACTATGTGTCATTGGAACAAAGAATGTTCCACTGTCTTTAAATAAATATATGGTTATGTAAGGTGTGAGTACATTACTTTTTTTCTTTAAATGAAAATAAGTAAACAAATAAATAAAACAAGATAATGCATTTAGGAATCACAAAATGATACTATGAACATTTTATTCAAATTTAACACACTTGCCACTGTGATTAATTTAATTCAAGTCTTTTGAAGCAGGTGAAAAAATCCAAAGAAAAATTCAGAGGAAAAACAGAAATACAGATATCTTCTTTTAGTAAAATCATCTTTAAAATATGATAATATAACTGAGCCTATAAGTGTGCATAGGTAGTGCTTACTCCAAATAAATGTTTGACACTGAGACATTGTAATCTGAGGACTGTGAATGGGCTTCACAAGTCTATAAATCCCCTGAAAATGTATGCAAAACCTGTGTGTATGTGTATTATTTTTCCTGTGGAAGGATTTCACAGTTTTCTCCAGATTCTCAAAAATTGCCTATGACCCACTGTACCTTCCTAATCCACCCATTGAAAAGTTTTTTTTTAAATAACTTTTTTTAAGGTAACATGGTGAGAGATACCAAACATGTGACATGGTCTATCCCAGGGGTGGGCAAACTTTTTGACTCGAGGGCCACAATGGGTTCTTAAACTGGACCAGAGGGCCGGAACAAAAGCATGGATGGAGTGTTTGTGTAAACTAATACATGTTAACACTGCTGCTGGTAAAGGAGCGGAGGGGAGAGCAAGAGAACCCTTCGCTCTTTCGGCTCCGCGGGCCGGATACAACAGCCGATTGGGCCGGATCCGGCCTGCGGGCCGTAGTTTGCCCACGGCTGGTCTATCCTGTATAATAAAAGCCTAATATGATAAGTGTCCAGTCCACTGGTTGGCCATTCAACCAATCAAAGTCTAATCTACACTAATAAAAGAGAAAAATGGTAATTGGCGTACAGCGATACCTTTTTCATTGGCTAATCAGGGCTATATGCAAATTAACTGCCAACTAAGATTGCCAGTTAACTGCCAACTAAGATTGCCAGTTAACTGCCAACAAGATGGCGGCTAATTTGCATATGTAGGCACAATGCAGGGAGGCGAAAGGGAAAGCAGGAAGAAGCCCCCTGCCACTGACAGTGATCGGAAACCCAGGGGGGAGCTAAGAGCTGGGGGGCAGGGCAAAGGCGGAGAGAATCAGGCACCTTTGCCTCCCTGGCCAGTGATAGCAGGAAGTAGGGGTGGAGCCAGCGATGGGAACTGGGCACGGTCGAAGCTGGCAGTCCCAGGAGCTAGGGTCCCTTGCCTGGGCCCAAAGCAAAGCCCACAATCGCGGCGCCCCCCGCTGCCACTGCAGGTCCCCGCTGCCTGGGCCGGACACCTAGGCCAGAGGCGTTAGGCCTGGGCAGGGGCGGAGCCTGCAACCGCGGGGAACTGGGGGTCCCCTGCCTAGGCCTGACACCTCTGCCGGAGGCCTCAGGCCTGGTCAAGGGGCCGATCCGGTGATTGGTGATCGGAGGGTGATGAGGGTCAACTCCTCTGGCTGAGGCATCAGGCTTGGGTGGGGGGCGGAGCCGGGGATTGGGGGGATATGATGGTCCCCTTGCCCAGGCCTGAAGCCTGGGTCAGAGGCATCAGGCTTGGGCAAGGGGTGGAGCAAGCGATCAGAGGGAGATGGGAGTCCCTTGCCCAGGCATGATTCCTGGGCCAGAGGCCTCAGGCCTGGGCGGGGGCCAGAGCCAGTGATCGGGGGGAGATGGGGGTCCCCTGTCCAAGCCTGACACCTCTGACAGAGGCGTCAGGCCTGGGCAAGGGGCTGATCAGGCGATCGGAGGGTGATGTGGGTCAACGCCTGAGGGCTCCCAGTATGTGAGAGGGGGCAGGCTGGGCTGAGGGACACTCTCCCCCCTACCCCCCCACCCAGTGCACGAATTTCGTGCACTGGGCCCCTAGTATGCTAATAATATGCTAAGGCCACTCAAATGCTGGCTATGATGTGACCACCAGGGGGCAGACACTCTGACCTGTACATTAGCTTACTGCTGGGGTCAGGCTGATCGTGACTGAGTGAGACAGGCTGGACATGCCCTGGAGCCCTCCCGCAGTCCCTCTCTGACTGGCCAACCTCCTGCGTCCCTCCTCGGCCCAGATTGTGCACTGGTGGGCTCCCTCATCCTGCCCTTCACCCTCTCGCAACCTGGGGCCACTTGCGGGATGCCGGAGGGCCCGATCCTGCAGGCCAGGCCAAGGGACCCCACAAATTCATGCATCAGGTCTCTAGTTGGCAACATAAATGCTTTGTAATACAGGTAAGAATATAATCACTTAAGCACTTCAGCAAAGTGCCAGGGCTTGTATGAGCCAATTTATAAATGACAGGAAGTCAAGGTTGTACCTTGAAAAAAACACTTGAAATTCTCCTGATGATATTATATTTATATACATGATTAATAGGATTCAAGTAGATTAAAATTTGCTACCTCCAAAAGGAATCATAGATTGTAGAACTGAACCAAGCCAGGTTTGAGGCTACTTAACTTTAAATCATTTTGGGAGAGACTCAGATATATGTTGATTACTTATGGAGGGTCTTTGTTTAAAAGCCTATTGGTTTTAAAGGAGGACTTTAGAGGGGGATAAAATTAGAACTTTAATAATTGTAACCCTATCTTAGGACCACTCCAGGAACAATAAATACTGGTTCACTTACATGCCAGCACGTACAGCATTTAATGTTTAAATATGCATTTAAATAATCTTCCCTATTACTAAAGCTATCACCACCCCCAATGAAATCCCATTCAGTATTCTATTTGTTCCAAAAGGTCTGGCAGAATTCATAGTTTGAATTCACCAACTAAATCTCAAATAATATATCTACCAATTATTCCCATGTATCACTGATCATACAGAAAGAGAGGATATGTTTGATCCATTCCATTCTTTTTTTCAGGAGTGGAGGTTTATGTGTACCTGCTAGAGATTTGTGGTTTGCATTTGATGACTGGTTGGGGGAAGAGTATGGGGATAAATTTGAGCTAACTGGTTCAAACAAAGACTGAATATTTTTTAAAATTGATTTTTAGAGAGAGGGGAAAAGAGAGAGGGAGAGAGAGAGGAGAGAGAGATTTGTTGTTCCATTTATAGTATGTGCCCTGACCAGGGATCAAAGTCCAACCAACAAAGCTACCTGGCCAGAGCTCAAAGACTGACTCTTTAACTATGATTCCATCCTAACATGGGTCCCATCAACTAAACTAAGCTTCTTGGATAGTGTCCCAATCCTATAATACTAAAGAAGTAATATGCAAATTAACCACCACACCCTCATACAATATGGCTGCCCCCATGTGGTTCAAGATGGCCACCACAAGATGGCCGGCAGAGGAGGGCAGTTGTGGGTGGCCAGGCCAGCAGGCAAGGGCAGTTAGGGTTGACCAGGTTGGCAGTGGAGGGCAGTTAGGGACAATGAGGGTGGCAGGAGAGGGCAGTTAGGGATGACCAGGCCAGCAGGGGAGGGCCGTTGGGGGCAACTGGGCCTGCAGGGGAGAGCAGTTAGGGGCGACCAGGCCAGCAGGGTAGGGCAGTTGTGGGGGACCGGGCCGGCAGGGGAGGGCAGTTGGGGGCAATCAGGCCAGCAGGGGAGCAGTTAGGTATTGATCAGGCTGGCAGCGAGTGGTTAGGGGGTGATCAGGCTGGCATGCAGAGTGGTTAGGGGCAATCAGGCAGGCAGGCAGGCAAGCAGTTGGGAGCCAGCAGTCCCAGATCATGAGAGGGACATCCAACTGCCAGTTTAGGCCCGATTCCAGATTGGAGAGGGTGCAGGCTGGGCTGAGGGACACTCTTCTCCCCCACCCCAGTGCAGGAATTTAGTGCAACGTGCCTCTAGTATGAAAATAAATCTTTAAATATGATCATAAGAATTCAGTTTTCCTGGCCCCCTCCTCCATCTTTTTTTCTCTGGTTCAACCTCTTTTTTTTTTTTTAAATTTGTATTTATTACTAGAGGCCTGGTGCATGAAATTCTTGCATGGGGGGGTCCCCTCTGCCCAGCCTACACCCCCTTGCATTCTGGGACCCCTCAGGGGATGTCTGACTGCCAGTTTAGGCCCAGATTCCTGCAGGATCAGTCCTCAACCGGCAGTGGGAGATCCCTCTTGCAATCTGGGACAGCTGTCTCCTAACTGCTCACCTGCCTGATTGCCCCTAACCCCTCTGCCTGCCTGCCTGCCGTATCACCCCTAATAACTCTCCTGCCTTCCTGATTGCCCCTAACTACTCTGCCTGCCTGCCTGATCTCCCCTAACCTCTTCTGCCTTGGCCCACGCCCACCACGGCAGCTGCCTCTGCCTCAGCTCTCGCCCCTTGTAGCTTTGTCCAGAAGGTTGTCTGGAAGAACATCCGAAATGATGTCCGGAAGGTCGTTCGGCTATCCAGTCTAATTAGCATATTACACTTTTATTATTATAGATTGTTATTGTTATTAGAAATAATTGTTTTTCTCCACCAGGATATAAGAATTTTGGTAAAGGTGTCTTGGAAGAATCTAATCCTTTATTCTTTCCACTGCCCTACAATCAAGTACTGTAAGGAGTTGGGAAAAATAAAAGGAAAATTTTCAGAATAAATGGCTAAAAACATTATTTCATTAAAACTAGTATATATATATATATATATATATATATATATATATATATATATTCCATTTCATTTTTGCTCATCAGGGTCCTCCTAGGTATACAGTTTGGAAATCATCATAAATATTTATCCTTATCTTTGAACCAACATCTAAATGCAAGACTAATTAATGGGTCCTGAGCACTTGTACAGAACAGATAACAGGTTTATTTGTTTATTGCCTGCATTCTCCCCACTGGAATGTTAGCTTTATGAGAACACAGACTTTGTTCTGTTCACTAACACATCCCTTCAACCTAAACTGTGCCAGGAACATATTAGATTTTTGGCAGATGTTTTCTAAATGCATAAATGAATGAATATGATTCCTGTCTCTTATAGGCATACCCAAATACATTTTGCTAGGAAATTCCATTTGGGTTTTTATCTATAAATAAGATCCCATGTATAATATGACATTTTTTACATTGGCAAATTAGGTTTTCTGATTTAATTCAGAAACCACTATGCCAAAGTCACACTTTCCCAGAGAATAATGGGCATTTTCCTGGTTATCATCTGTTTATAATTCTCCAGCCTCTTATGTCCATGACACTCCATGGATACTGCCTGTCCTTGATTGTGGTTAAGATTTTATTTAAGAAGTTTATAAATTGGTGTATATTTTAAGCCTCAGTTTTTGAAGCACCCTTTGTTACATCACATGAGTGTAATTTTTCTTTTTCTTTTTCCCTTTTTTCCTCCAAACCCAAAGAGTAGACATTAAAAATCCCCTCCATGCTGAAACCGGTTTGGCTCAGTGGATAGAGCGTCGGCCTGTGGACTGAAAGGTCCCAGGTTCGATTCCGGTCAAGGGCATGTACCTGGGTTGCGGGCATATCCCCAGTAGGAGATGTGCAGGAGGCAGCTGATCGATGTTTCTCTCTCATCGATGTTTCTAACTCTCTATCTCTCTCCCTTCCTCTCTGTAAAAAAATCAATAAAATATATTTAAAAAAAAATCCCCTCCAAGAAGTTGGGACTTTGACTAGATCAAACCCTCTTGTTGGAAGTTGTATTGTTTGTTCAAAACAAGACAAAAGTATAATCTTCTAAAGGTCACGCTGGTTCCCAGGGTTACCAATTTTCCCCTTCTGTAGTTCTAATAAAAAAAAGTGCATGTACTGTTAAAATAGAGACACTTCAGGGACCAGAAATTAAATAGACTATCACAAGGTAACCGGGATACAAACAGATGGACAAATGCTGGATCTTCAGCTGTATCATTCCATGGGGTGTCCTTTAGCCAGTTTGAATGTCTCTGAGGATGAAAGCCTTTACACCTGACACATCTGTGTTTTAGATAGCTTGCCTTTAAAATGACTTTTCTGAGTGTTATTGGAAACAACAACATTACGATAATGGCAAGAATGACAGTGAGGTGTGCACAAGGGAAGCAAAATAAATGAAATCAATTAGTATTATAAATATTGGTTCCTCACTCTCATGTCTTTCATAGCAATTACATACCCACAGCATCTTGAGACTCCAAGTATTAACCACCTTGCTTTGATCAGATAACAAAAACTAGAACAAAATAAAAGAGAAAGAAATGGGGTCCAGCCAGTGTGGCTCAATGGTTGAACATTGACCTATGAACCAGGAGGTCAGGGTTTGATTCCTGGTCAGGGCACATGCCCAGATCCCAAGCTTGATCCCCAGTAGGGGGCATGTAGGAGGCAGCCGATCAATGATTCTCTCTCATCATTGATGTTTCTATCTCTCTTTCCCTCTCCTTTCCTCTCTGAAATCAATAAAAAATTTTAAAAAAGAAATGGGTGCCTGTATTTTGCTATTTTTAATCACTGTCTCTTTCTAATGCTACTTGAATTTATAGAACAAAAAAAATTTAAAAACCATCCAAAACAATCTATAGGGTGGGGCAAAAGTAGGTTTACAGCTGGGAATACGTAAAACATAGTTTATTCTTATATTATTATTTATTAATTATTGTATTGTTTTCCATACAGACAACTGTAAACCTATTTTTGTCCCACCCTGTATTGCTCGTGAAAACTGAAAAAAATAATTCATTCAGAAAATAAAATGGTAGTTTAAATAAGCCCATTTAATAAAAAAGCGGATGCTTCATTTTACTTGATTTAATGGAAAAGCACTCATAGCCCAGTAGAAATGAAGAAAAAATTGCATAACCAACAGCCCTATTAAAAATGGGCAGTAGGAGAATATATCATTTTGAGGTCAACTGTCATTCTGTTTCAACGGGTCCCTTAGCAGATCACAGAACAGATGGAAAAGGCCAGTATGACATGACTCTCTGACTTAATTATAGCATTACCAAGACAGCACATGGACTTTGTATGTACTGGATAATTTTTATTCAGTGAATTTATTTGCACATAAATTCTGTGATGTGCCTCATTTCATTTTACATTACCTTCAATATTTATATTTCACTTTAATTGAATCATTTTTATCTATGAATTAATAGGTCAGGCTGTTCTACCAATTATAGCTGATGCTTGTTGAAGTCCATATTAAAAAGGTGTGGAATATGGATTTATGTCTTATTCAAGATTCCTCAAGTTAGAACGCCATTACAGCTCTGCACAGAGCCACCATTCCTGCTCCTAGGGGGGAGGGTCTTAATGTACCAGGTATTTGACATCTAAGATCCAGGAGATGGCACCTATCTTTTGCTTTCAAGAAGCTGATCGGACTGCCAGATGGTTAAATGCACAGCAGGAGGCGGGAAACCTAGAGAGAACTCAATCAGTTTTGTGGGAAACATATCACCTTACAACCTTTACCAAAGTCAAATCCATGGGAGCTACTGATCTAATTTATTAAAAAAAAAAAAAAAGAGTTGGAGAAGCTCCAAGATTTTACTGCAAATCTATCACACACAATTCTGCATGGACATGGTACACATCACTAAAAAATAATTTAAAACTTCTGCAGACATAGGGGAGTATACTCTAAGTGCTAAATTTAGGTGACAGCACAGATAAAACAGGAGATGAAACACGGCCCAAAGAAACCAGCCCTTGACTTGGTCAAAGCCAGATTTTAGGTCCATAGTTCACAATATATCAGCAGCTGTAATTTAACTGGATTCCCAGAAGAGCAATAAAATGGTAGCTTTGGAAGAGGGCAGTAATATCACATACACCAGCTTCAGCTTCCACTCCAAAGTTTTGGATCTTATTATTGGTCTTTGCTAAAAGACAGATTTAATTTGAATTCAAATAAATATTAAGGCAAAGAGGGAAATGGGTAATGCTCTGATCACGAATATTTAAAGGTTATTTCATTTACTTGAAAACACTAGAATAATTCAAATGAAAGAGTATTTATTTTCTTTCACCTACATAGACACACAAATATTTCTTGAGCCCTTAATATATATATATTAAGGACTTTGCTGGTTAAAACAAATTTTACTTTTTCTTTGCAAAGAAGCTAGTTTGCATCCCATATTTTACAAATTAATTATAACAGTGTCAGAATCAGCAGTTAAGTAGTTAAGGGTATAGTAATTAAGAGCACAGGCTCTGGTGTCAGATTATTTGGGTTTGAGTCTTGCCCAACCACTTACCAGCCATGTGACCTTGGACATGTCACAACTTCATTGTGCCTAAATTTTCCTGTCAGTAAAAATTGGAACAGCAATAAAATCTACCTACAGGATTGATATGAAGATTACATAACAGTGTATGTAATATGCTTGAGAAGAGCTTTTTAAGTGTAGCTGTTTAATTACTATAGTCATCTTTATCATTATCATTATACTAATGGCTGTATCTGATACACCAGTCATTTCTTCTGCATTACCCAATAACTCTTTTAGCTTAAACTGCATTACTCAGCTGTACATTTTTTGTCAACATCATTTCTCCCCAGCAATATCTAGATAGATATCCATACTGGGAGTGAGTCAATCCAGTGACTGACAAAAGCTCATCTGATTCCCTCAAGAATTTGAAAAAAGAGAAACAAACGCTAGGTCAGAAATTATCTGACACTGGAAGTATAAGGTCTAAAAACATTTGAGAGCAGAGTATGTATGATAACGACCGAAAGCCCAGGTGAGCTGGAGGTATGGGAAAGTCCAAATTAATAACAAGACATAAGAAGTCATTCTGCAGAAGGCAGGATAAAGAAGCTGTGCTGAAAGAAGCAAAAGTGACAGATTGTATGGCTACAGAGAACAAGAAATGTATAGATGAGGTAACAATTTCCAATTCCCTGTGAGATGAGGTTCCTTGAGACTCCCTTTACCCTTAAATTGCATTTTCCTGAGCATGTGAGGGTTTCTGTTTCTGGCAATTAAGTAACTTCAAAGACACATAATGATATACATCAATTTGTATTCAATTCCTTCTGCTTTGTTCCTCGTTTCTTTTAAACCTTGCCTAATTTCTTTCCAACATGAAACATGGGTGTTCAGGTTGATTTATTAAACTCTATAAAACACAATTGAACCTTGTTATGACAGAGTTTGTAGCTAAAAACTTGGCTACATCACAAGACAAAGTGGGTCCTATGAATTGTAACAACAGCACTGAGCTTGGCTTCTCTGCAAGACTGGCATCTATAAAGCCTGTCCCCAAGACGGTGGCTTGGCGAACAAGTGTATCAGTAACTCACTTAAAAAAACATAGCTTTTAAGTCTACATAGTGGTAGATAATGAACAAAAAAACAGAAACACCAATCCATTTGATTTTTGCATCTGATTTTTATTAGGGTTCTGTAACACATATTTTTTGAACTACTGCACATGATGGATTTTTCATAATATGCTCACACATCTCTGCCTACAGTGAAATAGATATTTGTGTATGAGCTTCTGCAAACAAGTCAGCTATCATTTAAACTCCAAATCTGGAGAGATAAAAAGCAAAATATTTCAGAACAACAGAAATTGTGTATAAGCCATGGAGATTTTAGACTTCTGTATTATGGTTTTCTTTTATTTTTTTTTTTATATGGTCAAATTGATATTCCTGAACTAATTTAGAGCTGTAGTAACTAAAGGCTCGTCTGCTCAGACCAGTCAAGTGAGCAACCTTGTTGGAGTAAATTTAGGCCTAACACAAATTTGGCTTCAATTTACTTTCACATTTGAGAATGGAGTGTTACTCAGTCTTACCAGAATATGGGAGAGGAGCTGCCTGAAGCTGTTCTTTCTTCTCATCTCACCAGGCCCACCATCAAAGGAACCTTGCAATATTGCCTTCTTTTAGGCTATCAGGGCTGATGGACCTGAGGTTTGGTGACAACATAGATTAACACCATATTCAGTGGCTTTTTGTTTCTGGATCACCAAAGGCTCCATTTAAATTACTGGATAATGCCACCTCAAATATTTTATTGAACTAGTCACAGCACACACAGAATATTTTGTTCTTTACAGTGGGGTGAGAACTTACTTTCAATAACTATTTCAGAATTTCCATTGAATATTTGCTGAGGTTTACAGATCTAATATTGACTTTAAGTCTGTCAAGCAAAAACTGGGAGAGATAGTTTAAAAATTGAGTTTATTTCTGTCTTTATTCTGCACAGTTTTACAAGGTAGAAAGTAGGTCACTTCTTCATACACCTAAATTATGTTAATTATCTCAACAAAAACTTTAAACTTTTGCTTGTTTATCCAGTAGTGTCTTATCCAGAAGTTTCTCTTATGAGCAGTATAGCTGGTAGGAGTGAACAGTACACTCTCAAGGCTAGAGCACACTCAGTCATATGTTAAAGGTCTGTGTCAGCTCTAGTTAAGACAACAGTTTTCTACTGTTCCATTAGAATTGATATGTTAGTAAAACAATGTTTCTAGAAACTCTTACAAAAACCCCAAAACTCCAAAACAAAATATTTAATTCTCTCTACTATAACAATCTCCCCACCTACTGCTGATAAAACCCACTGGTTTCCCACAAACAATAGGACAATCCAGTCTTGACACTACACAGTGAATCTTCACATTTGTTCTGAATTTATAACAAAAAAGTGCCATATTCTTTTTTAAAAAACTATTTGGAATTGTGGTTTTGATGTACAAGGTACAACACAGATACACAGAAACAAAGTATGACAGTAATAATTTTACCAAACTGAAAGTTCAAAAATGTTGCAAATGATTGTTTAAGAAGATGCCATTGGAGCTGATCACTCTAGGGAAACACTTCATTTAACAAAAACAAAAAACAAAAACAAAAACAAAAATAGCTCTCTGAAATACCTTGGCAATTATTCTCTGGATAAGAGTTCATTTTCCTACAGGCACATTTTTCAGCAAGTTAAGTAAGTAAAGAAGAACCAGATGCCCACCATGCTGCTAACAAACCTGCTTTAGAGAACAGATTGGCCATTCCTGCTTGAAGCCAAGACCAATGGGGACAGATATAAAGGGTGTATTGCTTGGAGCCTCAAGCAGGTTGCTGAAAGCCATAGGATGTCAGTTTCTGACAGTGGTTAGCACCTAAGTACCTCCTGGGAAGCCCAAAAATGACAGGCAGAACAGTCAGCCACAGTCAACAGAAGAGTAGGATCCAAAGGGAGTTCCCAGGGGGCACCAAACTCTGCTGAAACAAATGCCTCTTCACGTTTTTAAAATTGCTTTATTGCTTAAAGTATTACAAAGAGTATTATATATGTCTCCTTTTTTTTACTGTCCCCTTGACCTTCCCCTAGCCTCCCATACCCCCCAGTGTTTTGTGTCCATTGGTTATGCTTATATGCATGCATACAAGTCCTTTGGTTGATCTATTACCCACCCCCTCAACCCTCCCCGAACTTTTTTATGTCCTCTTTTTTCTTATTTTTTCTTCTCCCTTGTCCTTTTTCATTTTTTTTCCTTTTTTCCCTTTTCTATATATATATATATATATATATATATATATATATATATATATATTTAATTAAATCTTTATTGTTCAGATTATTACATTTGTTCCTCCTTTTTTCCCCCATAACTCGCCTCCACCCAGTTCCCACCTCAACCTCCTCCCTCAGTCCCCACCCACTGTCGTCATCCATAGGTGCACGATTTTTGTCCAGTCTCTTCCCGCATCCCCCTCACCCCTTTCCCGCCAAAGAATAGTCAGTCCATTCCCTTTCTATGCCCCTGATTCTATTAAAATCACCAGTTCATTCTGTTCATCAGATTATTCACTTGATTTTCAGATTCACTTGTTGATAGATGTGTATTTGTTGTTCATAATTTGTACCTTTACCTTTTTCTTCTTCTTCCTCTTCTTAAAGGACACCGTTCAGCATTTCATATAATACTGGTTTGGTGGTGATGAACTCCTTTAGCTTTTTCTTATCTGTGAAGCTCTTTATCTGACCTTCAATTCTGAATGATAGCTTTGCTGGATAAAGTAATCTTGGTTGTAGATTCTTGGCATTCATCACTTTGAATATTTCTTGCCACTCCTTTCTGGTTTGCAAAGTTTCTGTTGAGAAATAAGCTGACAGTCATATGGGTACTCCCTTGTAGGTAACTGACTTTCTTTCTCTTGCTGCTTTTAAGATTCTCTCTTTGTCTTTAGCCCTTGGCATTTTAATTATGATGTGTCTTGGTGTGGTCCTCTTTGGATTCCTTTTGTTTGGGGTTCTCTGTGCTTCCTGGACTTGTAAGTCTATTTCTTTCACCAAGTAGGGGAAGTTTTCTGTCATTATTTCTTCAAATAGGTTTTTAATATCTTGCTCTCTCTCTTCTTCTGACACCCCTATAATTCGGATGTTGGTACGCTTGAAGCTGTCCCAGAGGCTCCTTACACTATCTTCGTATTTTTGGATTCTTTTTTCATTTTGCTTTTCCAGTTGGGTGTTTTTTGTTTCTTCATATTTCAAATCTGTGACTTGATTCTTACGATCCTCTAGTCTGCTGTTGGAACTCTGTATAATATTCTTTATTTCAGTCAGTGTATGCTTAATTTCTAGTTAGTCCTTTATCACAACTTCGAGGGTCTCATTAGATTTCTTGTAGGTCTCATTAAGTTTATCGGCAGTTTCCAGAAAATTCTTGAAAACCTTAAAAGTGTGGTTTCGAACTCTATATCCAGTAGTTTGCTTTCCTCCATTTCTGTCATCTGTGTCCTGTTTCTTTGTCTCCACATTTTTTATGCTTCCCTGTGTTGATAAAGTGGTTTTCTGTGCTAAGTGTCCTCTAGGGCCCAGTGGATCAGCCTCCCCAATTACCTGAGGAGGACACTCTTGGCGCACCCCCTTGTGGTCTTTTTGCACAGTCTTGTTGTAGTTAAGCCTTGATTGTTGTAGGTATCACTGGGAGAAATCGACCTCCAGGCCAATTGGCTGTGAGAATCAGCTGTGTCTGCAGTGGGAGAACTTCTGTGCTGGAGATACCCCTCTGGGACAAGACTTGCTTCAGTGGGGCTTTGGTGCTCACTGAGTCTGCCCCCTGAGTGTGTCCTTTATGTTTCCATGGGGCTGCAAACTGGATGGTCCCACTCTGTCCTCTGGGTACACTGGCTCCTGGATCTCTAGAGAGGTGCTAATCTAGCCTCTGCCTGAGGCTATCCAGCAAAAGCCTCCCTGCAGGGCTTGGGTGGGGCGGGTCCCATGGGATCAACAGGGAAGGGCTAGCAGTTATGGCTTCTCTCAGAGGCCCAGCTTCTCAGTGCCCTGGCAATCACTGCAAGCCCCTCTGAGAGAAAGCTGCCCTCGAGTTCTGACCGATGCCAGACAGTCCCGCTTCTCCCGCATGAGTCTGGGTCCCCAGAAACTCGCCCGGAACTGGAGCTCAGAGCCTGAGACTCCCTCCTGATTGAAAATGACAACCGCGCCCTCAGCTGCCAGCCCGCTCCGTGTGCACCTCTGTACCTTAGTATTTTACCTCCGCACTGTGCCTCTTCTGAGTCTCGGTATGCTTTTCTCTCTCCTTCTTGTTGTAGAATTTCCACTCAGCCAGCCTTCCTGTGGTTCTGGATGATGTCTGTTCCGTCCTTTAGTTGTATTTTTGAAGTGGTTGTTTGAGGCAGCAAACTCCAGTGTTTACCTATGCTGCCATCTTGGTTTTCTATATTTATATTTTTAATCTCTCTGCTCTGTTGATTTATTATTTTAATATGTTGTTTCATTCATATATTTAATTTCCTCTTCCCTTTTCATACTCTATCTTTTTTTTCCCTCTCCCTCTCTTTTCCTCTTCTCCTGCTTTCTCATCTTTTTTCCTTTTCTTATTTTGGGTCTATCTACGTTATCCCCTTATTTTTCTTTTCAATTTTTCTTTTCTTTCCTTTTCTTCCTCCTTTATTTCAAACCATTTTCCTTCCCCTACTCCCTTAATTCTTTATTCTTATTTCCTTTACTTCAGTTCTGCATCTACACCTTCCTTTTCTCCCCCTACCACTTTTCTGTTTTGTTTGTTGTGTTATTATTCCCCAATGATTTTTCTTTCTTTCTTTTCTTCTACCATTCTTGATCTCTTTTCTCTTTCTTAATTCTCTCTTCTCTGCTGGTTGCTTTGTTGTTGCTGTAGAGGTCTTATGTATGTTTTTGTTTCTTTTCTTCCATGTTCTGTTGTGTTGTATTTTGTTCTATACTGTCAGCACCTCCACAAAAGTTCACACAACATGGTCAGGGTGAACCACATAGTCAGCCAGACTGAGAGGACATTCCATCCATGAACAGTATAAAACATTCAGGACCCAACTACAACAGTAGAAACCAAATAACTCAAGCAAGAGGCTTTCCCCGAGCACCCAGCTCAGATTAAGAGACTGCACTACTGGGTCCCACAAAACACCTACTACATAAGAACACCTCACAAAGTTTGGGAGGCATAGAAGTTTAATCTAATATAGAGAAACAAATACAAAGGGACAGAAAAATGGGGTTACAAAAAATAACCCCCAATGAAAGAAAAGGACAAATCAACAGAAAATGAACTAAATTAAATGGAGACAAGAAATTTGTTAAATAAAGAATTCAAAGTAGAGAACCAAGATGGTGGTGTAGGTAAACACCAGTACTCACTGCCTCCCATAACCACACCAAAATTACAACTAAAATACAAAACAACCATCATTCAGAACCACCTGAAAGCTGGCTGAATGGAAATCCTACAATTAGAGAAGTAAAGTGGAAAGCACACAGAGACTGGTAGGAGGGACTCAGATATGAAACTGGCTAGTTCAACACCCACATGTGTTTTTTTTAATTGTGGGGATATCTTGGCAGTAGAGCCAGTTTGTGAGGAGTAAGGGGCCCCAGCCCCGACACCAGACACACAGTCTAGTGTTCCAGAGCTGGGAAAAGAATTCCCTGAAACTTCAGACTGTAAAAACCATCTGTTATTGAGGCTGAGTGACAGGGAGGCTGCTGTAGACCCAGAGGTTCCTATTAACAGGCCAGCACATTAAGTTACTCAGACTCATTCACTCTCAGTTCCAGTGCTGGGTGGCTTTGGGGGGGACCCAGTGAAATACTGGGAGGAACTGGATTGCCTGGAATTATGGCAGGAATTTAGAGGTGGCTTTCTCCCAGATGTGGTTCCTTGCAGGGATCATTGTTCTTGTGCTAGGATGTCCCCCATCACAGAGCTGGCTGGAAGCCATACCTGAGTTTCCATCAGCCTGGCTCATACTCTTCACTCCACCCTTGATTCCCTGAGAATCTGACCCATCCACTTTTTAGTCCCACCCAAGCTGTTTACAACAGTTTTTCCATATGAATGGCTAATCCTGGCTCTTGCCTCAGACTTTGCTAAAATCTCTCAAACAAGCAGCTGCTGGCACGAGCATACCCCAAACATATCAATTAAAGGCCTAAGACCCAGCACTAGCACCAGCCTAACTTACTTCATAGCTGGGCCTCACCTGGGAACTACACAAGCCCAACACAAGTAGCAGCCATCTGAAGATAGCTCTGTAACTCCTGCCAGGTGGTCCCAGGTAGTGGCTGGCTTTGTACCTCCTGGGAGGCCCGATTCAGTGTACGCAGTGGATAGTTTCAGACCATACCAGATTATAACTCTACACATTCACAAGAGACACACTCCACAGGGAGATTCAGTGAGCAGCAAAGCCCAACTAAAGCAAGTCCTGCTCTATCGGAGTGTCTCCTGCACAGCAGCTCTTCCATTGTAGTCAAAGCTGGTCCTCACAGCCACATGGCCTGAGGGTCAATTCCTCACAGTAACACCAACAGTAATCAAGGCTCAACTACAAGACTATGTACAAACCCCACACAGGGGTGAACCTAGAGTGTCCAGCTCAGGTAACTGGAGAGACTGAACCACTTGGGCCTACTGTGCAAGGCCACTCTACCAATTCCAGGAGACATAGAAACTACCTAATACATAGAAACAAACACAGGGAAGTAGCCAAAATGCAGAGACAAAGAAACATGTCACATGTGAAAGCAATGGAAGAATGCAAACTACTCAATACACAGTTCAAAACCATGGTTATAAGGTTACTAAAGGATATTAATGAGAGCTTTAAGGGACTTAGTGAGATTTTCAAGCACTTTAGTGAGACTATCAAAGACATGAAAAAGACCAGTCAAAAATTAAGCATAAACTAACTGAAATAAAGAATAATTTACAGGGATTCAAGAGCAGAGTAGAGGATTCTGAGAATTAAATCAATGATTTGGAATATAAGGAAGGAAAAAAAAATCAGAAGAGCAAAAAGAAAAAAAAATGAAGAATCCAAAAATATGAAGATAGTGTAAGAAGCCTCTGGGACAACTTCAAGCTTACCAACATTTGCATTATGAGTGTTCCAGAAGGAGAAGAGAGAGAGAGCAAGATATTGAAAACCTATTTGAAGAAATAATGACAGAACACTTCCCCTACCTGGTGAAAGAAATAAAATTAGAGGTTCAGGAAGCACAGAGAGTCCCAAACAAGAGGAACCCAAAGAGGCCCACACCAAGAAATATCATAATTAAAATGTCAAGGATTAAAGATAACGAGAGAATCTTAAAAGAAGCAAAAGAAAAGAAGTTAGTTACCTACAAGGGAGTGCCCATATGACTGTCAGTTGATTTCTCAACAGAAACTTTGTAGGCCAGAAGGTAGTGGCAAGAATTACTCAAAGTGATAAACAGCAAGGACCTACAACCAGGATTACTCTACCTAGCAAAGCTATCATTTATAATTGAAGGCCAAATAAAGAGCTGCACAGACAGGTAAAAGGTAAGGAGTACATCACATCACCACCAAACCAGTATTACATGAAATGTTGAAGAGTATCTATCTATCTATCTATCTATCTATCTATCTATCTATCTATCTATCATCTATCTATCTATCTAAGCCTAAGCGACCATTATGACGGAACAACCAGAATAACCAGAATGGCCAGTCACTATGATGTGCACTGACCACCAGGGGGGCAGACGCTGAATGCAGGAGCTGGCCCATTGTGGTCAGTGTGCTCCCACAGGGGGAGTGCCATTCAGCCAGAATCCAGGCTCATGGCTGGTGAGCGCAGCTGCGTCAGTAGGAGCCTCTCTTGACTCCACAACAGCACTACAGAGAAGTCAGCATTTGCAGTGGGCCAGGGTGAGCATGAGCAGCACAGTGCCTAGCCTGGGTTTGGGTTCCTCGCTGGCTGCCAGCTGCCGGAAGCGGGTCCATCCTTGCTGCTTGACACAGTTGCTGCAGGGAAGAAACATCTGCACAGCATATGTTTCAAGGGACCTGGGGTATATGGCATACTGTTCTTAATATGTTTGTTCCCCTTCTTAGCGCTATGTGTTTTAACCAAGGTCACCTCTCTGAGAAAGGTTGTTTCCCCAGGTGGGAATTTTTCCCTGGAGTTAGGGATTAACAGGACTAAGGAAGGGAATAAAACCCCTTAACTAAGTGCCAGGCGGGTAATTAATCACTTTAACTATGAACAATCACGCTTAAGCTACATAATCTTTACTTAGGATAATCTCCTTCAGTTACTTCCTTGTAGCTTAACAGAACAATAGAGTAGTGACCTTGGAATGGAGATAACAAATGCCCTAACCTTTGGAATAGAATGGATAGGATTAAAATCAAATGTTATAAATACAGATGTAACAGAAGAATAAAGGAAGAGCCTCGCTATGCTGATCACCTGAACTCTGTCTCTGTGTCATTCCTTCTTCATCGACTCCGTCCACACCTTTGGGAACCCCTGGACCTGTTGGGGTTAGACCCCAACAGCCAGCTGCTTGGTGCGCTGCTACATCCCTGGAAAGCTCTAGAAAATTTTTATCAAAGTTATAGTCTTCCTGTAATAGTTAAATAGTATCACTGTCTTAATTTCTTTATTATCATGCATGGGACCATGAAAAATGAGACCAGACATTAATTTATGTCATCTAGAGAGAGATTCAGAAAGAATGCATTAATTACCTACCATATAATTTCCTTCCCTCATTCTCAATTTCAAAGCAGCAACAACAATAAATGGCCAAGGAAACTTTGTAAGTTAATTAGAAGTCAGAAATATTTTTCTGAAGATTGTCGTTGATGCATGGGTACATCAAAATATCTCAGAACAACCCATGCTATCTACTATCATTAGTAGATCAAGAAACTCAAAGCATTCTTCAAGGCAGATAATTAACTTATCTGAAAGAAATATCATTGTATTATCTTTCCTGTGGAAAAATTGATAAAGTGAAAACTCACTAAAAAGGAATCAGGAGGCCAGAACGGGGAGCTCTCATCCTCTACTATTCATCCTCAATTACCCCTAACAGGAAAAGATGTACCTTGTAGCTCTATCTACTAGGAAGATGTATTCTACTTTACTATCCCAGCAGAAGGAAGATTTTCTCTTTGCTTGGCAATAGCTCAGTCAATGAGAGGCTGTCACAATGAAAAACCACTATACTTCAAACTCCCAGTCTCCTCTAATGGACTCTTTATAACAGCCCCTCCTAACTAGCTCCTTTCCTCTTTAAGAGAATGTTCCTCTCCTTGGTTCTGTAGGCTTACCTATGGTTTCACTTTAGCTTGAATGTCTTGAGTTGCAATTCTTTGTTGTTCCTGAATAAACCCATTTTTCTTGGTAAAATAACTTGTATTTTTCAGGTCAATACATGAAAAAGAACAATATTTCATAGCTCTTGGGGTTTATAAGAAACTAAGTCAAGAAAGTAAAATAGATTCTGCAGACCTTGCATCTTACAATACAACAAATAGGGAAGAAATAGCCACTCTTTTTGTCTTCTAGACTTCAAGCTTCTAGGTATTTTAAGGGCCATTAACATAGACTTACTTGGGCAAGAGTTGATTCAAACTTCACAAGAAAAGAGACCACTATCTGATCTGCAACCTAGACATCCCCCATAAAATTTACTTTAGAAGGGTTGTTTGCAACAATTAGAGAAAACACATAGAAAGATGTGGACAATATTGTCAATCACTTCTTATTAAAACTACTATGATCAAGAGTAAAGTGAATGATTAAAAATATTGAAATTCCTGCAATTTTTGTTATATATTTGAATACTTTTAAATAGAAATGTTATCTGTTCTGATCAGTTCTTTTCTTTAAGCTACTGTAAATAGATGTATCAAAGAATAACATGTGAAAAAACATTTTGATATCTCTCTCTCTCTCTCTCTCTCTCTCTCTCTCTATATATATATATATATATATATATATATATATATATATATATATATATCAAACATCAATGGTGAGAGAGAATCATTAATCTGCTGCCTCCTGCACACCACCTACTGGGGATGAAGCTTGCAACCCCGGCATGTGCCCTGACTGGGAATCGAACCCTCACCTTCTGGTGCCATAGGTTGACACTCAACCACTGAGCGACGCCAGCCAGGCTATTTTTTAAGACAAGTTACTTAGTATTTTTACTTTCCAGATTACAATTTACATTCAGAATGAGTCTTTCACCTTCTGTTTCTTTATTGCAGGATAGTGAATGTTGTTTTGATTTGTTTCTAAAGTAAAATTGCATTCATTTGAGCCAGTGATGCCTTGTAGCCAGTCCCTGCCAAATGCAATTTTCTCAGGAACTGCTGAGCCTTAGGACTGTACCTAGAGATGTTTATCATGAAGGGGTTTAATGCATGATTATTGTATTCACAGTCTAGTGGAAATGCTGATGCTGACTTCAGAAATAACCTCAGAGAGCACTGGATTCTCCAGAACTAAATACTGGTCTATCTAAAAATTTTAGCAAAGGAATTTGTGGTGGAAAATACAAGTTGCTTCCCAAAAGTCTATTATTCCTTGCTAACAGAAATTACATTTCTCAGCCACCTTTGCTGATAGGGGTGAACAATAATTTCTAAGCAGAAGTTCTTGTGAAAGGCCTCTGGGAAAGCTCTTAAGGAGGTTGACTTGGCTGGGTATAATGGGAAGAATTCTGAAGTGAGTCTCAGGAGACCTTAGCACAGATTTGGTTACTAATTTGCTGTGTGAACTTGGTGAGTCACTTTCCCTCTGCACCTCCATTTTCTTCTACATTGAATCAGATAGTTGAACTGCATATACTCTGAGGTCCTTTCCAAATTTAGGACCCTCTGCTTTCTCTCCCACTTGCCAAGTTCCAAGGAGATAAAAACAGAGGCATGAAATGAATGTGTGTAATTCACAAGATGTAACTTTGCTATTTCCTATTTCTTTACTTTCAGTAAAGTTAAGATCACTCAGTATGAGTTTACAGTGTTAAGACAGTTTTACAATGATATATAGTTTACAGTACATAAATTCACTTTTAACAACTTTATCTATACCAATAAAAGCATAATATGCTAATTAGACTAGACGTCCTTCTGGATGTCCTTCCAGATGACCTTCTGGACAAAGCCAGGGCTGCAAGGGAAGCCCGGGTCCCGGGTGCCTGCTGGTGCCTGGAGGGAAGCTCGGGTCACGGATGCGAGAGGGAAGCTGGTGCCAGCAGCTGGGGGAAGGAAGACCTACTCTCGCATGAATTTCGTGCATTGGGCTTCTAGTTTAGATATAATCCTATACTAATAAAATACAAACATGCAAATTGACTGTACTTTTGCTACGCCTCAAGCCACATCCACCAGCCAATCAGAGCGACTATATGCAATGCAAATTAACCCAACCAAGATGGCAGCCGGCAGCCACGGAGCTGGAGCAAACAGGAGGCTTGCTTGCTCCAGTGATGGAGGAAGCCAAGGTTCCCCGCCTTCCACAGCCCGGCTCTGAGCTCCACTGAAAGCAACAAAGTTTTAATTATAGAAGGTAAATAAACCCCAGATACCTGCTTTCAGCCAGCAGTGGCCACGGAGCTGGAGTGAGCAGGAGCCGGCTCTGAGCTCCACTGAAAGCAACAAAGTTTCAATTATAGAAGGTAAACAAACCCCAGATACCTGCTTTCAGCCAGCCGTGGCCACAGAGCTGGAGTGAGCAGAAGTGGGTTGCCCCTGGCAATGGAGGAAGCCAAGCTTTCTGCAGGCCTCTACTAAAGGCAAAAAAGTTTCAATTATAGAAGGTAAATAGAGGAGCCCTTAGAGACCGAGTCCCGGTGGCAGCAGCGGGGCAGCCACCGGCAGACGAGGGAGCACCCGGCGGTGGACGCAGGTGATTCACTCCTCCACTTGAAACCTGAAAACGGTGGGCCACACACAGTCTGACTGAGTTCTCCAGGGACACTGCCTTTTGCCATCTTCTGTTGCCAGAACTTGCGTCCGTGTGATAGTTGGCTTTCAGGTAAAAACAACAATTGAAGATGTCAAGCAAAACAGCAAGCGCCAACAACATCACCCAGGCAAGGAGAACTGTGCAGCAGTTAAGACTAGAAGCTTCCATCAAGAGAATAAAGGTATCAAAGGCATCAGCCGATCTAATGTCCTACTGTGAGGAGCATGCCAGGAATGACCCTCTGCTGATGGGGATACCAACCTCAGAAAACCCTTTCAAGGACAAGAAAACGTGCATCATCTTATAGAGGAGAGTGAACCAGTTCCTCGCGTCTCTTCAACAAATCAAATTATGAGCAGCTCCTTGAAGAGAAGTACCTTCAGCTTATTTGGTAACCACTGCTAATAACTAAAATGCTCTTAATATGGAATAATAGACTCTGAAGTCTTTATTTTCCAAGTTGTCCTTTCTCTGAAATACCCTTTACTGATCTAATACAAAGTAACAATCTTGTTTTCCATTTGGTAACCGTGGTGTCATATTGGGTTGCTGCTTAACGCAAGTCATTCTGGGCCTTTTAGAAGGTAAATAAATCCCAGAATAAAAGAAAAAAAGGAGAGGCTTGGAGCTTATGTCACCAGGGTGCTTGGCTGGCCTAAAAACGGCCCTCAGCCCCTCACCCAGACTGGCCAGGCACCCCAGTGGGGACCCCCCACCCTAAAGGGGGTGTGCCCAGCTGGAAAACAGCCATCAGCCCCTCACCCAGCCTGGCCAAACCTCCATGGGGTGAGGGTCCCCACTGGGGTGGACATCCTCTGAGAGGTCCCACACTGCAAGAGGACATAGGCCAGGCTGAGGGACCCCCCGAGTGCACAAATTTTTGTGCACCGGGCCTCTAGTTTACTCATAATACATCTACTTATCTAAAGTGTACAATTTAGTGGTTTTCATTATATACACAGAATTGTGCATCCATAACCACTACATAATTTTAGAACATTTTCATCACCTCAAAAAGTAAACCCATACCTGTTGGTAGCCACTCCTCATTCCTACCTCTTTTCAGCCATTGGAAACCACTAATCTACTTTCTTTCTCTATGGATTTTTCTATTTTGGACATATCTCACTAAATAGACTCATACAATGTGTAGCCTTTTGATTATTTCATTTATCACAATGTTTTCAAGGCTTACTTGTGCTATAGCATGAATCAATAATGTATTATTTTTTATTGTTTAATAATATGTCGTGGTATGGCTATAGTACATTTGCTTATCCATTCATCGGATGATGGGCATGTGGGTAATTTCTACTTTTTGCCAATTATGAATGATGTTACTATGAACATTTGTGTAAGATTCATTTTAACAGGATTATGCTTATATGTCAGGTATTGTGCTTAATGAATAAGGCAGGCATAGTTCCTGCCCTTATGGAACTTACAGTCTGATATGAAGGAAAATATGAATAAATAATGAAATGGTTGCTAAGTGGGGAAAAAGTAAAGTGTAGGAATATAAAATAGATAGACTAACCTGGCTTGGGGTCAAAGGTTAGTCAGGGAAGGCATCTAGTGGAGGTGATATTTACACTAAAACCTGAAATGTGAGGAGAGGAGAGAGAGAAAGCATGAATGAAGATGCTAGACAGGAATCCCATTATATTTATAGAGTGATGAAGGGAGAGAAAATGGGAGAATGGTACTGGATAAAGTTGGAGAAGTGGATGTGGGCCAGATCATGCAGGACCTTAGAAAGTATGGTAGTAATTCGGAGGCCTTATTATATGGACAATGTATACCTAATAAGGAGTTTTAAACAATGAAATTAAAATATCCAGTTTCTATTTGTAAAAGATCATTCAGGCAATGAACTTGGGATGTGGGGTGGGAAAGAGTGGATATGCCAGATTCAGTGAAGAGAATATTTCAATGGTCTAGCACACACAACTGAGGCTTAGATAGGGTGGTGGCAGAAAAAATTCAGAGAGTAACACAATCTGGCTGGTGTTGCTCAGTGATTGAGCATTGATCTATGAACCAGGAGGTCATGGTTCAGTTCCCTGTCAGGATACACTCAGGTTGCAGCACAATCCCCAGTGTGGGGGATACAGGAGACAGTCAATCAATGATTCTCTCTCATCATTGATGTTTCCATCTCTCTCTCCTTTTCCCTTCCTCTCTGAAATCAATATATATATATTAAAAAGAGACTAACATGTACAAAATCTACTTTTGCGTAAAAATAATATAATTTGCCAATGTGTTAGACTGGAGAGGGATAAAGAAGAGTACTCTCAAAGGTGATGCTTAGGTTTCTGGTTTAAAGAAATGGGTGAATGGTCTTTACCCTTTATTAAAATAAAAAAAATGTAGTAGTACAATGAGTTGCAGAGGGGAAGGTTAGTTGATAAATTCATCTTGTGATATATTAAGATGCTTATAGAATATGAACATCTTGATGCGCTATTTCTGGCTTTAGCTCTGTCATGAGAGACTGTTGAGAAGGCAGTTGGCTACATGGATCTGGATCCCAGGAGAGCTGGGCTAAAGATGAATGGGCTTGTGTCCCATTTAGTAATTAAAGCCTAGGAAAGATAGACTACTGGTAAGAACAAAGGAGGGTATAAGATTTAACCTTGGGGACTTAATTTTAGATAATAGATGAGGAGCTCAAAGAAGAGAAATTATAGGGGAATTCAGGAAAGTGTGCCACAGAAGCCCAAGGAAAATGTATTAAGAAATAGACATAGGTAAACTATGGAGACTACTGCTGAAAAGTCACAGAAAATTAGGATCCAGAGTTATTACTATATTTATTGAAAGTAAATTCAATGATAAACTTAGCAAAAAACAATTTGGGTGATATAGTAGGGGATGGAAGAATGAGAAACCTATTATGGCTTTTGGTGTTTTTCTAAATGTTCTCAAAGTGAATTAGTTCATTAAAAGCAGAGACCCTTGTGTCTTCTACTGAATTAATGAAAGACTGAATAACTGGATAATCCTTGAAGCCAGCTGCTTTCCCATTTTCTAGTTCATTTTATATTCCCAGCAACACAGTCTTAAGTGATTCACCCAAGGTCACTCAATTGGTCAATGGGAAAGCTTTGACTCAAACCCAAATTTTCCAACTTCAAGTCTGGATCTTTCCCCCAAAGCCTCGTAGTAGAATTTCATTTTATATCCTTCTCAAGGTACCCACTAAAAGTAAGTACTCTATAAATGCTTTTGTGAATGGTTTTCTCATTAAGATATTGTGTTAAATGTAACATAATACATGAACTTTTACAAGTAGTCCTAAAATAGGTAGCTTAACAGCATCTGGTCTTTAACATTCTGTATACTGAATAGCTAAGTGATGAAGAGGAGATAAATTATGACTATTGCTGGAAATGCTTACTGAGAAAAGAAATGGCATGATATTTAGTCTGTATCTTCTTAGACTGAACAGTCCATGAGGGCAGGGGATGTATCTCATGCATCTCCCCTGTGCCTAACTCAGTGCTTGGCCAAAAGGGAAGACTCAATAAATGTTTACTGAAACATAGGTAACAAGTTTTAATTTTCTGATCTTTCTTCCCACGTAATAACAATCATTACCATTTGTAATTATACCAGACATGGTTCTAAGACATTTGATCATATAATCTCATTTAGTATTTATAAAAACCCTAGGTTGTAGGTACTATTATTAGTCTAATTTTATAGATGGGACTTCTGAGGCTCAGAAAGGTAAAGTTATTCCTCTATGTGTAAAAAGGGAGGAGATGGAAGTGGCACGCTTCAAACACAGGTAGAATGATTCCTGAGGCCAAGTTCTTAACTATGAATTCTTTCTCTCACATGAACTTCACTCTTCTATGTCACATTCCTTGTACTTTTCTAGGTGACAGGTAAACTGATAAATGAACCAGTGGCAAATGGTCAATGCCACTACATTTTTATATTACCTTATGCCAGGTATTCTTATATTTCCAAATTTAATAAAAGTCATATACAAATAATTTTAAAGAGGAAATGATGGGGCTTTCACGATTTGAGGTCCCTGAAATCCACACCAAATAGGAGACTGATTACTATATTTGCACTGGTCAAACTTCAGTGAGCTCTTTCTACCTAGCTGTCTTTACACTATGTACTTTTATTTTGGGGTCTTTTTACCACTTCTCTTCCACGATCATGCTATGGATTTATTTTGAGGACTACAAAGCTGAAGATATCTTTTCAAACTGAGGAGATTTTATTTTATTTATTTATTTTTTTATATTTTATTGATTTTTTACAGAGAGGAAGGGAGAGAGATAGAGAGTTAGAAACATTGACGGGAGAGAAACATCGATCAGCCGCCTCCTGCACATCTCCCACTGGGGATATGCCCGCAGCCCAGGTACATGCCCTTGACCGGAATCGAACCTGGGAACCCTCAGTCCACAGGCCGACCCTCTATCCACTGAGCCAAACCGGTTTTGGCAGGAGATTTTAGATTTAATTTTGTTTAGGCCATTTTCTCCATCCTCAACAGGAAATTTGGAGTTGGAGGCTGCCCAGATATATAAAATCGTCATGTATGTTCCTTTAGGTTCAAGGTGCTGAGAGTACCAGGCGCCTTTAATATTTGTAGCCACATTCAGAAAGCAACCCTTTCCAGGAGGAAAAAAAAAAAGAAAGTCACTGAGACAAAGGAGGAGATAAAACGGTTATGTTAAAGAAAACTGAACTGGAAGTCAAGAGCCCTAGTTTTGTCCTTACCTCTATCATGAGAGATTGTATAAACCTTGAGCAACTAACTTTCCCTTTATGGTTCTATTTCTTCCTCTGTACTCAAAATAAACTATTGAGACAAAATAGCAGTGCATTAAGTCAGAAATACACTATCTGGCATTCTTTTATAGTGCAGGTAGAGCCCTCAGAGCCCTCACAGCCCAAGGCAAAGACCCTGGTATAGGGAAAAGAGCTGAAGTTTTGAAAGCTGATGTGAAAATTAACTCTGGACTCTGTCACCTACTTGGCTGTATAACCTTGAATGAATCATGTCATCTCTCTGATCCTCAGATTCTTCATGTATAAAAGAGGATTAATGATAATACTGACATCATATAATTGTTGTGAGGATTCAACAACATATGCCATATAGGGAATCTAGCACAGTGCCTTAAACATAGTAAGCACTCAATAAAGAAAGCATTATCATAATTATATTAGTAGTAGTATATTGAAGGTTGATTCCAAAGTCTATATTCATTCTAGAACCTCATATCCTTATCAATAGGATAGGTATAACAATTTCTATACTTCCAATGTAACAGGGCTAACATCCTATATAATAAGAGAGGAATATGCTAATTATCCATTCCACTGTAATGTCACGAACAATCTATAAGTGGTGGAGAACTACAGGAGGGCTGGGCAATGAACTAGGAGCAGGGAGAGCTACAGGAGGGTGTGGCAGCGGGTGGAGAGCTACAGGAGGGTGCAGCAGCAAGCTATGAGCAGTGGAGAGCTATCAGTGGCGGTGGGCGGGTGGCCAGGTGAGGCAAGCGGCAGCAAGCTACTCATGCCTGGATTCATGTGCAGGGCTACTAGTAAACATAATAAAAATTCATCCATTCAATCACCCCCAAAATAATTGTTAAACATCATAAGACCCTGCAGATATATACTTTTGAACAATACAGGCAAATTCCTTATTTTCATGGAGCTTTGAGTATAGTTGGGGAAAACAGAAAATAAATATTTAAATAAAAAATTAAGATCATCTCAAGTAGTGAAAAGTGCTAGGAAGCGGCAGGATCCATCCTTGCTTGAAATAAGAAGATTAAATCACTTTGTATAGTATCTGTTTCATGATCAACATTCAATAGCATTTATCACAATTTTATTATATTTATTTCCTTGCATATTTTTCTATTTCAGCCACTGAGATATGAATTCTAGAAGAATAAATCACAGTTTGATTCACCAGTGTAAACTAAGACCTCAATAGAGCCCAGAGTGACTAGTCAATAAATGTTTGTTAAACACACACATGTGCACATGTACACACACATTCACTAACAAATACATATATGTAGGAGAAAGCTCATAGCTAGAAATGACATGGTGAAATTTTAGAACATTAAAATAAGGCAAGACCCAACAGACTTCCAATAAGCAAAAATTATTTACAAAGGTGTGAGAATTATATAGGTACCAAACTCATTAGCAACACTGAAGCAATGTAATAAAACTTAGGAAACCTGTATAAAATAAATACTGTCATATACATAATCTGATATCAGGTAAATATTATTCATAGACATTTCAATAGTTTCATTTTACTATATGAAATAAATATTGAATATTGTAGTTTATAATTTTTGCTAAATAAGACAGTAATCAGATATAGCAATGCTTTTTTGTATAAAGGAAATTTATTTATTTTTATTTAAATTCTTTATTGTTGAAAATATTACATATGTCTCCTTTTTATCCCATTGACCTCTCCCTGCCTGCTCCTGCCCGCCCAGCACATGCCCTCACCCCCACTACTATCTGCATCCATGGGTTATGCTTATATGTATGCATACAAGTGTTTTGGTTGATTTTTTTCCACCCCCCCCTACACTCCCTTGCCTTCCCTCTGAGGTTTGATGGTTTGTTCAATGTTTCCATGTCTTTGTATCTATATTTGTTCATCAGTTTATATTGTTCATTATATTCCACAAATTAGTAATATCATGTGATATTTACATTTCTCTGACTGGCTTATTTCACTTAGCATAATGCTCTCCAGATCCATCCATGCTGTTGAAAATGCTAAGAGTTCTTCCTTCTTTAAAGCAGCATAGCATCCCATTGCATAGATGTACCACAGGTTTTTAATCCACTCAACTGCTGATGGGGAGTTAAGCTGTTTACAAATCTTAGCTATTGTAAATTGTGCAGCTATCAACATGTGGGTGCATATATTCCTTCTGATTGGTGTTTCTGATTTCTTGGGATATATTCTTACACCATGACCATGTGGGACTTATTCTGGGGATGCAAGGCTGGTACAATATCCACAAATTAATAAACATCACATAAACAAATTGAAAGACAAAGAAAACAGACAGTCATAACAATTGATACAGAAATAGAAGTTGACAAAATCCAACACCCTTTTTTTTGATAAAAATTCTCAGCAAAGTGGGAATAAAGGATCGTACCTCAATATAATAAAAGCCTTATATGACAAACCTACAGTCAACAACATATTCAATGGGCAAATACTAAAACCATTTCCCCTAAGAACAGACACAAGACAGGGATGTCCACTTTCACCACTCCTCTTTGACTTAGTACTGGAAGTGCTAGCCATAGCGATCAGACAAAAAGAGACTACACCAAATTGGAAAATAAGAAGTAAAACAGTAATTATTCCCAGATGACATGATATTGTACATAAGACATTTTAAAGACTCCATCAAAAAACTATTAGATTTAATAAATAAATTCGGTAATGTAGCAGGATACAAAATTAACACCCAGAAATCTATGAAATTTTTATACACTAATAATGAACTCACAGAAAGAAAAACTTAAAAAAAACTATCCTATTTACTATTGCAACAACAACAACAAAAATTAAGATACATAGGAATAAAGTTAACATAGGAGGTAAAAGACCTGTACTTGGAAAACTACAGGATGTTGAAAAAGAGAGATAGAGGAAGATATAAACAAGTGGAAGAATATGCCATGTTCATGGATTGGTAGAGTAAACATCATTAAAATGTCCATACTGCCCAAAGCAATCTACAGATTCAATGCAATACCCATTAAAATACCAACAGCATATTTCACAGATCTAGAAGAAATTCTCCAAAAATTTATATGGGATAAATAAAGACCCTGAATAGCCACAACAATCCTAAGAAAGAACAAAGTTGGAGGGATCACAATACCAGATACAAAGCTATATTACAAATCCACCATTCTCAAAACTGCCTGATACTGTCACAAGAGTAGGTAGACATATAGATCAATGGAACAGAACAGAGAACCCAGAAATTGACCCAAGCCATTATGCTCAATTAATATTTGACAAAGGAGGCAAGAGCACACAATGGAGTCAAGACAGTCTCTTCAATAAGAGGTGTTGGGAAAATTGGACAGATACATACAAAAAATGAAACTAGACCAACAACTTACACCATACACAAGAATAAACTCAAAATGGATAAGACTTAAATGTAATATAAAAACCATAAAAACCTTAGAAGAATCCATAGGCAGCAAAATATCAGACATAAAGAGAAAGTAAACAAATGGGGCTTCACCAAAGTAAAAAGCTTCTGCACAGCAAAATAAATCATCAACAAAATAATAAGTGGGCCCACTGCATGGAAGAACATATCTACCATTGTTACATTCAATAAGGCTTTAATCTCTAAAATTTATAGGGAACCCATACAACTTAACAAAAGGAAGATAAACAATCCAATCAAAAAATGGGCAAAAAATAGACACTTTTCAAAAGTGGGCATACAGAAGGCCAAGAGACATAGGAAAACATGCTCAAACATCACTAATCATCTGAGAGATGCAAATCAAAATTACAATGAGGTTCCATCTCACACCTGTCAGAATGGTTATCATCAACAAATCAGCAAACTACAAATGCTGGCGAGGATGTGGAGAAAAAGGAACCCTCGTACACTGCTATGGGAATGCAGACTGGTGTAGCCACTGTGGAAAACAGTATAGGGTTTCCTCAAAAAATTAAAAATGGAACTCACATTTGACCCAGTAATTCCACATATAAAAAATTATTTGCAACCTATACTTATATTCAATTAAACACAGGACAAAATATTTTAGTCATGAAAAAACACTTGGAAAAATATATTTGTTGATTGAATAAATGAATAAATAATGAATAAATGACTAATTTTTCTCTTTCTGGTCCTCTAGCTCCACTGGTCATTGCCCAGAAATCAGTGAATTGTTGGTGTCCCCTGGGTTCAACTAAGGGCTCTAGCCCATTTCGGTCATGACACGCTATTCACATTTACATCTATTGTTCATCCAGCTATACTTACCAGATTTCAAAATAAATTTGCTCTCTACTTCCTAATACTTGCCTTCTTTTAATTTAATTTTTATATTGTATACCACTCCTGCCTACAGACATGTGCATGTACATGCACCCAAACACACACAACAATAACAAAATAACTCTGTCCCTCCAACATCTATAATAAAGCTTCTTCATTGAATTTTAAAAAAATTTTTTTCTAATAAAGAGTGTCACCTTAATTACATATGACCCTCAAATACTCCCCTTTATTTGGGAAGATAAAAGTTACAGCCAGTAACTCATTTTGTATGACACAAGAACCTTTTCTTGGTCTATATCTGGTACTACCATGTTAGTCTCAGAAGAAACACAGTTCTCATCTTGCAATGCTCAGCTGCACTAAAACACACCATTGGAGAAAGAGGCCCTGAAGCTCACTTTTCTCTGACAAAAATATTATTTGCCAACTCCTCACTATAGCCATCATGACTATTGGAGATGCTGGGTGACTTTTAGTGATTAAGGTAATCCTTTAAGAAAAAAAGGTACCACAGCAGACATTTATATAGGCATTAGAAAACTGCTCAATACAAAAGAAATAATCACATGATCTCTCTCATTTGTGGAATATAATGAACAACATAAACTGATGAAAAAGTAGATTCAGAGACATACAAGCAATGACCAGACAATCAAACTGCAGAGGGAAGACAGGGGAGAGTGTGTGTGTGTGAGGGGGATAAGAGATCAACCAAAGGTCTTGTATGCATGCTTATAAGCATAACCAATGGACACAGAAAGTAGGGGTGTGAGGGCTTGTGCTGTGGGGAGGAAGCAGGCTGGGAGAGGTCAATGGGGGGAAAAAGGAGACATAAGTAATACTTTCAACAATAAAGAATTAAAAAATAAATCAATAACTTTCTTAATCTCTCAGTTTACCATCAGGATGGCAGAAATAATCTTGGATCACTTTGTTCTCCCTCAAATTGTAACAATGTGTCAGTGCTGGTTCTGGTTTATGAATTTCTATCACATAATATTTGGAAACACACAATCTCATGAAGTGCCTTTCTTGGGCTGAGCACTCCTCTTCTGCTTTGTCTATTACCATGTTGTAAGTTGGGTGCATATGCCTAGTTGTACATATTTATATATTCTCAGCCCTTAATCACACATATGTACACACATATTCACTTGTTAACATTAGTAAACTGAGGAAAATTTATGGAATTTCCTGGCTTTTCTTTATAATATGGATTGGGGAGATATTTGAACAACTGCAGCAGAAAATTGAATAGATCATCTCATTATACGAACACTTGCATACTGAGTTCATTGGTCTAGTCAGGATAATTAGTCTTCTCTGTGACTAATGAAAGAAGATGGTATAGATTTACAATGTAAGTATTGAGGTAAGAAGATTAATAACAGGTTTCTTAGCTATTTTTCTTTCCTACAGATGGGAAACCAGAGTAAACATTGTTTTCTTAGTAACCCTAGAAAACAGAAAGTAAGACTAAGTGGAGACATCTTAGAAAGAGTTCAAAGGAAATTATCATTTTTAAGGCTCACTTGACATCAACGTGACAATTTATCATAGAGAGGGAGTAGAGAGACTTGGTAAGATGATGTGGTCATAGCTAAGAGGAAGTAGAGGAAACCTAAAGGGCATTCATTCATCCAATTAAAAATATTTGTTGAGCCAGACCTGTGTGGCTCAGTTGTTGAGCATGGAGCCATGAACCAAGAGGTTCCTGTCAGGGCACAGGCCTGGATTGTGGGTTTGATCCCCTGTAGGGGGCATGCAGGAGGCAGCCGATCAATGATTTTCTCTCATCATTGATGTTTCCCTCTCTCTCTCCCTCTCCCTTCCTCTCTCTGAAATCAATAAACACACACACACACACACACACACACACATGTTTTTAAAAAATGCAACATCTTGGGCATAAGATAAACTAGTCAACTAACATTTGGTATCTGCCTGGCTAGGTAAACTCTTGCACTTACTTTAGGCTTTTCCAAGTTTAATGAAGTAGGGGCAAGTAAACTCAATCTAGATTTAAAACCTAACCTTTGGCGAGCCCTCTGGAGCTTAATTCTGTGTTGGAGGCATTTTTACTGCAATGCCAATTAATCACATGCCCATGGGGAGAGAAAGGGGCAGTTATTCATTCCCTAGGTTGAGTATAATTACACTAAATTGAGTTAGAAAAACTGTGAGCACATCTAGGCTGGGACCATTGCATCACATAAAAGCAATGTCCCTGTGTATGTGACATATACATAGGAAGGCATACAGAGATAAAAATAAATTGGCCACCAGCAAGTGATCTTTAAATGCACATTTAAGGAAAGTTGAGTTGACATTCATCCATTCTTCTGGGAGTGCTAGTGCCTTAGCAACTGAAACTACAGAGAATTGTATCTTAAAAGATCTGCTCTAGGCCCCCTGCCTTCCAGTTGATAACTATGTCCTCCAGAATAAATAGGAACCTACTCATTTGTTGAAATTTCCCAGCCTTCTTCATTCAATCTTTCAGATATTTTTAGCATCAGGCAATCCAGAAGTCCCTTCTATTAAAGAATACTTCTTTGTCAAAGAATTGGGTCTGTCACTACACCCTCTTCCCCCCAACATTCATTAACTAAAAAAACAGCATATTCTTTTTCAAAAATTTAAATCAGTATTTTATTTGTTACATTTTTCAATTACAGTTTACATTCTTGATCCTTATTACTGTATTGTCTTTAGGTCACGCTCAATAAGGACTAGTTCTCATCAAGTAAAACAAGCATCTGTGGAGATGAGATTGGGGTTGGGTGACAAGCTACATTACAGAACTGAAGGCTTTCTTTGGTTGATACATGCTTTCTGACACTCTAGACCAGTGGTTCTCAACCTTCTGGCCCTTTAAATACAGTTCCTCATGTTGTGACCTAACCATAAAATTATTTTCATTGCTACTTCATAACTGTAATGTTGCTACTGTTATGAATCGTAATGTAAATATCTGATATGCAGGATGGTCTTAGGCGACCCCTGTGAAAGGGTCGTTCGACCACCAAAGGGGTCGCGACCCACAGGTTGAGAACCGCTACTCTAGACTAAAAACTGGAGTCACCCAGACCTTTCACTGCATCCCTGAGAAGTAATTCCTTTATTCATTCTTTACTCTGTCTTTAGCCTTTATGATGTACAGCAGGCTGTAGAGAGCTTTCAGGATGTTTCATGACTATAGTTTAAATAGTAATCTTAGGGTTGTGGGAAAAATTCAGCTACACAAGGCATAGTTCTCTCAGAGGCCACAGCATTCTTGACATGGCTGCACCCCTAGTGCCTTACATAGAGTATTTTCTCACTAAATGTTTGCTAAATAAATATGCAAAGCCTGACACAATGAAGAGAGTACAAAGTTGGCTTCACAATATTGTCTACAGATGTGAAAGGAGACCTTTCCCACATTACCTTGCCCGGTGGTATCAGCCCTGTCTTAGAAAGAACTTTTTCTAAACCACACCATCACCATATTAAATTTACCTCACAGTTTTCTGCCATAACATGATTTTTTGCCAGTCATCCATTCCAGTAACATTAAAAGAACACAGAACAAACCATAATTGAAAATGGACAACTTCCCAAATCAAACACGACTCTGACCCAAATCACGAGGGAAAGAAAGAGTAATTCATTGTGGCATCTTAATTAATTATCAGACAGATTGCTTATTGATTTTCTTATATTCAGTCTGATGCTTTACAAAGTACACTCTTTTCAAACAAAGTATGGACAGCATAAAGAAGGTCCACAGATAAAAATATATTGAAATATTGGGAATTACAAGACCAAAGATTTTCCTAGGAGTCATTTCAAATTGTGTCCTTGAAGACACCCTGTTAAGTACTTGAAATACATTTCTTTAATTAGATGACCAAATTTCTGTGACTCTAAAACAAGACAAAAACATTTTTAAATATATTTTATTGATTTTTTACAGAGAGGAAGGGAGAGAGATAGAGAGTTAGAAACATCAATAAGAGAAAAACATTGATCAGCTGTCTCCTGCACACCCCCCACTGGGGATGTGCCGCAACCAAGGAGCATGCCCTTGACCTGAATCGAACCATGGAACCTTTCAGTCCCCAGGCGGAGGCTCTATCCACTGAGCCAAACCAGCTAGGGCTAGACAAAGACATTTTTAAGTGAAAGATGTTTTTTCTGGTAGGTTATGACTAGTAGTATGTAAAGTGGGAAACCCAGCCAAGGAGATGAGTGAGGACAGAAAGCAGGAGAGACTGATCAAGAAAAGTAGGCAGATCTAGGTATAAAAATCATGCTTAGATAATGAAAATGGCCGAGGCCGGTTTGGCTCAGTGGATAGAGCGTCGGCCTACGGACTGAAGGGTCCTAGGTTCGATTCCGGTCAGGGGCATGTGCCTGGGTTGCGGGCACATCCCCAGTGGGAGATGTGCAGGAGGCGGCTGATCAATGTTTCTCTCTCATCGATGTTTCTAACTCTCTGTCTCTCTCCCTTCCTCTCTGTAAAAAATCAATAAAATATATTTTTAAAAAAAGATAATGAAAATGAAAGACTTGTAAGCTGTGCTTTATCAAAGAAAGAGAGAATAAAAAAAACAAAAGAGAAAATGAAAAATAATGATTTAAAGCAGAAAGCAGAAGGGGTCAGTAGAGGACAAAAATTCTATAAGAGATAAATATGAATATCATACAATGAGGAGGGTGATAATTTAATATTAAGAATTACTCAGCCTTATAAAGGACCTTTCACCTCTTGGCAGTCCCAATGAAGGTATAGACATTCCTCCCACATCCAATTTTAGAAATATTTTCCATACATCTTTGTAGAAGAGACTTTGGGTTCTATTATAAGAGAAAGTGAGAGGGACAAAAATGAAGACACTAGAACGCTTTTCCCCTTATATGATAGTAAATTTCTCACCTCTGTTCCCCACAATTTTAAGCATGAAGTCACCTATATCAAAGATAGCCCAGGCTATGAGACTCTGTAACAACCCTACTGATATTAAAATTTTGTGCTGGAGACTCTATGTAAATTTCTATTAAGACAGTTTGTGTGTGGGCCGGGAGAAGGACTAAGCTATGGTATAGTCAGAGTTAGGGGAGAGGAAAGAGGGAGGGGAAAAGATCACTGAAAATTCAGAGAACCATAAAATGGGATATTTTTCAATTATAGTTAATTACTGCTATACAACAAATAGAATATCTATGTCAAATTTTAGTGAGTACAACTAAATAAATAGGCTTTTGTGTCATCTTAAGTGGAAGAATTTTAAGATGAGTACCACTAAATAAATAGGCTTTTGTGTTATCTTAAGTGGAAGGATTTTACATAGTGGAGGTAAAATATATGCAGTTCCAGCTGAAAGTGAATGTTGCTTAACCTTGAGGTGGAAGTTTCATCTCAATTGACCTTGAAGATATGTAACCACCATATGCTGCTCCCCATGGCCCTCCCAGAAATGAGACACGGTTGTTCATTTCTGTTATATAGGAATAAAGGTCCACTCAATCTGTTTTAGTCTGAACCTGAGGGGACCCTGGCACCTTTAAGCTGCTACAGTTTACTTGACTAGAATTAGGTCAAGTGATGGATATTTTTATTGTTTGTATATGTATTTCTGTCTTAGAACAGGTTTCTGTTGTTTTTCTCAAACAGCTCTTCGAATCAAAAGTTAATTTTTTATTTTATTTTTTATCTTTAATTTCTTTATTGGTTAAGGTATTACAAATGTGTCCTCATCCTCCCATTAACCCCTAACCTACCCCCCACTCATGTTCTCATCCCCCTGTTGTCCATGTCCATTGGTTTGGCTTATATGCATGCATACAAGTCCTTTGGTTGATCTCTTCCCCTTATCCCCACCCTCCCCTACTTTCCCTCTGGGGATTGATAGTCTGATCGCTGTTTCTCTGTCTTTGGATCTGTCTCTGTTCATCAGTCTATGTAGTTCTCTATATTCCACAAATGAGTGAGATCGTGTGGTATTTATCGTTCTCTGACTGGCTAATTTCACTTAGCATAATGCTCTCCAGTTCCATCCATGCTGTTGCAAATGGCAAGAGTTCCTTCTTTTTTACTGCAGCATAGTATTCCATTGTGTAGAGGTACCACTGTTTTTTAATCCACTCATCTGCTGATGGGCACTTAGGCTGTTTCCAAATCTTAGCTATGGTGAATTGTGCTACTATGAACATAGGGGTGCATATATCCTTTCTGATTGGTGTTTCTGGTTTCTTGGGATATATTCCTAGAAGTGGCATTACTGGATCACATGGGAGTTCCATTTTTAGTTTTTTGAGGAAACTCCATACTGTTTTCCACAGTGGCTGCACGAGTCTGCATTCCCCCCAGCAGTGGATAAGGGTTCCTTTTTCTCCACATCCTCACCAACACTTGTTGTTTGTTGATTTGTTGGTGATAGCCATTCTGACAGGTGTGAGATGATACCGCATTGTTGTTGTGATTTGCATCTCTCGTATAATTAGTGACTTTGAGCATGTTTTCATATGTCTTTGGGCCTTCTGTATGTCCTCTTTCGAAAAGTGTCTATCTAGGCCCGTTGCCCATTTTTTTTATTGGATTGTTTATCTTCCTATTGTTAAGTTGCATGAGTTCCCTGTAAATGTTGGAGATTAAACCCGTATCAGTGATATCATTGGCAAATATGTTCTCCCATGCAGTGGGCCTTCTTGTTGTTTTATGGATGGTTTCCTTTGCTGTGCAAAAGCTTTTTATTTTGATGTAGTCCCATTTGTTTATTTTGTCTTTAGTTTCCATTGCCCTAGGAACAGTATCAGAGAAGAAATTCCTTCAGCATATGTTTGCAATTTTGCTGCCTGTGGATTCCTCTTGTATTTTTATGGTTTCCCATCTTACGTTTAAGTCTTTTAACCATTTTGAGTTTATTTTTGTGTATGGTGTGAGTTGGTGGTCTAGTTTCATGTTTTTGCATGTATCTATCCAGTTTACCCAACACCATTTATTGAAGAGACTGTCTTGATTCCATTGTATGCTCTTGCCTCCTTTGTCAAATATTAATTGGGCATAGTGGTTTGGGTCAATTTCTGGGTTCTCTATGCTATTCCATTGATCTATATGTCTGTTTTTGTGCCAGAACCAAGCTGTTTTAAGAACAGTGGCATTGTAATACAGTGTGATACCTGGTATTGAGATTCCATCTACTTTGTTCTTCTTTCTTAGGATTGCTGCAGCTATTCGAGGTCTTTTTTATTCCAGATGAATTTTTGGAGCGTTCGTTCTAGATCTGTGAAATATGCCATTGGTAATTTAATGGGAATTGCATTGAATCTATAGATTGCTTTAGGTAATATGGACATTTTGATGATGTTGATTCTACCAATCCATGAACACGGTATGTTCTTCCACCTGTTTATGTCTTCCTCTATCTCTTTTTTCAGTGTCCTGTAGTTTTTCGAATATAAGTCTTTTACCTCCTTAGTTAAATTTATTCCTAGGTACCTTAATTTTTTTGGTGCGATGGTAAATGTGACTGCTTTTTTATTTTATTTTATTTTGTTTGTTTTTTAAAAAAGAATAGTTCGTTGATTTGTAGAAAGAGAGGAAGGGAGAAGAAACATCAATGTGTGAGAGCATAACACTGATCAGCTGCCTCCTGCACACCCCCTACTGGGGCATGTGCCCTGACAGGGAATTGAACCAGCAACCTTTGGGTGCATGGAACGACGCCCAACCAACTGAGCCACACTGGGAGGTAGACTGGAAGGCCTCAGGTTCGATTCCCATACTAGTTTTTGTGTGGACATACGTTTCATTCCTGGTGGATAGATACCTGGAAGCAAAATTGCTAGGTCCTATGGAACTTCTATGTTTACTCTCTTGAGGAACTGCCCAACTGTTTTCCAAAGGACTGCCCCATTCTACATCCCCGCCAGCAGTGGAGGAAGTTTCCAATTTCTCCACATCCTCATCAATACTTGTTATTGGCTGCCTTTTTGGTGTTAGTCATACCAGTGGATGTTATCACTGGGGTTTGATTTGCATTTCCCTGAAAGCTAAACACTGAGCATCTATTAATGTGCTGATTGGTCACTTGTATATCTTTTTTAGAGATATGTCTGTTTTCCCATTTTTTAATCGGGTCATTTGTCTTTTTTTGCATTGAGTTACAAGGGTTTTTTATATATTCTGGCTACAAGTCCCTCATCAAATAGATGACTTGAACATTTTCTCCATCCTGGTCCCCATTCAGGGGACCACATATAGGAGGTATGTGCCCTCCTGTCCACAGTTTTGGCAAATCTGCATTCTGTGTCTCATCAGGAAACTAACATTACACACACATTTATAGTCTGAATTCCCAAGTGCCAACTGTCATGTGCAGCTCAGGAAATGTGAGGGTGAGACCAGCAGAGTGTGCAGGACACACGGATCCTCCTAGGGCCATGGTCAGCAAACTGCGGCTCGCGAGCCACATACGGCTCTTTGGCCCCTTGAGTGTGGCTCTTCCTAAGCCTTAGGAATACCCTAATTAAGTTAATAACAATGTACCTACCTATATAGTTTAAGTTTAAAAGATTTGGCTCTCAAAAGAAATTTCAATCGTTGTACTGTTGATATTTGGCTCTGTTGACTAATGAGTTTGCCGACCACTGTCCTAGTACATGCTATCTCCACACAGCAGCCAGTGTTCTTTCTAGAAGATGCCAACCATGCCACTTTCCTCCTAGATCCTTCAATGCCGCCCCTACCCGCTCTCTCAATAAAGGCCCCACCTCCCAACTCTCCGTCTGACACTCTGCCAGGCTGTCCCCCATCTGTTTGGGATACTCTCACCAGCCCCTACATGATTTCTGTGAGTCTTGACTTCAATGTCACTTACACTGGGGGACCTTGTAGGCAGACCCTCCAAAGTGCCCCCCCATTATCTGTCTATGGTTTAATAACGGCTCCCTCATAACTGAGTCTCAAAAAGGTGGGTCCTGAAGACCCCTGGCACAGGGCTGGCACACAGCAGTCATGCCCAGGGCTCACGGAAGGAACCCTCTATTGCTGAGCCAGCCCTTAAGGCAGCATCGCATGGGGCACCTGCAGTCTAACATGTTTTACTTACACACACACACACACACACACACACACACACACACACACACACACACCAGGCCAGACCAAGTCCAGGAGTTGCTCACCTTACTTCACACACATCCTGTGCAGACAACAGGGGCTGAGCCTCCCGCACACTCTCCTGTCATTTAGGGGTACAGGCAGGGAAGGGAGAGGCCCTGAGTGCTCCCAACCAACAGATGATCCTAAGGCCCTCCAAATTTTAATCAGCAAACCAATTGAGTCCCTGTTCCTAGCCTAGACCCAGATACAAAACATGCACAAGACAGTACACAAAACCCAGGAAGGGCCCCTGGCCAAAATTCGCAGCACACAATACCTGAGAAATGGTCGGCCAAAATCACCCCCACCTGAAACTAACTGATGGACAGACCACCCCTGGAGCAGCAGCACTGTCACACCCAGAACTTTCTGTGGTCACGAACATCCTATCTTTGTGCTGTCCTTTCCAACACAGTAGCCACTTGGCTCCAGAGCACTTGAAATATGTGTCGCCACACAATGCAGCTCTGGACCCAACTATCAATCTATAGGAAACAGAGGGCAGATGGATACATTGGATGCTGCCATGGAGGTGACGCAGAGACACAAGCCAACCCCAGGGACTGTCAAGCCAGTTTCTTCAACAAAGTGCACAGGGGGAAAGATGAAAGGGAAGCCTATCCACCAGCAGAGATCTAAAAGACACCAAGTTCCCTGGCCGGTGAGGCTGCTGGTTGGAGTGTTGTCCATGGGCTGGAAGGTCTCAGGTTTGATTCCCAGTCAGGGCACATACTGGGCTCATAAGGGAGATAACTCATGGATGTATTGATGTATCGCTCCCTCTCTAAAATCAATTAAAAATAAAAATTTAAAAAAATTGGAATAAAAAACAGACTACCTTTTTAAAAAAAGAAGACACCAAGTAATTGCACTGTGTGGGCCTTATTTGGATCCTAATTCAAACTACTATAAAAAACTGAGACGCCCTAGCCCAGCGGTCGCCAACCTTTTGGACCTCATGGACCAACAGAGGTCCGCGGACCACCAGTCGACGACTGCTGCCCTAGCCAGTTTGGCTCAATGGACAGAGTTTCAGCCTGTAGACTGAAGGGTCCTGGGTTCAATTCCAGTCAAGGAGACGTGCCCAGGTTTCAGGCTAGATCCCCAGTAGGGGGCGTGCAGGAGGCAGCTGATCAATGATTCTCATAGGCCTATCTCTCTTTCCCTTTCCCTTCCTCTCTGAAATCAATAATATATATACAGTGGGGCCTTGACTTACGAGTGTCCCGACTAACGAGTTTTTCGAGATAGGAGCTGTCTCTCAGCCGATTTTTTGCTTTGAGTTGTGAGCTCAAATTCGGGTTATGAGCCAGCTTCAGATACCCCACCGCTAGTTGGCACAGCGAACGTCACAGTGAACGCCACAACATCAACCCAGCATTCAATTCATTGTAATGGTGAAAATTGATTTGACATACGAGTAATTTGAGTTACGAGCTCCGTCACAGAACAAATTAAACTCGTAAGTCAAGGCCCCACTGTATATTCGGGACTGCTTTTTTAGTCTCACTTTCTGTAAGTTCACTATTGGTATAAAGAAATGCCATAGATTTCTTGGCGTCAATTTTGTATCCTGCTACATTGCCGAATTCATTTATTAAGTCTAATAATTTTTTGAATGAGTCTTTAGAGTCCTCTATGTACAGTGTCATGTCATCTGCAAATAAGGACAGTTTTACTTCTTCTTTTCCAATTTGGATTCCTTTTATTTCTTCTTCTTGTCTGATCACAATGGCTAGTACTTCCAGTACTATGTTGAACAGGAGTGGTGAGGGGGGGCATCCCTGTCTTGTTCCTGTTTTTAGGTGAAATGGTTTTAGTTTTTGCCCATTGATTATGATGTTGGCTGTGGGTTTGTCATATATGGCTTTTATTATGTTGAGGTATGACCCTTCTATTCGTACATTGCTGAGAGTTTTTATCAAGAAAGGGTATTGGATTTTGTGAAATGCTTTTTCTGCATCAATTGATATGACTATGTGGTTTTTATCTCTCAATTTGTTTATGTGATGTATTAAGTTTATTGATTTGTGGATACTGTACCATCCTTGAATCCCTGGGATAAATTCTACTTGGTCATGGTGTATGATCTTTATGATGTACTGCTGGATCCGATTTCCTAGGATTTTGGCATCTATGTTCATGAGTGATATTGGCCTGTAATTCTCTTTCATTGTGTTGTCTTTGTCTGGTTTTGGTATTAGGGTAATGCTGGCTTCATATAATGAGCTTGGAAGTATTCCTTCCTCTTGAATTTTTTGTAGTAGTCTGAGGAGGATAGGTTTTAGTTCTTCCTTGAATGTTTGGTAAAACTCCCCTGTGAAGCTGTCTGGCCTGGGGCTTTTGTTTTCTGTAAGCTTTTTGATTACTGCTTCAATTTCTTCCATAGTTATTGGCCAATTGAGATTTGTAGATTTTTCATGATTAAGTTTTGGAAGGTTGTATTTTTCTAGGAATATGTCCATTTCCTCCAGGTTGTCTAGTTTGTTGGAGTAGAGTTGTTCATAGTATTTTCTAACAATCCTTTGTATTTCTGTGGGGTCTGTTGTTATTTCTCCTCTTTCATTTCTGATTTTGTTTATTTGGGTCCTCTCTCTTTGTTTCTTGGTGAACCTGGATAGAGGTTCATCAATCTTGCTTATCCTTTCAAAGAACCATCTCTTGGATTTGTTGATCTTTTGTATTTTTTTTTTTATCTCTATGTTGTTTATCTCCGCTCTGATCTTTATTATTTCTTTCCTTCTGCTTACACTGAGATTTTCTTGTTGCTCTCTTTCTAACTCTTTGAGTTGTAGGGTTAGGTAATTTATTATCATTGTTTCTTGTTTTTTGCAGTAGGCTTGTAGAGCTATGAACTTCCCTCTCAAGACTGCTTTCACTGTATCCCATAGGTTTTGGATTGTTGTGTTTTCATTGTCGTTTGTTGCCATGATGTTTTTTATTTCTTCTTTGATTTCTCTGGTAACCCATTCATTGTTTAATAGCATGCTATTTAGTCTCCATGTGTTTAATTTTTTTGGATTTTTTTTATTGTAGTTGATTTCCAGTTTTATGCCATTGTGATCTGAGAAGATGCTTGATATGATTTCTATCTTCTTGAATTTTAAGAGACTTTGCCTGTGACCCATATATGGTCTATCTTTGAAAATGACTCATGTGCACTTGAGAAGAATGTATATTCTGTGGCTTTGGGATGAAATGTTCTGAAGATGTCAATTAATTCCATCTGATCTAGTGAGTCATTTAGGATTGCTGTTTCTTTGCTGACTTTTTGTTTAGAGGATTTGTCCAATGGTGATAGTGGGGTGTTAATGTCCCCTACTAATTGAATTCCTGTCAATCTCTCCCTTGATCCCCTCCAGAGGTTTCTTATGTATTTGGGTGCTCCTATATTGGGTGCATGTATGCTTACCAGAGTTATTTCTTCTTGTTGGATTGTTCCCTTTAGTATTATGAAGTGGCCTTCCTTATCTCTTTTTATGTCCTTCACTTTGAGATATAATTTGTCAGATATAATTATTGCTACCCCAGCTTTTTCTTTTCATTTCCATCCGCCTGAAAAACCTTTTCCCATCCCTTCACCATCAGTCTGTGTGCGTCTTTTTTTTCTGAGGTGGGTTTCCTATAGACAGCAGATATATGCGTCATGTTTTCTTATCCACTCAGTTACCCTATGTCATTTGATTGGGACATTTAATCCATTTACATTTAAAGTTATTATTGATAGATACTTGTTTGTTGCCATTTTTATTCTTTTCCCCTGTGTTCTTTCTTCGTTTCTTTCTTTTTCTTTTTACAGCAGACCCTTCAGCATTTCTTGCATTGCTGATTTGGTGGTGATAAATTCCCGTAGTCCTTTTTTGTCTGTGAAGCTCCTTATTTCACCCTCAATTTTGATTGATAGCCTTGCTGGGTACAGTATTCTTGGATTCAGACCCTTCCTTTGCATGACTTTGTATATTTTATTTCATTCCCTCCTTGCCTGATACGTTTCTGTTGAGAAATCAGTCCCTAGCCTGATGGGGGATCCTTTGTAGGTAACTTTTTGTCTCTCTCTGGCTGCTTTTAAGATTCTTGCTTTGACGTTAGTGTTTGCCAATTTAATTATAATGTGCCTTGGTGTTGGTCTTTTGGGGTTCATTTTGTTTGGGACTCTGTGAGCTTTTTGGATTTGTGTGAGCTTTTTCTTCCCTATATCAGGGAAGTGTCCTGTCATTATTTTTTCCAACAGGTTTTCTATTCCTTGCTCAGTTTCCTCTCCTTCTGGCACCCCTATTATGTGGATGTTGTTTCATTTTGTGTTGTTCCAAAGTTGTCTTAGGCTCTCCTCTTGCTTTTTAATTTGTTTTTTCTAGAAGCTGCTCTGCTTGGGTATTTTTTCCTACCTTGTCTTCTAGCTCACTGATGCAGTCCTCTGCTTCTTCTAGTCTTTAGTTGATGCTTTCTATTGAGTTCTTTATAGCAGTGGTGTCATTTTTCATTTCTTCTTGGTTCTTCTTCATTTCCTCTTGGTTCTTACACATATTGTTGAATTTGTCTTCCATTCTTTTAATCCACCTTATGTCCATTTCTCTGAATTCTTTCTCTGACAGGTTGCTTGCCTCCATTACCTCCATTTTGTTTACTTCCTTTTCTGGTGATGCCTGTTTTTCTTTCATATGCGGGCTGTTTCTTTGTCTCCTCATGATCTCTCTTTTCCAGGTGTTTGGTTATGTTTTTCTCTCTCTGCTGCATTGATTTAAAGGCACAAAATACAACACAACAAGGCACAAAGCACAAGGCACTGAACACAAATGTATTCATGATACTAATAACCCCAAATAAAGGTGACCACCAGATCAAAGAGAATTAGGGGATAAGGAAGAATGAAGAGAAAAAGAAAAAAGAGATAAAAAAGGAGTGCAAAAATGAAATTGGGAAAAGGAAAAAAATAAGAGGGAAAAGAAAGAGAATGAAATAGAAGAGGGGAAGAAACTATTTATATGTGGAGAAAACTCCAATAGAACAGCCACTAATCCCAACAAATTCCAGCAACAGAATGCAAACTACAAACAACAATTGATATCAAGTGAGGCGAGGGAAAACAGGAGCAAAAAAAATAAATAAATAAATAACTGGAAAAGAAAAAAAAAACAACAACAGAAAAATAGAAAGAAAAAGCAAAACAATCTCACAAACAAGCATTAAACAAACCCCAATATACTGAACAATAAAGTAAACAACAACCAAATGACAGAGAAGAAAAAAAAAATTGGATAGTGAAGAAAGAGCGAGGTGTATATGGATTTAGATCAGGGGATTGGAAATTAGATATATAAATAGGGTGAAATTTTAACAGGAGGTAAAAAGAAGGAATAGGGAAAATCTAAAGCAGGAATAGGGTAAGAGAAACAGAACAACAAAAGGGGAAAAGTGAGGTGGAGAGTTTTGGTGTAAAGGTAAAGTTGAGGTAGAGTAAAATGATGCTAAAGGAAAGATGAAAATAGAATTTAGAACACTAATCCCAAAATCAGATAAAGAGAAAATATAATGACACTTTAAAAAAAGGTAAAATGGTAGTAGTAATAATACTGGTTAAAAATAAAAATGTAGTAATTAAAAAGGTAAAATCAGGTGATGAAAAAAGAAAAAAATAGTTTCTTAAGTAAAAGGTGAAAATAAAATAAAATAAAATAATAAAAATGTGCAGTAGTGAAGGTCCTTCAGTTCCTCTACTCTTGTGTTTGACATGCCTTAGTCCTGTCAGGTATTCAGGAGAGTGTTGAAGTTCCCTGCGATACACTGTTCCTCCGTGTTGTAAACCACAGTCCTGGTTTTAAAGCAGGCAGTATTTGTTTCCCAGACTGCCTTTATTTGTATTTACAGAAGAGTCAGGGTGTGGTTCAGCCTCTGGGTGGCAGTGCTTCTGGATTGACCTCCGAGGCTATAAGTCCTATCTAGCCAGTAGTTTGGGAGAGCTGTTTCTGCCACCGAGCTGTTTCTTTGATTGTTACTCCCAGCTCTGATTCCCAGGTTCCACAAAAACAACTTTTCCCTGCAGTCTCTGTGAGTGACCCCAATTGGGCGATCCTATGTATTGGGTTTAATAATCAAACGCAAAGATTTAAGGGGGAGAGAGAAAAAAAGAAAAAAAAAAGGCCTGAGGAGGTGTGCGAGCTCTCACAACCCTCCACCGTCCAGCTCTGTGCGCAGTCTCTTCTGCATGTCCTCTCTCTCCTGGCATTAAGCAGCCAGTACACTGGCAAAATCTGAGACTGCCTTTTTGCACCCAGTCCAGCTATGAGCTTATTTTTAGCATTCCTTTCTGGCGGCAGCCCTGTGAGTCCCCTTCTGTACTCGTGGATCACGCTGGCCCCAAAGGCCGTGGACCTCTTGGGGCGCAGACTACCCCAGCGCGTGTTCCTCTCTCCAACCTGAATTGCAAACCACACCCTTATCAAGGCGAAATCTGAGGAGGAGCAGGGCTGTAGATCCAGTGTTCCTGGGTCAGTAGCCGATTCCTGGATGTCGTGGTTGCAGGGTCTCTGGATGTATACACTTCCAAAAAGAGCCAGTCAAGTTGGTGCGGACTCCGTGGCTGAGCCAGCCATTCTGGAAGAGTTTTCAGCCACAGTCTCCAACAGTCCCCTTTCTCCGGGAGTCCTCTGCCTTTCCAGGCTGCAAACTGTCTCCCAGCTGAATTTCCTCTGCCTATTGGGGCTAGATGTGACTCAGTTCAGCTGCTCACCCTATCTGCTATGGGATAAGGCACAGGACATGTCCGTCTATACTGCCACCATTTTCTCCCCCTCGACCCAAGATCTTTCTTATTCAAAAGTTAACTTTTTATTGATATATAATTCACAAACTATAAAATTCACCCTTTTAAAATGTGAAATACACTAATTTTAGTATATTCACAAGGTTATACAACTATCACCACTATTCATTTCCAAAACATTTTCATCATCTCAAAAAGAAACACCATACCCATACTCCCTTCTCTCCTCCTTCAGCCCTTGACAACCACTAACCTGCTTTTTTGTCTCTATTCTGGACATTTCATATAAAAGGAATCATACAATGTCTGTCCTTTTGTGCCTGACTTTTTTTTACTTAGCATAATGTTTTAAAGGTTCATCCATGTGGTAGCATGTATGAGATACTTTATTCTTTTTCATCACTAACTAATACTCCACTGTGTGGATATAATACAATTTATTTCCCATTCATCAATCAATGGCCATTTGAATTGTTTCTAATTTTGACTGGTATAAATAATTTTGCCATGAGCATTCATGTAAAAATATTTTTATAAACATATATTATAATTGATCTTGTGTATATATCTAGGAGTTTAATTGCTGGGTGATATGGTAACTCTAGGTTTAGCTTTTTGAGGAACTGCCAAATTATTTTCCATAATGGCTGTATCATTTTATATTCCCATCAGCAGTGCATTAGATTTCTAGTTTATCCTTGCCAACATTTGTGTGTTTTTTTTTTGCTTTTTTTATTATAGCCATTATAAGTGATGTGAAGTGGTATCTGGATAGTGGTTTTGATTTGCAAATTAACTAATGATAGATACTATTGAGTGTTTTTTTCCATGTGCCTATTGACCATTTGTATATTTTCTTTGGATAAATGTATATTTCATTATTTTAAGTTGTGTTATCTTTTTTATTGTTGATTTATAGGAGTTCCAGATTAAAAGGGTTGCCTTTTAATTTTCTTTTTTAAAATATATTTTATTGATTTCAGAGAGGAAGGGAGCGAGAGATAGAACCATCACTGATGAGAGCGAACCACCAATAGGCTGCCTCCTCTATGCCCCCTACTGGGGATCGAGTTCACGACCAGGGCATGTGTACTTGACTGGAATCAAACCCAGGACCCTTCAGTCCACAGGCTGATGCTTTATCCACTGAGCAAAACCAGCTAGGGGGCCTTTTAATTTTCTTTTTTAATCCTCACCCGAGGATATTTTTCCATTTATTTTTTAAGGAGAGTAGAAAGACAGAGAGAAACATTGATGTGAGAGAAACACATTGACTGGCTGCCTCTTGTAGGCACCCTGACCAGGGCTGGGGCAGGGACAAGCCTGCAGCCGAGGTACATGCCATTGACCTGAATGGAACCCGGGAAACTTTGGTCTGCAGGCCAATGCTCTAGCACTGAGCCAAACCGGCTAGGGCGCCCTTTAATTTTCTTGACAGTGTCCTTTAATGCACAAAAGTTCCTATATATTCTCATGGAGTCTAATTTATATAGTTTTTATTTGGTCGCTTGTGCTTTAGGTGTCATATCTAAGAAACCATTGCCTAATCCAAGGTCACAGAGATTTATACCCATGTTTCTTCTAAGAGTTTTATAGTTTTAAATAATATATAGGTTTTTTTTCACATATAGATATTCAACTTTTTTCAACACAATTTGTTGAAAAGACCATTCATGATTGAGCAGTTTTGGCACACTTATAAAATATATATATATCCATGTTTGGTATTACCTGATTCTGCCCTATGTACTTCTCTTATCTGGTTTTAATTTCTATATTTTCCCTGTAATAAATCGTACTATGAATATATTTCAGTAAGTTTTGTGAGTCTGTCTAGTGAATTATCTTATGTAAGGTTTGGGACCATTCAAACTTTCATTTGGTGTCAGAAGTGAATGTGGTATTGAGGATAGTGTCCTCTAACTTATAATTGGCCTTGAATATTTGCAATATTGGTTTCATCATTTCTAAAATAGGAATTATACCTACCTACCTAATTGAAGGATAATTATAAAGATGAAATAAATAAAGCAGTAAAAGGGCCTAAAGTCAGTAGGTTCCTTAGTAAAAGGCAGGTGTTATTACCAAGCGCACATCATAATTACATCATCAATAATTTTTGTATGGCTTATGAAATATATATGCTGTCTCTTTCACATATACATTGTCTCAATTCTTCAACAATTCTTGGAAGTAAGTAATCAGTATCTCTTTTCTCTTTTTAAATCAATTTATCTATTGTGGATGAGAAAAGAGAGGGTAGTGCAGTTAAGGAACTTATTAATTAATGTACTCAATAGGGAAGTATTGAATACCTAGTTCATATGGGGCATCATGTGAGGAAGTATTGACAATTCAGTGTGTAACAAATAAGACATGACATTAGTACTCATGGGGTTACTCTCTGGTAAAAGAGATAAACATTAAATATATACATGTCAAAATACAGAATTTAAAATGTGATAAATACTATGAAAAAACAAAAGAGGATACGGTTAAATATAGTGATAAGTGACACTGGTAAGACTTCAGTCCAGATATTTGAAGGCTAGTGTTCTGTCTAATGCACTATATGGCCTAAGATAGGTCGAGTAGTATGGCCAGCCATCCTATTTTGCTTTGGACTAAGGGGTTTCCCTTGGCAGGATTTTTAGTGCTAAATCTGGAATAATATCAAGCAAACCAGGATGGTTGGTTGCTCTAACATCTAGTGTCCAGTGACTTGGCTCTTCCTATTGTAAAGACAATTCTTGTTATGTGTAGGTGTTGTAAAGGACCATTTCTACTGAGTTAGTAACAGAAGAAAATCAGAAGGCAGATGACCCAGAAATTGTTAACATCAAAGTTCCTCATGGGAAAATGACCGCCAGGGGCATCTTTGAGACCAAGTGTCTTTGCAATGAGCTCTAGATGCTTCTATTGAAGGGTTGTTCCAGTTGGAGAAGAAATAAAGAGTGTGGTCAGGAAGCAGAAGCAAGAGTACACACTTCAGATTAGTTTCAGAAGGTATGGCTCTCACTTATGCTTTTATGAAAGTAAAAGTTTTTATCTTAAAGTTATGTGCCATTCCAAAAGCAGTTAATTTATATGTCATACAAAAATAGAGTTGGGGAGCAAACCAGATATTTCAACCTGCAAAGGCAATTGCCACTAAAGCAGAGCTGAACAGTTTCCCCTAAGTATCTAAGGCTATCTGGATCCTGTGCACATAGGGTTCATATTGGAGAAAACAAAATAATTTTTACATTAAGGGAATTAGAATCTTGCATGGCTAACTAGTAATGGAAGTGGAAACAAGTAAGACCCCAAAGTGTACCCCAGAGTAGTGGTTTTAGAAGTGAGAAAGAAGCAAAGATGTAGCAACAAACATTTTAGAACATATTCTTAGGGGTGGAAGAACTATCATACTGGAGATAAGGCCACTTCCTGTCTCCTGGAGTCTGTCCCCAAATTTTATTGCCCACCAATTGATTTAGATCTAGGAAAGTCATATAGATTTGCATTTAATGGGCTCTGAGAGAAGTTGAGGTAAAGTTAGGGACCTGTCAAGCCTGTAGAAAATGTCCCGAATGTGTTCTTTCTCACATAGTTGCTACGACTTGTGTTGAGTGAAGGCAACCTTGCTAACCTGGCCATAAATTATTGGATCAGGAGTTTGTGCATGGATGGGCAAGAGAAATGGGGGAATATTTATGTAGTTTTCATTACATTGTCTCAACTTTGGGTGGCCTGCACCTAACATATGAGAATAAAAAGCCTAGAGGTTATTCATTTGGTTCTTGATTAAGGCAAACTTAATCAAGACTACCCCAGACTGAGAGTTACGTATTTCTCCTCTTCTTTCTTCTCTTCTTCACTTTACCTTACCCTCTTCCCCCTCCCACTATTTTTTTATAAGACAGAATGCAGCAAAATTTGATAATGAACTATAAATAGTTAGGAGGTAACAACCATTAATGCCTTTATTCAAAAACGTTTTCTGGAATATTACCTTGCATTGCTTTTCCAAAATCTAAGAAGGCAGTATAGAGTAGTAGTAGTTTAGAGATAAGATCTTTGGAATTAAACAAACAAGAGTGAGTCCTCATACTCACTGTGGGACCTTAGGCAAGTCATTTAATCTTTCTAAGCCTCAATTTCATCATTTGTTAAAATGAAGATTAAAAGAAGTATTGGATGTAAAATGCTTGAAGAGTGCCTTGAGCACAATAAAACAGTCAGTATACTAAACACTGGCTTTTGTTTTCATTGTTACATTATAATTCCCTCTACTTCCATTACTACTACTACTAACACTTTTTTTAAAAAAAATATTTTATTGACTTTTTACAGAGAGGAAGGGAGAGGGATAGAGAGTTAGAACCATCGATGAGAGAGGAACATCGATCAGCTGCCTCCTGCACACTCCCCACTGGGGATGTGCCTGCAACCAAGGTACATGCCCTTGACCGGAATCGAACCTGGGACCCTTGAGTCCGCAGGCTGACGCTCTATCCACTGAGCCAAACCAGTTAGGGCACTACTAACACTCTTGACAGACAGCCGGGTTATGACAAAATAGACCCAGTACAAAACTAAAAAAAAAAAAAAAAAAAAAGACCGTACCGTTTTATGTAATGATGTTTACTTTGAATTTATATTAGTTCACACAAACACTCCATCCATGCTTTGGTTCTGGCCCTCTTGTCCAGTTTAAGAACCCATTGTGGCCCTCGAGTCAAAAAGTTTGCCCACCCCTGCCCTAGACTCTTTATCCAGTATTAAAAGTGTTTAATTTCTAAGGTCATATCCCTGATTCACAAAACTTTAAGTGACACTAATCAGGCTCAGCTCTTTTCATTATTAATGTACAATAATGCTAATCTAGTGTGACTTGACAGTTTAGCCAAAATATTAGGATTTTTCTTCACCCTAAAGCAGAATTTAAGATTAGCAATAACATTTAATATTCTTGTATTATCTACTCATTTTACTGATGGTATACCCATTGACAATTAACTGGCACTAATAAGTGGGTCTCTGTTTAAAATTACGCATTGTCCTGGTTTTTCCAAGGGACTAGTCTAAATGCAACATCACATGTAGAGTGACACTAAAGGTGAAATTTATTATACAAAACAATAACAACAAAACACACACAAAGTGATTAAATAAAAGACAGCATAACCTATAACAGTGATGGCGAACCTTTTGAGCTCGGCATGTCAGCATTTTCAAAAACCCTAACTTAACTCTGGTGCCGTGTCACATGTAGAAATTTTTTGATATTTGCAACATAGTAAAACAAAGATTTACATTTTTGATATTTATTTTATATATTTAAATGCCATTTAACAAAGAAAAATCAACCAAAATAATGAGTTCGCGTGTCACCTCTGACACGCGTGTCATAGGTTCGCCATCACTGACCTATAACCTTCTCTCAGTTTTGATCTTTTTAGATTTATTATTGTAATAAGTCCTCATTAATTTGGACCTTACAAACTCAAATCTTGTGATCATTTGCACACATGCTGGGCTTATGTTGACTTTGTATTATCTATTTTAAAAAGGCTCTGCTAAGCAAATTAACCATATAAACAGAAATGCTGGAGGAATATTCAAACTACTTAACAGACCAAACTCTGCTCTCAAATACTTTAATTCCATCCCATTATTACAGTGATTACAATTACAAATGAATCTTATCTTTCATTAAAGCAAGCTCAGCATGATGCTTACTCATCAATCACCTAGCACTTCTTTTCACACATTTTACTGTTCAGATTCATCACCAGTTCAGATTGGCTTCTCCCACTATTAGTCTGAATTAACAGTGGCTAATTATTGATCATTTAGACTACATAGTATCTTTTTCCGGCAAAGCTTCATAAATATTCTTATGTTAATGTGTAACAACTTCTTTTAAACAGACTGACATTTCCAGTAGATCTTACCAGTAGAGAAAGAATCATGCAATGAAGTATGCCACAAGCATGCATTTCAAATGTGTTACAAAAATAGATTACTCCAACCAAACCATGGCAAGATTCATAAACCACATAGCAGAAGTGCTTATGTGTCTCCTAGAATTAAGAAAATGAAGGAAGAATCTAGAATAGAAAAGCAGCCCAGCTTGCGTGATTCCATGGTTGAGTGTCCACCTATGAACCAGGAGGTCATGATTTGATTCCCGGTCAGGGCACATGTCCAGTTTTCAGGCTCCATCCACAGTGTGGGGCATGCAGCCAATCAGTGATACTATCTCATCCCTGTCCCTTCCTCTCTGAAATCAATAAAAATAGTTTTAAAAGAATATAAAAGTCTCCCCAGAACTGAATCTCAAGGAAGTAGGCTCTAAATATTTTGTTTCCTCAAATGTTACATCACACTATGCAATTTGGAGTGAGATTAAGTGAGAAACAGGGCACAGTGAAGAAATTCAATATCTCATGAAATCTAAACTTATGTCAGAAAATCCCCAGTACATCAAAGAAACTGTCTCCTTTGTAGGTACTGACTAAAAAAAAATCACTTTCAAGTGGATGGATCTATATGTATGTCATAGGTATGTGAGATATTTGGTAGATGTTTCTAATTATCACAGTAACTCTGTAGAAAGAGTTGTCATTATCCTGGTTGGACAAAGTAAACAACTGAAGACACAGGGTTTGAATAACTGCCCTTTGTCTCCAAGGCTTTTGCAGAGTTGGGATCAGAACCTAAGTTACTAGCATCTGCAGTCTCTGACATGTGGTAGCGATGACTGAGCTACTGAAGTTGCTGCTGTTAGTAGAAGTGAAAATGGCAGTAACAGTGGCATCAGCAGTTGCTGCTGAACACCTTGCCTCAGGCCCTACCATGCACTTTTCCCTGAATCATCTCAATACAGTGAGGTATGTACTATTATTACACTTATGTTATAGATAAGGAGAATGATATAAAAAGCGGGTAGGTGACCTTAAGGTCACACAGTCATAAACATTAGAACTGGGACTCAACCTACAGTCTGACTACAATACAAATCCAACAGCTCCCTCCCTGCCTTTAGCCTTATACTTGGTGCAATGGACTAGGACAGTGGTCGGCAAACCGCAGCTTGCAAGCCACATGTGGCTCTTTGGCCCCTTGAGTGTGGCTCTTCCACAAGATACCACATGTGGGCACGCACATACAGTGCGATTGAAACTTCGTGGCCCATGCACAGAAGTCGGTTTTCGACCTGGGCAAGTCTCTTTTGAAGAAGTGGCATTAGAAGAAGTGGGGGGTGTTGGTCGGTCGGGCGACAGGAGACATGGATCAGGCAGGCCACAGGATACGCAGCGCAGGGGAGGTACATTGTTTTGAGGCACTTTTGCTGAGGTTGACCCATTCCAACTCTCCCATCCACACTCGTCTATCTGAAACAAGTATACTAGACAAGTGTGGATGGGAGAGTTGGAAGGGGTCGACCTCAGGGAATGTACCTCAATCAGATTGAGGACGTTTTTAGCAAAGGCCAGCTTAGGAGTACCCTAATTAAGTTAATAACAATGTACCTACCTATATAGTTTAAGTTTAAAAAATTTAGCTCTCAAAAGAAATTTTGATCGTTGTACTGTTGATATTTGTCTCTGTTGACTAATGAGTTTGCCGACCACTGGACTAGGATACTCCCTTGCCTCCCTTGAGTTAAATTGAATTAAATTCTCAATTAACTCAGCTGGCTAAAGTTCTGTGCTAATAAGGTCTGGCACTAAAGGATCAATGAGTACTTAATTTTCATCTGATTTAAACTCATTTCATTTTAATATGCCATGACCCATGACAAAACCCCAACAATAGGTAGATCATCACCCAAAGGTAAATATTGTTGATAAGGATGTTGGAAAAAGGGAAAGAAGATACACTGTTTTAAAGTGGATGTCTCATTGAAGGTGAGAAGGAAGGTATTATAAGCTCCATTTTATAGATTTTACCAGAGGCCCGGTGCACAAAATTTGTGCACTGGGGCAGGGGGGTGTCCCTCAGCCCAGCCTGCACATTCTCCAATGTGGGACCCCTCAGGGGATGTCCAACTGCCAGTTTAGGCCCAATCCCTCTCACAATCCAGGACTGCTGGCTCCCAACTGCTCGCCTGCCTGCCTGATTGCCCCTAACCACTTCTGCCTGCCTACCTGATCATCCCTTAACCATTTCCCTGACAGCCTGATCGATGCCTAACTGCTCCCCTGCCAGCCCGATCACCCCTAATAGCCCTCCCCTGACAGCCTGGTCACCCCCAACTGCCCTCCCCTGCAGGCCTGGTCTCCCCCAACTGCCAGCCATCTTGTGGTGGCCATCTTGTGACCACATGGGAGTGGCCATCTTGTGCAAGGGTGTGATGATCAATTTTCATATTACCTCTTTATTATATAGGATAACCAAGAATAAAAGAGGCTACCAGTAAGTGACTTAATGTCACACAGAAAGGAGTCCAGTAGTAAGTGGCAGGATCAAGATTCAAATCTAGTTTTGTCTATGTCAAAGCTCATGCGATTTCCAGTTCCCTCCATGGTTTGCCAAATGCTAAAACTCAGGGAGGTACTTTCTGGAACTAGACTGGGTTTGATTCCACATTCTAAGGCTTTTTTTCTCTTGGACAAGGTACCTAATATTTCCATGCCTCAGTTCTTTTATCTCTTACTGAAAGAACCTATATCATGGGATTGTGAAGATTAAGTGAGATGATGCATTTTCAGGAAAACATAGTTACACCAATACTCATAGGTATATTCCTCACATTGTTGCTGTTTTCTTGTCTGAGTGGCCTAGTTGGATTTGTACTGCCCAGTATGATAGCCAATAGCCACAGGCAGCTATTAAAATTAAAATTTAAACTAATTAAAACTAGTTACATTTCAAGTATTCAACACCAACATGTAGCTAGCTAATAGCTACCATATAGGGTAGCTTAGATTTAGAAGACTTTCCACAGCACATAAAGTTTCATTGGACACAAAGAAAATTTACTTAGGTTGATATATACTTGTGTAAGTAAATCAACAGAAAAGGAACTGAAAAGATGCAAATCAGATATTTAGTATAGAAGAGGAGTTTAGGAAGGATGTTCATTTTTTTTCCTGTACACTTTTATATTGGTTGGCAGGGGAATAAATTACTATTTTTGAAATCTAAGAAAAATACTTCTTTTTTTAAGTAAGCAAACTTTGAGAGAAAAAATTACTTTCAGATCTTAGGATAAGGAAGATTTCCTTAAGCAAACTAGAAAATCTAGGGATATTCACTTGGCTGTTTCCTTACTCTGCTTGGCAGTTTCCTTAGTATCTAGCACACAGAAAATATTTGCTGCCAAATAAAGTATTAATTAGAAATAGGCTCTGCTGTGGCCAGGGACAGAGGAATATATATATATATTATTTTTGCTCAGTTAATAAGGAGCCTTTGTGAGATATAGTTCTCCAAGGGGTAAAGCAGTCCCTTCAGCCTGGTCTTGTCCAGTCTAAGAGATTCCCAAGCCAAATTTAGAGCAAGTCTTAAAATATCAGGCAACAAGCACATCAAGAAAATCACAAATCATGCCAAGCAAAAGAAGCTATAGTAAGTACATCCTCACTCAGGAAAGGGGCCAAGGAGCAGAGGGTATCCATGCAAACTTGTTTGCTATCTTAGAAAGAATGTCCTGAGTATCATGCTAAGTTAAATAAGTCAGTCAGAGAAAGACAAGTATCACACGATCGCACTCATACATGGAATCTTGTTTTTGCCTTCCCTTCCTCAGGAATAATGTTTCACTAGTGACCCTGTTCTTCAGCTATTCATCTTGCTTTAGAACATTTAGAGAGTAAAGTTGATTCATGTGCTTTTTAATATTCATAAACCTGAACCAGATGTGTTTCATTCTAGTTAATATCATAAGTTTTTATCATAAACTAGGGGCCCAGTACATGAATTTGTGCACCTTGAAAGGAACTGTGGGCCTCGAGGCTGCAGTGGACACAGGGGTGGGCCTCAGTCCATCCTCCGTGTCCGTGCCCCGCCCCTCCACCTTGGTCCTAGATCTCCCATCTGCCTGCAGCCCTGCTCCCGCCGCTGCTGCTCCCATGCACAGACAGCGCCAGCCCCGCTCACACTGCTGATGGCATGGAGCGATTGGGGCTGGCATCAGAAGCAGGTGTGAGTGGTGGCTGCCAGCTCTGATTGCCCCTCAGGAGCAGGGGGAGGTGGAGAAGCCCTAAAGGGCGATCAGGGCCTGCAGCCGCTGCTCGCACCTACTGATGGTGCTGAGTGATTGGGACCAGCATTGGGTGCTGGCAGTAGGTGTGAGTGGGGCCGGCGTTGGCAGCAGATGGCAGGTGCGAGAGTCAGCTGCTGGCCTGATCGCCCCTCAGGAGCAGGGAGAGGTGGAGAAGTCCTGAGGTACTGGCACCGAGCACTGGCACAAGTGGTAGCTCTGGCGCCAGCAGCGGGTGCGAGTGGAGCCAATACTGGCAGTGGGTGCAAGCACCAGGCGGGACCATGGCACATGGAAGCAAAGAATTTTCAGTAACCACCAGAGGCTCACCCCAATGACAGTGACCGGTGCCCCGCCTTGGTCTGGTGCCCCCACTCACCTGCTCCACCATTGCACTGCAGCCAAAGCCTGCCATGTTTTGCACTCTGCTGCCTGCTACTGACGCCCACCATGTTCCATACGTGCCCCCTGGTGGTCAATGCATGTCATAGTGACCGGTTGTTCGGTTGTTCTGCCGTTCAATCTATTTTCAAATTAGGGTTTTTATATATAGTGATTGTTATTTCACAATGATCATATGAGTTTGACATACAATAAACTTAATAATAAAATTATATGGGATATAATTTTTATGTCTTTTTTACTTATGGTAGAAGATTATTGGTATGATTTTGAACAAGGTAAGTACCTCTCTCTGCCTTGATCTGAAAAATGGGGATGGTGATAATAGTACCTACCTCATAGGGCTGATATGAGGATATTAAATGAGTTAATATTTTAAAGTGCTTGAAATGGTGTTTTGCAAGTTGTATTTGTTAAACAAATCTGTTACCCAATAAAAGCAGCTACATGACATCAAACTCCAGACCAAATTTAAACATCTGGGGTAGTGGTTTTTTAATATTGGCTTTACATTAGAATGTCCTACAAAGCATTTTAAAATGCAAATGATCAGGCTCTACTCCAGATTTACTGAATATGAGCCTCCAGTGGTGAGAAAATTTGGGTAGAAATGGTCTCTGTATGTTTGTACGCATGTATTAGTGTATTTATATATGTGTGTCTGTGTTTTAAAGTTTTATAGACACCCCTGGTTAAGATCATTGGTCTTGACACTGGTGATTATGTAAAGCAATTTCTAATTTTCAATAGAAGGTTGAAACCTGAACTAACCAATCTGGTACTCCTTTTTAATTCATCAGCACCAACCAATCCTTTCAACCTAACCCAAATGCAAAATTTTTGAAGCAGCCTCCTGAACCACTCCTATAGAATATGTTTGAAATATAGTCTATATTCAAAGAGATCACATTAACTCAGATAGCACTTGAAAAGAGAATTCTGGGAAGTGAGAGGTTTGGCATATCATTTAGAACTCTATTGCCTCCTCTGCCTTAGCTTTAAAGCAAAGTTCACTGTAATATTCCCAGAGCTACTTTTATTACCCTGTCCTAATTTTGGTTTGCATTGAAGCATATTTAATAAAATCCAATTAAAAATGTATGTTAGGGGGAAGAGTAAACATGGTAATAAAGGAAAGGCTGCCCCATTAAAACATTGATAATTTAAGTACACAGACTTGACAGTTTCTAGGTTCCTCTAATAAGCCACATTAGTATTTATTAAATTCATGTTGGTCCTTATTGAGTTACACAATTCTGAGACACTAATGATATATATATATGTGTGTATATATATATATATATATATATATATATATATATATATATACACACACACACACATATACACATATATGAGGCCTTATGCACAAAAATTTGTGCAAGAGTAGGCCTTCCTTCCCCCAGCTGCCGGCACCATGGCACCAGCTTCTCTCTGGCACCCGGGACCCAGGAAGCTTTGCTCCAGCCCCGGCTTCATCTGGAATGATGTCTGGAAGGACATCTGGTCAAATTATCATCTTACCCTTTTACTATTATAGATATATGCATGGGTATGGTTAGTTTAGGCATTTATATAGCTGACAAAATTCACTTGCTCTGTCCTTTACAACCATTATATTTGTCAGTTAAAATGTCAGCAGCTGTTCCTAGGACACATTTGAGTTTAGCCAATATCGTAGTTGGTAATAGTAGGTTTGTCTTTAAGGAAAGGTTACTCAAAAATTCAAGTATAATATTCACTATGAAGTGGTTAAAATTTAATAGGCAATAAGGGTTGGATATGGTAAGCAGGCAAGATTGCTAGGAAAACTGATGAACATGTGTTCTGGGACCAAAACAAAGAAAACTGCCTCACTGAAGTGTTAGGGAGAATCAAAGAAGTGATCAAATTCTGAGAGTTCATTAAAAAAAGGGAAATTTTGGCATCAGTGTTTCAAAACAGTAACAACCTTTAAGGTTCCAATGCCAAAGCATTTCAGCCTGCCTCACATTTAAAATTTTAACCCTTCCCTTAAACTATATTCCTTTCCTCTTCCACCAACCATAACTTGCAATGTTCAGCTAATTTCAACCTCCTTTTCACCCTCTGCCTAAAACCAATACTAATCTAAAAATCATCTTAGGGGACTTCCTTCAAGATTTGGGAAGCAACAAATGGGAATAGGAGGAAACACAAACACACAAACTTAGAAATAATCACCTTCCAACAGCCAGGTACCCTATCAGTTACCAAATTTAATACAATTTCTGCCTAATATAACAGCTTCTATGCAGTAGGTCTTAATACCTGCAACTTGTAAAACAAAAATTAAAGCACAGAACAGTAAAAAAGTTATTTAAAAAACAATGGCAACACAACCCACAGCCAGCATTTTTTTTTTTTGTAAAAGGGAGAGTTTTTATGTATTTGAACACTAAGAGTCTTTTATACTTTTTGCAATGTCCTTCATACTCATCAGTTATAGCTTTTCTATAAGTCTGAAAGTAGGTTACTCTCTTGAGACCATATACCAGGTCTTTGATTTTTCTCAAAATCACTTTAGTCCTTACTCCCTGGCTCCTCCACACCAGCCCAATTTTTATCCTAGCAGGGAGCAAAAAGGGATGCCTAAACAGAGTGAGAAACTAGTGCTTTTGAGAACAAGATACCAGTAAGAGACATTTATGTGAGTCTGATAGACATCCTATTTAATAAAGAGGGAATATGCTAATTGACCCTCACACCATCACTAAGATGGCAGTGCCCACAGCCAATAAGGAGGGAATATGCTAATTGACTGTTCCGCCCTCAAAGATGGTGACGCCCACAGCCACAAGATTGTGGCACCCAGTCCCCTCAGCCCCGCCGGGGTGCCTGCCTCCAGAGTCCCCCAGGCCCCTCAGACCCCAGCCATCCAGGGCAAGCCTCAGCCGCCCAGGGCTATTTGAGGCTCAGGTAACCAGGGCTGGCCGAGGCTTGTGCTACTGGCAGTGGCAGCAGCAGAGGTGTGATGGGGGCGTTCGCTTCCCCTGATCCCTGGGTTGCCTCCTGCCCCTGAGGGCTCCAGGACTCTGAGAGGGGAAAGGCTGGGCTGAAGGAACCCCCTCCAGTGCATGAATTTTCATACACCAGGCCTCTATTCTATACTAATAAAAGCCTAGGTGGTCCTCGTGTGTGATGTGATCACAAGATGGCCACCACAAGATGGCCACAACAAAGATGTCTGCCACAAAGATGGCCACCACAAAGATGGCAACCACAAGATGGCTGCATGCACAGTGGAGGCGGGGCCCAGTGGCCGCTCTATGTGGTGAGGCCTGGGGGGTCCCGCGGCTCCACTTGGTGCAGAGGAGGCTGGTCCCGGCATCTTTACCACCTCACATGGAGGAGGCAGGTCCCAGCAGAGGAGGTGGGTCGCAGCAGAGGAGGTGGGTCGCAGCAGGGGAGAGCAGTTGGGGGCGATCAGGCTGCCAGGGGAGGGCAGATGGGTGTGATCAGGTCAGCAGGGGAGGGCAGTTGTGGGCAATCAGGCCAGCAGGAGAGTGGTTAGGCATCAATCAGGCCAGCAGGGGAGCAGTTAGGGGGCAATCAGGCTGGCAGGCAGGTGAGCAGTTAGGAGCCAGTAGTCCTGGATTGTGAGAGGGTGCAGGTTGGGCTGAGGGACACGCCTCTTCCATGCACAAATTTTGTGAACTGGGCCTCTAGTAATATAAATAATCATGTAACTATGATATCAGCTGTCAAACCTCACAGGAGACATTTTGTAACAACCAGTGTTTATCAAACTCCATTAGAGAAGTTCTATTACATGTCAAAATAGAAGCCAAACTGTATTGTCTCCATGTGTGTCATTTGATCCCTCAAATTCTTGTTTTTCTAGTTGACCATTCTAAGAATTTAAATTGGACTTGATATTTTTCAAGAGCCAGACATTTCATTGCCCATCAAGTTTTGGTTGTATTATTTTTTTCAGTCAAATGCAATAACTGTATTGAACTGTCAGTTTAATCTTCATAGCTTTGTTTCCAGAAATCTATGTAGCATAAAATATGCAATCATCTAAATAATTTCAAAATTATTTCTTTACTTACAATTTCAGTACATATGGCCCCTAGGTTTCAGAAACTCAACAGGTTTGCTTTCCCTTTGACTCAAGGGAACTAGCTTACAGGTGACTGACTGATGGTGAAAATTCACATCTATGTAGTAGCTATTCAGATGAGGTGGCTCCAAACTTTTGTCAGGGGTGTTGAAGGAGAACATTGTTCAATACTTTCCATGAAATAATTTGAAGGTCTCTCAGCATTTAGTGTGCAATGGGCTTGGTAAGTATACAGAGTGGGACAAAAGTAGGTTTACAGTTGATCATATTAAAATAATGAAATAATTAATAAATAATAATACAAGAATAAACTTTTCCATACTTTTGCCACATACTGTGTAATGAAGATAAACAAAGCCAGCTCCTTGATCCTTTAACACAAAAATCAAAGATGAAAACATGCCAAAGCCGGTTTGGCTCAGTGGATAGAGCATCGGCCTGTGGACTGAGGGGTCCCAGGTTCAATTCCAGTCAGGGGCATGTACCTGGGTTGCGGGCACATCCCCAATGGCGGATGTGCAGGAGGCAGCTGATCGATGTTTCTCTCTCATCGATGTTTCTGACTCTCTGTCTCTCTCCCTTCCTCTCTGTAAAAAATCAATAAAATATATTTTTTTAAAAAAAGATGAAAACATGAAATCCTCAAAGACCAACCATGCATTTTTATTTGTGGCAATAGAGCCTAGCTGGTATACTGCTGATGGAGGTAAACAACCAACGTTGTAGCTGATGTTAAACCAAATTCTTCTCCTTTACTCATTGAAGAAGCAGAAACCAAGCTCTTCCTACATGAAGAACACTTTCAGCATCACAGTTTTGGGTCAATCAATAGACTGGCATGAAGCATAACCATAGCATGCACATTTGAATATCTCTAAAGCAGGCAACTGCTGATTATCATCTGCCAACAATTTATAACCATGTTTGCTCTCGGTTGTCAGTATTCCACTTGGAGATAAAATGGACTTAATCCTACTCTTGCATTTGTAAGCTTTGAAGTAATTAAGCAGAAAACTGCCTGTATGATTACCCTCATTAGAATATTTGGCTTTCATTATGGAAACTGATAGGAATTTCCCTCACTTGGTGCTGAATCATGTTCACATTTAAGAGAAAATTATTTGTTTAGTATGTCAACGTTTCCCTCTGTGAGCACACCTTCTCCACTTTGTCAATGTCATCATCTAAATTTAGTTAATTCTAAGTTATACATTTGCTTTTGTATTTTTTTCTGGAGCAAAATCTGAAAAATGGCTCCACTATTGTCTCATAAGCTGCCTTTGTATCTATACATTCACTCAATAAATTCAGCTGAATCTCTACTATGTTTGTTTATGAAAGACATTTGTTATCAGTGATTTGGCCAATGTTCTCCTATTGACAGCAAGGAGAGAGAAAGTGAGAAGTAACTTTCCAAATGCATTCAGAAACATGCTGTCTCGTGTTAGTTAAAATTTGAGGGATTTAAGATAACTACAAAAGTGACCCTAAAATAGCAACTTATTAGTCAAAGTAAACCCTGCTTCCATTGTTTAGGTTATTAGTGATTTATAAAGCATCTACTATGCCCCAGTCACAGTATTCTGTGCTAGAGATGTGATTATCAAAGCCCCAGTTCTCTCTTACAATAGAGAGATCATACCGTTTACTGCAAGGGACAACTGCTAGATGGAGGCAGAGGTAGTTAGATTATGACCTGGAATGGGAAATAAGGCCAGAAATAAGAATTGACTAACAATTGCTCCTACAAATAGGTAAAGGTCCTCAGTATCATTTAGTGAGTTGGCTGGGAAACTATGATCATGCTACCAGCAATTTCAACTACTGCTGAAGCCAGGCCATGCTCATCATATATAAAGTATTTGTGCCTTAGCCAAACGTACAAATGTATTGTTCCTGCAATTTACTCTTTATTAAAATTAACAATAAAATCCAAGCAATCACATCACTGCAGACATCTAGTCAGGCCGAAATATTCACTTGCTCCAATTAATTTATTTACTAGCTAGTTTAAACAATGCACAGTAAAACCTTGATTAACTGGTATGCTTTGGGAATAGAATATTGTGGGTAATTTGTCTAATCAAAAGTTGAGCAGGAAGCATTTTTAACCCTTGTTGAACATTCTTTTTAGACTAGAGGCCCGGTGCATGAAATTTGTGGACGGGGGCGGGGGGCAGGAGGGCTCAGCCTGGCCTGCAATGACGCAAGTGTTCCGCACCCAGCCTGACAAGAGGTTCTCCATGGCTGAGCACGGAATCCTTGCCTCGTCACGATGGCAATGAAGCAAGCATTCTGGCAGGCTGCTCACACTGTCCACTCTCAGTGGCTGCCCCCCTGGGACTGGGGGACTCCAGTGGGGCTGAGAGGACTGGGTGCCACCATCTTGTGGCTATGGGCACTGCCATCGTTGTGATGGAGTGATAGTTAATTTGCATATTACCCTTTTATTAGATAGGATGGTCAAGGCAAATTTCCAGCTTATGTGAGTGAAACCTAGCACACAGAGTTGCACTTGTATTGAGTAATGACAATTATTTAGGACTTTGTGGTCATCAGAGTGCACATCAGTACTCACTCTCCAGAGCAGGAGATGAAAAATTAGAGTGTCTAAGACTGTGGTTTAACCTAAAAACATTTCCTAGGGCCATATTTTAAATTAATCCCTGATTCTAGCTTGCTTAGGTTTTAGCCTCTCTCTCTTCCATTAAATGAATAATAATAAGAGTAAAAATAAAAATAATAGTGTGATTGTGTATTCTGGCTAATTAAGTGTTATTATACTGTCATCATACTTTAGTGAAGTAGAGTCTGCTCAAATACTAACTAGCAGCTTAACATTTGAAAAAATAATAAGAAATCACATAGATTATAATATCTGAAAAGAGTTTAACTTTTTTTTTTTTTTTACACAGACGAGGAAACGAAGGTCCAGAGAGGTAGTGAAAGCAACTTTGCCAAAGTCCCACAAGTAATCTTAGAGCTGAGCCCTACATCCAAATGTCGTCTTTCAGAATTCAGTCACACATTGCCAATGATAAGTTTTCTGGAGTTACACCTTTTCTCTGAAATAAAAGGATTAGTCTTCATAGATAAACTTAACTGCCTCTCCCAACCATAAATGTCTTTATTTCTTTAAATAAAGACTATAATTACTATACCTGCTGTAAAATGCTTTAAAAAATTTAACCAGTTTAGAAACACAGGTATTATAATGACAAAGCACATTTTAAATTCACATAGTGCTTCAAGTTAGGCTATGCAACTCAGGGCACTGAAAGTTAGCAGAAGCCCTCTTTTATCTCAGAGGTGCATTGAAATGGAGCTTTGAAAGATCATCAGTCTCCTCTGTCACAAGGTTCATGTTCTTTTGATTGAAATGCAAATCTATTTTTCCAGAATACCTACTAGTGCTCAGAAGAATTCCAGAATAGGGAGGTGAGAATATAAGCGTCCTTAATATGATATCTTGCTATTTTCAGTTGGAGCTCTTTAATTCAGAAGGGATACAGTTAGGAAAATTACTGATATGACTATGGTGCTCACAAGAAGAATCCTGTCATTATACTTTTAAAATTAAAACAACCGAGGTAATTTATCTTCTGAATAAGTTTTCTTAGGCACACAAAGAAAAAATATTCAGATTACAGGAAATGTTAATTTTTAGAGTTAAAAGTTTCTTCTTTTAGCTTTTATAAAAGAAAAGTAAGCCTAATTGAGTGCAGCAATGTATTAAGTCATTTTGGTGCTCTTTTCCTGGCCAACTACCAAAGTATTCTTTTAATAGAGCATTTTCAAATAGGCACACCCACTGGGCTTTTTCAGTAAAAGCTGGTGTAATTTAGTGACACTGAGCACTTTTACCACGAAGGTTTTGAAGTTGTAAATATTGGTGATACTAGGATAGAATTTTTAATATGACTGTATATAAAAATAAAATCAGTAGATGACTCTGCCCGCAGTATCTTTTCTAAGTACTCACCCTCAGTCTTTAATATAAATTCATAAAATAGAAAAGTATAAGATTAGAAGTGATTGCATTTATATCCTACAGATATGTATCTTTGTATTTCTTATTTTATTTTACTACTGTCAAAAGTTTCACTTCACAATGATGAAAATAAGAAGAAAGGTATTCCATTAGAATGCTGAAAGGATTAACAGATGTCATGAATGTTATATAGGTTAAGTGGTGTTATATCATACAATGACTATATAGATTTAAAATATATCTCACATGATTACATCAGAATATTAACATTTATATAACTAGAGGCCTGATGCATGAAATTCATGCAAGGGGCTCAGCCCCTGCAGCCATGGCTGCTGCCTTGGCCTTTGCAGCCCCGGCTTCATCTGGAAGGTCAGTCAGATGTCCAGTCTAATTAGCATATTATGATTTTATTATTATAGACTAGAGGACCAGTACACGAAATTCATGCATGGGGGGTGTGTCCCTCAGCCCAGCCTGCACCCTTTCCAATCTGGGAACCCTCTGGGATTGGGCCTAAATGGGCAGTCGGACATCCCTCTCACAATCCAGGACTGCTGGCTCCCAACCGCTTGCCTGCCTGCCTGCCTGATTGCCCCTAACCAATTCTTCTTGCCAGTCTGATCACTCCCTAACCACTCCCTTGTCAGCCTGATCAACACCTAACTGCTCCCCTGCCAGCCAGATTGCCCCTACTTGCCCTCCCCTGCCAGCCTGGTCACCCCCAACTTCCCTCCTCTGCAGGCCTGGTTGCCCCCAACTGCCCTCCCCTGATGGCCATCTTCTGTCCACATGGGGGCAGCCATCTTTGACCACATGGGGGCGGCCATCCTGTGTTGGAGTGATGGTCAATTTGCATGTTACCTCTTTATTTTTTGGATAAAGACTATAATGAGGATATGATAATGTGTTGGTGATGATTTCAGAGACAGTATTCAAGGAATATTCGCAATTGTCACTCAAATGATTATTTGCATATGTGGAATTTATGAGACAAAATGATAAATTAAGTTAATATCTTATTTAAGATATTGTACCTGTTTCTTTTTGGCCATAACTACAAAGACAGGTAGATAATTCAGGCCAAGGAGATATTCCATTTAGGAACTGAGTTATCTAGATCAGTACTCTTCAAGAATCTCTGTGATAATCGACATGTTCCATATCTACACTGTTCAATATGATAGCCAATGATTACACGTGTCTAATGAGCACTTGACATGTGGCTAGTGTGACAAAATACATGAAATTTTAATTTTGCTTAATTCAAATTTAAATATAAATAGCCATATGTGACTAGTGGCTACCATGTTGGAGAACATAGATATAATTTTTTTGCATATAAAATAATGCCAACCAATCAGGGCATATTGTGGTTAAAATGAGGGGAGGAGAGGGTGGGGATGTAGTGAAGTGGGGGTGGGTAGAAATCTGGATTCAGTTTTTCTAGGGATGAATCCTGGACTCTGTGGGGATTTGGAGAAGTTATGCAGCCTCTATGAACTTCAGCTTCCCCATTTAGAAACTAAGGGGAATAATAATATTTCTTCTTTTTAGGGTTATTCTGAAAATTTAATGATATATTATAAGAGAAACCCATAGCACAATGCCTGGCACAGTGCAAATACTCAAAACACAGTGGCTAAAATTACTTGATCAATTTAAAAACTTCAATTAATTTTGGGTTATATAGGTAGTTTTAATGTCAACAGAGTGTTTCAATGTGTTGCAACTAAAAAAAGTGAATAGAAAATTATATAATGATTAGGCATATTAGAAAGTAATTCAACTTTTTTTTCTCTTCATGACATATTATGTCAGGGTAGAAAATTTGAAAGTCACTTCTTATCATGGCAGTATAGGATGTTTTGATGAGAAACAGTTGAAATCCAAGGGATTTTAAGACCAATGAGAGGAGGAGAAGTTTTAATAGACCCTGGTGAGAGGGGTTCAGGAAATTTTTTTAAAAATCATTATAAGTACTAATTTTTTTGGAATGTTCTACCAAAAACTTAGTTGCTTCCTTTATTTGTCTAGCAGTAGCTGCTAGGCTCATGAAACAGTCATTTGATCACCAGACACATAGTTTTCCTCCAATATCCCCTTTTTGTCTGTAGTAACAGAATTCTAAGTTTATAGCTGACCTTATGATCACCCAACAGAAAGACTGTATTTCTTAGGAAACTCCTTGTGTCCAGGAGACAAAGTCCTGATAAATGGGATATAAGTGGAGGTAGAGCGTGCACATTCTGGAAAATGTCATAAAAGGGAGGAGTTTTTCCTTCTCTTCTCTTTCTTCCTTCTGGCTAGAATACAGACTCTACAGCTGGAAGAAGCCCTCTTTGACCATGAGGTATCCTTCAGAATGCAGACTAGACATGAGAAACCCGCAAGATCAAAGATCTAGACGAGCGGTTCTCAGCCTGTGGGTCGCGACCCCTTTGGGGGTCGAACGACCCTTTCACAGGGGTCGCCTAAGACCATCGGAAAACACAAAAATAATTACATATTATTTTTGTGATTAATCACTATGCTTTAATTATGTTCAATTTGTAACAATGAAATAGGGGGTCACCGGAACATGAGGAACTGTATTAAAGGGTCGCGGCATTAGGAAGGTTGAGAACCACTGATCTAGACCATACCAGCCCTGCTATGTACCACTGCACTTGAATGAAGTAGACAAACAACTATCTTGTTTAAGCCACTCTTATTTAAGGTTTCTGTCACTCGCAGCCAAACCTAATTCTAACTCACCACAGGTGTTCCAGCTTAGACTGTATAAACATCTCTTTCCAGTGAACAAGAGTCCCAAAGCAGACTCACTTTAGATTTACATTTCTATAGTGAAGGACACACTAACAAAGGGTACTGAAATTAGAATTTAATGTACTTTGAAACTCATCCTGCACAGGATTCAAGGGACCAGTCTAAAATCAATTAGGCTGCTAAAGGAAACGCAAAGAGAACATATCAATGAAATGTAGAACTACGAACATCATGGAAAATGTAGAACCATCTTTGAGCATCTATATTTTGACAGCAATAAAAATGGGAGCATAAAGCTACATTTTTAGTGTATATAAGTCCTGCTTCCAAAAAGTTTTTTCTACCCTTAGATGAGATATTTAAATTCATCATTCTGCACCTATGGACAGAAACATAGGATTTTTTTTTTCTGCCACTTGAGTCTAGTTGACCTTTGATGAAGGCATCTTCTGTAGAAAATCTATTTTGGGGCAAATAATGTAAGTTCTTGTTGTTAGATTGAGGAAGCAATGCAGCCAAAGGCCTCTTAACAACTTTATCTTATCAGAATGAAAATGATCCCTTATAGCTATTTCTTGGATGACCAATAAGTATTGTATTTTAAGGGGGAAAGGTCATTAATCAGAACCATTATATGGACAACTCAATGGTTTTAGAATTCAACAATTATTTGGTTAATTATTTTTTAAGAACTAGAAACTGGTACAGTTTGGGGGCAAAGTACTCACACTGGTCTAAAAAAATATCAATAGTTTCCCCAAATTAATATTAGATTTGTTATTCAGAGTTCATGGAGTACTTATTTTTTAAGAGCCATGTACGAGTATTGACATTTCAACTATATAGACATAACTTTATTTACTGTAGTAAAAGCATATTAATGTTGATTTATTTAAACACTTCAGTGAAGTGGCAGTTCAGTTTAATCAAATACCAACTTAATTGGGTTATGTTTGATTTAAAAGTTTCAAAACACTACTATGAGATTTGTTAAAGGCTGAATTTAGAAAAGTTATAATCATTAAAAATTTACATTATGTGCTGAGGCTATACTGAGTTTTGTGGCAAATTTCCAAGCAGCAGACCTTTTAAAAGACTAATTGTCTGTGACTATGTAATTCCCTCAGCACTGAGCCAGCCTTGCCATTGACTTGCAAATATCAAGTTAGAACACTGCCCAGAGCACAGACAATAAAAAGGTGCCTAAATGTAGGAGAAGGGGGAAGAAAGAGTATTGCTATATGCTTTCTTTTTGGTTTCCCAACTGCACATCCTACAATTGTCATAATGCCAGCTAAAATTATGTTTTAGAAGGTATGTCAGCATATTAAAAAATGTATTCCTCACAATTCTTTTCCAGATATAGCATATATTCCAAACACAAGATTCCTCACATCTTTATGAAACTTGAAAAAAAAATGAAACTGTTGAGAAAAAAAGGGCGATCAACATAATTGGATTTTTCAGAATTCTCTTGGACAATTTTGCATCCTTATAGGCAAGGTCATCGTAAGGTTTTATTGAGGAGAGGGCAGAAAGAAGTTTACAATGTGAAAGAGGATTTGGGGATGAAATGAAAAAGGAGAAATGTGTGTTTTCACCAAGAGTAATACAAATCCCCTGTGATTTAACATTATTCTCTAATTTTCAGTCTAGATGACAGAAGCATTAAGTTTCTAAACCTGTGATGCCTGATAACATGGTTATACTGAACTTGAAATGTGTTATGCAACCAAGGAACTACATTCTTAGTTTCAATTAATTTATATTAATCTAGATTTAAATTGATAAGTGTTGCTAGTAGTTAGTGTATAGGACAGTGCAGATCTAGCAGCTTGATCAAATTCCATTTTGTTTTGTTTTATTTTCAAGACTACTTCATAGGTGGTGATGCAAACATGGGTTCTCCTAAACCAGTGATGGCGAACCTATGACACGTGTGTCAGAGGTGACATGCAAACTCATTTTTTTTGGTTGAATTTTCTTTGTTAAATGGCATTTAAATAGATAAAATAAATATCAAAAATATAAGTCTTTGTTTTACTATGGTTGCAAATATCAAAAAATTTCTATATGTGACACGGCACCAGAGTTAAGTTAGGGTTTTTCAAAATGCTGACACTCCAAGCTCAAAAGGTTCGCCATCACTGTCCTAAACTCTGTACTGTCCAATATAGTAGCCATTAGCCACACATGAAATTAGCACATGAGCCCTGGCCAGTTTTGCTTAGTGGTTAGAGCATTGGTCCATGAAATAAAGGGTCATGGGTTCAATTCCCAGTTAAGGACATGTACCTTGGTTGCAGTTTGGATCCCTTACCCTGGCCTGGGCATGTGCAGCAGGCAACCAGCTGTGTCTCTCTTACACTGATGTTTCTCTTTCTCAATCTCTGTCTCTAAAAATCAATGGAAAAATATCTTTGGGTGAGGATTAAAAAAAATTTAGCACATGAAATGGGCCTAATCCAAATTAAGATACACTATAAGTACAAAATACACACTAAGTTTCTAAGTATTACTATGTAAGAAAAGAATGTACTATAACTCATAATCTCTTATATTGATTACTTGGGGAAATTATGATATTTTTAATATATTTTGTTAAACTAGAGGCCCGGTGCACATATTCGTGCACCAGTGGGGTCCCTCGGCTTGGCCTGTGGGGATCAGGCTGAAACCAGAAGTCTGACATCCCCTGAGGGGTCCCAGAGTGTGAGAAGGCACTCTGAAAAGTTGCCGTTGCTTGGCAACTCCTGCATTGAGCATCTTCCCCCCTGGTGGTCAGTGTGCATCATAGCACGACAGCAGTTGGCTGGTCGCTTAGGCTTTTATATATACAGGTTAAGTTTAATCTGACCTGTTTTTACATTTTTAAATTTGACTACTAAAATTTAAAATTGAAAATGTAACTCACATCATATTTCTATTGGACAGTGCTGTTTAAACAAACCATGACAATGATTTAGTTCATTAAGCATGAAAATATATTATCAGTGAAAAAACATTGAAGTAGTGCTGCAAAAATTTGCCATTCTTTGACTGATCAATCCACTGCTAAACAAACTCTTTCCTTACTATGTGCTTCATATGCCAAGAAAACCTCATATCTTAAGGGAAACTAACTTGTCCCCTCATAGCTATGCTTCCTCACTCTTCTACCTCAACTATCACAACCAATAATCTTCTGGTGTGTCATCTCCATTTCTTCTTCCTTGTAGTTAGCTTCTCATTTATGAATTAGCATTGGTCTCAGTGGAGGTTTGTGAAGTTGTTTCTAAAACATATCCTTCAGGTTGTTAAGTGATCATTCTTTTATTGGTTTTTCTATATACCTGCCATTTATTTCCCCCCTCTTTTCCCCCAACCTATAAACTCCCAGGAAGAAAGTTTCTTTACTCAGTTTAACCATGTTTTAGGCATGATTTGACACCACAGATTTTCTGATGTCATCCATTTTTTTCTTGGTGATAGAAATGACAGTTATTTTTCTGTTAGCATCCCCATTTTCCCATTTCCCTTTTGTCTTTTTTCCCAAAATATGATGATTGAATCAGAGGCTACATGGCCTTCTCACAAATCCTAAAGTGCCCAATCTGAAAAGAATTAGGTAAGAGCTAGAACTTTTAAATAAGAAATGCTCTTTTTTAGAATAGAAGACAAGCAGATGAGGAGGCATTCACACTTAATTATTTCTAGAATCTTCTCTCTAGAGCACAGAAATCCTACATCATTAGCAGCTGGACTAAAAACCATAACACCCAAGCTAATGTTAAGATTATCAACCAGAAGGAAATATTTCAGGGAAGTAAATTTCCCTTCTTGAGAAAAAATAATGAATATATTGATTACTTAAAACAAAATTAAATTTATGATTTTACTGAGTAAAAAACACCATACCGATCTTACACACAGTAAAATGGTGTACCAAATATACATAGAAGGTTCAGAATAATTTGAGGTCTGAAAGAATAAAGAAGCCTGAATAAAATATAAATTACTAAAGCTATGATAATATTTTGATGTAATAAATGATGCCTATTAAATACGTATAATCTTCCAAACCCAAATTAAAATATTTAAATTGTTAGTTCTACCTTCAAAACAGAACTCTCTATATAAGGGAAGTATGCACCTTCCTAACATGGTGAGAAGTGAAAGGCACCAGAAACACCTCCCACCCCCTTCCTCTCCTGATTTCTATTATTCACCATTCCTTCCTAAACACACACACACACACACACATATATATACCTATACCTTCTTTGGATAATGTAGAATGAAGGAGCCCATTAAGGTAGAGCTATTACCTGGGAGGGGAATTACATTAAAGAAATCTCAACCCGTACCACTTGAATTAGGTTTTCAGTTCTAATTCCTTAGCAGAAAACATAGTCCACACTAGATGGAATCTAGACAGCTATGTTTTATTAGATATGCGGAAGTGATATAAGTCTAGATATGGGATGCTTCATCACATGCGGAAGGAACCAAACCAGGAATCTCTAGATATTTGGAAATGAAGGGAGAGGGCAAAATGAAGATGATGATCCTGTGAAAGGATTTGATCTGACAAGTGGGAGGGAGGGAGAAGGGTAAGGGAGATGAAAGAAATGCCCCAGGGACAAATAGCTTGTGTTGGCCCTTTTACTAGGTTTAGCACCAATACAACATCTTAATGTTTATGAGGGTAAGTGAAGCAGTGTGAAGAATGAACAATGAAAGGAGGATGTGTCTAATTGAGAAGCAACTAGTAAGAATACAAGAAGAAATAACAGTGTGCTCAAAGCTACTAGTAAACAACACTTGAATGTCATTTTGATAGTCATCAACCTGTTATATTAAAAATTTAAACTGATGTTCCTGTTGAGTCAGTTGTAATTTATTTATTGTTGGAATGCAATGTATACAATGCAGGGAATGGACAAAGACAGGAATGACAGACAGAGAAGAATCAGTACTTCAATTCACCAAGAGGTAAGAGATGGTTTTAGTCAGGAATTTCAAAGTTATAACAAGGGATGTCTGTAAGAATTGGGCTGGAGTTGTTAGTTAAACATAAATAATGAAGTAAAGAGAAGGACATAAAAGTTACAATCCAGGGACAAATTAAGATCAGGAAACAAAGAGTACCAGAACACCCCCCACCCCACCCTGGGAAATGGGGTGAGAGTTAGTCCTGTGACACAAAAGAATTATCTCGTTGGTCACATTAATACTATTTATTCATGATAACTATCAATTCTTGGTTGCTTTAAGACATTCTGACTCTACATCTATTTTTCAGAAGATGCACATATGAGAAGATCATGTAATATCGAAAGTAAAAATAGCCATGTAGCCGAAACCGGTTTGGCTCAGTGGATAGAGCGTCGGCTTGCGGACTGAAGGGTCCCAGGTTCGATTCCGGTCAAGGGCATGTACCTGGGTGCAGGCACATCCCCCAGTGGGAGATGTGCAGGAGGCAGCTGATCGATGTTCCTCTCTCATTGATGTTTCTAACTCTCTATCTCTCTCCCTTTCTCTCTGTGAAAAATCAATAAAATATATTTAAAAAAAATAGCCATGTATCTGTGGCAAGGTGTACATTCACCACACTGAATTTTAACAACAATGTAACTTGAGTAACTTCATCAGTTCATGTACTAGGGATTCTATGAGGGCTTGTAAGTTTTTTTTAAAATATATTTTATTGATTTTTTACAGAGAGGAAGGGAGAGAGATAGAGTTAGAAACATCGATGAGAGAGAAACATCAATCAGCTGCTTCCTGAACATCTCCCACTGGGGATGTGCCCGCAAGCCAGATACATGCCCTTGACCGGAATCGAACCTGGGACCCTTCAGTCCACAGGCCGACGCTCTATCCACTGAGCCAAACTGGTTTCGGCAAGGGCTTGTAAGTTTTAATGCACTTGCTTCCTAAGTAGTATCTAATTTAATGAAAGAATTTCTAAAAGTCTGATAATATTTTGATATAATAATAAATGGTATCTATTAAATATATATTATCTTGGGATAAGAAAATAGTAAAGTTTTTCATAATCACAGAAATTTTAAAGTAGAATGCATCAAAAGCTATTTAGTCAAACTTAATATCCTATATAATAAAAGCCTAATATTCTAAGTGTCCGGTCATCCAATAGTTCATTCAACCAATCAAAGCATAATATGCTAATAATATGTTAAGGCCACTCAACCTCTTGCTATGACATACATTGACCACCAGGGGGGAAGACAGTTGACTAGTCAACCAGTAGCTATGATGTGCACTGACCACCAGGGGCAGACACTTCGACCAGTAGGTTAGCTTGCTGCTGGGATCCGGCCAATGGGAATTGAGCAAGATGGGTCAGACATGCCCTAGAGCTCTCCCATGTGCGGTGCCTCCCTGGCTGGCCAACCTCCCACATTCCTCCCCAGTCCTGATCCTGCATCAGTGGGGACCAATCGGCCTGGCCTGTGCCCTCTTGCAATCTGGGAACCCTTGGGGGATGTTGGAGAGCCGGTTTCAGTCCAATCCCGCAGGCCAGGCCAAGGGACCCCATTGGTGCAAGAATTTGTGCATTTAATCTCTAGTTTTTAAAGAAATTAATTGTTAATGTAAGCAAATAATGTACATACTTTAAAAAGTCAACTAGTACTGCTAAGCCTATAATAAAATGAGCAGTCGCCTGCCTCATCCTCTCCAAAATCAAACCACATCCAACCCTTTGTTCTGTTTCTTCTGGTGCTTGCCTCCACATATTGAAATCATATACTTATACTGTGATTTTAACGTTTTTAAAGTTTTTAAATAGTATCTGCTGATTTTCTATTATAAGATAAGAATTCAGCTTTCCTACATGCCCCTTCACCCAATGTATATAATGTATTTGATTGAATCTGTTAAGTATTTAGATTATTATGACAATATCACATTATTTACAGCTGAACTACCAAGTTTATTATGATTAGCTGTCCTTTCTTGAATGACTTTTGTATTTTTGGAGCTCATCAATTAGCTCATTTTTTTTTTTTCATTTGCTTAGCTTTCTATGTACCAATAATTAACTGATCCCCAAATTCTATAAAATAATTGAAAACCTCCTCTGAATACACACTCAAGGATGTCATTATGTTATCAGTCTTATGTTGTTGAAGGTATCCTTCTGATAGCTTTCTGTCCTCCTGCGCCAATATACACTGTGGTAGGAAACTGGCTGCCACTTTCTTGGAGCTGAGTATGGAAATGGAATTGAAGTTTTTGCTGTCCAATATTCAGACTTCCTCATATTTCCCCTCTTTTCAATATAAGGCATCTTCCTTGTCCTTAGTTGGGCCTGCTATCCCTGAGTTCAGAACCTGAGTGGTTAAGCATCTCCAAAAGTAAACCTTCAGTTTTTAACCAGAATGGGAGTAGAAGAAGCAGTTGTCTTGGAGGACAGGGTAGGAAAGGGATCTGGGAGTCTGGGTCTAACCAATTGCTTTAAAGACACTTCACCAGGATGTTTGTTTTCAGTCTCACCCAACTGCCCTGCCTGAAATAGTACTTATAATTTATAGTTTTTGAAACTTTCTGGGGTTATGTGGTAAGAATGGGATTACTTCTTTCCTCCTCACACCCCCAAGCATCAGTTGGACATCCCCTGAGGGCTTCCGGAGTGTGAGAGAGTGCAGGCCGGGCTGAAGGACCCTGTCCCCCACCAAGTGCAAGAATTTCATGTACCAGGCCTCTAGTTTAAAAATATGAGGCAATTAAGATCTGGATGTCAAGTCCACAATGTCTGAAAATAACAGAACCAGGTCTAGAGAAAATCCAGACCTCTTAAGTCTTTATTCAGTGCACATTCCACTTATCCCACTGACTCCCTCAGATACAAAAATCTTCTCAATTGTTTTAACAGTCTAATAAGAATTTAGAGCTTTATATCAAGTATTATGAGTATTGGTTTAATGCATTTAGAGGCCTGTGTATGACAGGTTGGCTTAGTATTCTAAGAGTGGTTTCTTTGGCTAATTTTTATTTATTTTTGTTATATGTATGTATGTATGTATGTATGTATGTTGGTCCAAAGGTACTTTATTGAAGGGTGAGGGCTCTGCACCCAGCATCAGCTACAACTGGATCTCCCAGAATGCCTGCTTCTCCACAAGCTTCCCTTTGTACTTGAGCTTGAACTTGGCTCTCTCCCAGAGCTTGGTCATGTTTCTCCTCTGGAAGCTCTTGAACAGGATATGGAGGATGTTGCCCTCGGGCTTCAGGGTCCAGAGACAGTCTGCCAGCTCTGAGCTGAGCTGCACATGGATTTCCAGGGCCTGGTACTTGAGCTGCCCCAGCCTGCGGGGCTTGGCCTAGGATAACCACTGTGCCTTCAATCATTCCCACCACCCTGCACCAGCTCTGCTAGACACTGCGTCACCTGGGCCTTTATCTCACACATTCTGAAGAGTTCCTGGTGCTGGAGCTGGGGGGCCTGCATTGTGGCCTGCTGTACCCACAGCATCTGAGCGGCCTTTTCCCACCGATCCTGCTACTCTGTCTTCTTCTCCACAGGGGCCAGGCAGGCAGGTGCGGGAGCCTTGGCTCATCTCCACTGGTCATCTCCTTCCTGGTTTCAAGCTCCTTCTGGCCACTGGTCCTGGTCCTCGCCCAGCTCCCCCTCCCCATTGGACTCTTCCTGCAGCCCTTGGCATATCTCCTCAAATGTAGACTCCTAGGTGGTGGCCTGCTCGATGTGGGGCAGGGCCAGCTGCTGCTTCAGTTTCTCTGACTTTTTCTGCCACTGTAGCTTGACCTCATGGGCTTCCCAGAGCAGCGTCTGGTGGTCCTCAAAAGATAGATTGTAGGAGGCTCCAGAGAGTGTCACCTCCACAGCAGGCACTTGGGACGGTGTGGTGTGGAGATGCAGCGGTGCTTCACTCCTTTCTTCTTGGTCTGCTCCAGGAAGAAGGAGTCTTGGCTGGCCAACGGCCTCTCCAGAGTGTTATCTTTGGCCCAGAGATTGTAGAAGGGCCGTTCCATGGTGTCCTGGGGCTCAGGCTTGGCTTTGGCCACAGGAGGGTTGAGGAGCTGGGCCTGCGCCCTGAGCGCCTCTCAGGGCAGCTTGTCCTACTTTGCGAACTTCTCCCATAACTACCCCTTCCGCTTGAGCTTCTTGGCATTGGAGACCTAGTGGGTGAGGATGTCTTTGGGGGCAGGGATCTTGGATGTGTTTTCTAAAATGAGGTTGACCCAAGGGGGTTTCTTGAGAAGCAGGGGCCTCTTCTGGACTTTGGTCCTCTTTTTGCTCATCTCTCTGCCTTTGGAGCCAGTATCTAGGAAGAAGAGTTTTTTATAGGGGGCCTCTGATACCAAGCCACAGCTCGTGAACTCCTGCAGCCACAAGTCCTCTAGGAATTGATCAACTTCCAGCCACCACTGCTGCCAGCCCCACTTATTTCTTGGGCCTCACTGCCACCGCCTGAATGCTGGGTCCACCGAAGTGGGCCACAGCTCCAGGAAGCTGAAATCAGCCTCGATTTTCATGTGGAGCTTGCTGCTACTGCCACTGCTTCCTGCTGCCATCTTGTTCTCTTTGGCTAATTTTTAAACAGTATTTAACCCTAGTATTTTGAGAAATACATAATTAAAATACAGTAGTTGATATTCATAAAATTAGAATCAATAACTTCAGAATCTTAGTTTGTTATTACTATTCAGACTCGGCAACTTCAAAGAGATTGTAACTCTTTGCTGGTGTTTGGTAAACTGTGCCTCTTTTCAAGATGAGAAAAACAACTTAAGTATGAAGTGTGCAACTTCCACTGTGCAGTTTAAGAAGTTGATGGAAATTGCTTCCCCTCCACCTGGTAGTGGTAAACTCAGATATTTCCTAGATAACTAGCAAAATGCCCATCCTACCAAGGATTACTGTGGCTATTTTTCTACATTGTATGGATATGGAGAAAAAATGGACTATGATATCAAAGTAATAACTGGGTAGAGAAGAGGATGGGGGAGGGGAAAGAAGGAGGGACATATTTCATTGCAGCCATAAGAAGGTAGTGAAAGAGGGAAAATTGAAGAAGGGATTGGGAGTTGGAAACTGGCTGCCTTCCTCACCTAAACAAAACTTTCAGGATAGTGCTCCCAAACCAATGTTTTGGTGAATAATGTTTTGCCAAGAATGGTTTCTAGGTTAGCCACCATATCAATTCCCTAAGTCCTTGGGGGTGGTTGAGCCTCTAGAATCTGAAGCAGCCAGAGGTCCTGCCTAGTCTCCTCTGATATTCAGTGAGTCACACACACATATTTTCCTTTGTACATGTACTCTGATGTACAAAAAGTTGGAATCATATCTTTAAAAGATCAAGATATGACCATAGGCAGAAGTTGACCCAGAACCCATTTAAAGGTATGTGGAGAAGTGTAGGAACTGTAATCCTATTAAGGCCACACAAGACAGTGAACTAGTGTTCTTGACTGCTGTGCAGACTTGGAGTTGAGGATGTCATTGATCTTGCATAATATACAATTGTTTCATTGCATACAGTTGGTTTCCATTTATTAATAAAGGCTCCTTTTAAATGAATTTCTATAACAGTCCATATGTTTATTCTTTTTTTTCTTTTTTCCCCTTTATTGATTAAGATATTACAAATGTATCCTTATCCCCCCAATGTCCCCTCCCCCCCAATCCTGCCCTCACCCCCTGATGTCCACATCCATCGCTTATGCTTATATGCATGTATACAAGTCCTTTGGCGTCCATTGGATGCCCTCTGGTTTCTTTAAGTGTAACTTCATTAATTTTAGTTCCGGTCCCTTTGTATCTTTCACTGAGCTAAATCAATATTTTCTCTTGCTAAAGTTTGCCCAATTGGAGATATTTGCAGATCTGCTGATTTCCTCCTAAACCAAGTTATATGTATTTTGTTCCTTTAATCATCTTTATGCATTACCTACTCAGTCATTAAACCAAGGAAAGCCTGTTTCCTCATACTATTGAAATATAGCATTTTCCTTTATATGATATTATAGTTTTATAAATATGTTTTTATTGATTTCAGAGAGAAGAAGGGAGGTGGAGAGAGGGATAGAAACATCAATAATGAGAGAGAATCATTGATCATCTACCACCTGCACCCGCCCCCCTTACTGGGGATCAAGCCCACAACCCAGGCATGTGTCTTGACTGGGAATAGAACCGTGACCTCCTGGTTAATGGGTTGATGCTCAACCACTGAGCCAGACCAGTTGGGCAACATTATAGTTTTATAGGCATCCTGCCTTATATTCTTTTATGTCTCCTTTAATTTGCTAATTTAGTTAAGAAGTGGATTAAGATGTATCAAAGTATACATTTCTGCAGGGACACAAAATGCAGATAGAAGGCATAGGTGCAAAGAAGGAATAATGCAAGATGTAGATAATTAATCTTCCAGCACCAGGAGATAGGATCCTGCAGGTTCAGTCAGTAATCATGTACCTACAAAGAGATTGTATACCAATTGTGCTCTTCTACCAAAGTGGACATAACAAGATACCAAACACCATGTTTCCCCTACCCCAGTGTCCTGCAGTCCAAGATTTAAAGGTCAGATAAAGCCGAAGCCGGTTTTGCTCAGTGGCTAGAGCGTCGGCCTGCGGACTTGAAGGTCCCAGGTTCGATTCCGGTCAAGGGCATGTACCTGGGTTGTGGGCACATCCCCAGTGGGAGGTGTGCAGGAGGTAGCTGATCAATGTTTCTCTCTCATCAATGTTTCTAGCTCTCTATCCCTCTCCCTTCCTCTCTGTGAAAAATCAATAAAATATATTTTTTTAAAAAGTCAGATAAAGAAAGAAGAATAAGGAAAGGAGAGTAAGAATGACTAGACAGTAAACCAGGAGAAAAACCAGGAGAGTATAATATCATACAATCCAGGAGAAATAGTGGTTCAAAAAGACTTGATTAACAGGATCAGATGCTACTGAGGTATTAAGATGAAGATAGAGAAGTTAACATTGGATTATGCAACATGGTGGTCATTGGTGATTTTAATAAGATTGGTTTCCACTTATTGGAATGGACAGAGGCCAGACTGGGGTGGACTGAATAGCAGAAGTGTAAGCATGAAGCTGTCCAGACCAGAGGAACAAGGTTCAGGCAATTGGTGGGGTATCAAGTGCATTTTTAAAAGACAGAAAACCTTTTACTACTTTCTCTGTCTTCTGATCATACTTTCCCATCACATACTCTAATAGTTTTGCACTATATTCTTAACAACTTTTATGACAGCACAATACTTATAGAGAATTTGGCCTTGAGAGGAATGAGTGTTCCCCCTGCTCCATCCCTAGTCATTTTCAAAAGTCTGTTAGGAGTGTGGAATTGAAGTCAATGAGTATATAAAATAACCCCTTATCAGATGTGTCATTGGCAAATATTTTCTCCCATAGAGTGGGTTCCCTTTTCATTTTGATAATTGTTTCTTTTGCTGTGAAGAAGCTTTTTAGTTCGGTGTAGTCCCATTTATTTATTTTTTTCATTTGTTGCTTTTGCTCTAGGAGATGTATCAGTGAAAATTCTGCTATTTGAGATGTCTGAGATTTTGCTGCCTATGTTTTCTTCTAGGGTTTTTTGTGATTTTGCAACTTATACTTAAGTCTTTTTTATATTTTGATTTTATTCTTCTGTTTGGTATAAATTGGGTATATAGTTTCATTTTTTGCACGTACCTGTCCAATTTTACCAGCACCATTTATTGAAGAGACTGCCTTATTCCAGTGTATGTTTTTGCCTCCTTTGTCAAAAATAATTGACCATAATTAGATGGGTCAACAAAAGGAAGACAAATAACCCAATTAAAAAATTGGCATGGGGCCTGAATAGGCACTTTGGTAAAGAGGACTTTCATATGGCCAAGAAACATATAAAAAAATGTTCAAAGTCACTAATCCTCAGAGAGATGCAAATTAAAATGACAATGAAGTACCAGCCCACACCTGCCAAAAAGGTTTCCATCAATAAATCAACAAACAACAAGTGCTGGTGAGGAGGTGGAGAAAAGACTGGGTGCAGTCACAAAGGAAAACAGCATGGAATTTACTAAAAAAATTAATAATGGAAATACTATTTGGCTCAACAATCCCACTATCATAAGAAGTTTGAAATATCAATCAGAAAGAATATATACACCCCTATGTTCATAGCAGTGATATTTGCAAGAACTATGATCTGGAAACAGCCCAAGTGCCCATCAGTAGATAAGTGGGAAAAAAAGCTATGGTACATTTAAACAATGGAGTACTATGCAGCTATAAAAAAGAAGGATTTCTTACCCTTTCCAAGAGCATGGATGGGCCTGCAGAGTGTTATGCTGAATGAAATAAATGAGTCAGAGAAAGACAAATATCACATGATCTCACTTATAAGTGGAATCTAATGAACATAATAAATTGATGAACAAAAAAGATCCAGAAGAATGGAGGCATAGAACAGACTGATATATTTCAGAGGGGAGTGGGGAGGTAGAAGAGATTAACCAAAGAACTCATATACATATATGCATAAACAATGAGCGCAAACAATAGTGTGAAAGCCTTTGGTGGGGCAGTCTTTAAATAAAAAAGAGAAAAAAATGTAGCAATTCTGTTTTTTTTCAGCTTTATTGAGATATAATTAAAATATAACATTATATAAGTTTAAGGTGTACAATGTGATGATTTAATACATGTATATAACAACATGGGAAAAAATAGGCTTACAGTCATTAGTACACGAAAAGTTTATTCTTACACTATTATTTATTCATTATTGTATTATTTCCTATACAAATATTGTAAACCTTTTTGCACACCTCTGTTTTGTAAAATGATTACCACAATAAGTTTAGTAATACTGTGAATATATTGTGAAATTCATACTACAATAAGGTTAGTTAACACATCCTTCACCTCACATAATTATCATTTTGTTTTTGTTATAGTGAGAACATTCAAATTCTACTCCCATAGCAACTTTAATGTATACAATACAGTATTGCTAACTATAGTTATCAGACTGTACCTTAAATCCCTGAACTTATTCATGTTATAAGTAAAAGTTTGTACCCAACATCTCCCCATTTCTGCCATCCCTCAGTCCCAGGGAACCACCAATCTGCTTTGCTTCTATGAGTTCATGTCTTTTTTTTTTTTTAAGATTCTACTTATAGGTGAGGTCATACAATATTTGTTTTTCTCTGGCTTATTTCATTTAGCATAATGCCTCAAGGTCCATTCATGTTCACATAAATGGTTGAGTAATATTTTATCTTTTTAAACATGCATATATCACATTTCCTTTACAATTCATCCATCAATGAATACTTAGGTTGGTTCTATGTCTTGGCTATTGTGAGTTATGCTGCAATGAACAGGGTAATGCAGATAATCTCTTCAAGATAGTGATTTAACTTTCTTTAGATATATAGCCAGAAGTGGGATTGTTGGATAGTTCTGTTTTTTTTTTTGTTTTTTTTTCTGGAACTTCCATAATGTTTTCCCATAGTAGCTGTACTAATTTTCATTCACACAAGCAGTGCAAAGGGGTTTCCTTTTCTTCAAACATTGGAAAACACTTGTTTACTTATATTTTGAAAATCATTCTAACAGGTCTGAAGTAATATCTCATTGTGGTTTTGATTTGCCATTTCCTGATGGTCAATGATGTTGTTCAAATTTTTATGTACTTGTTAGCCATTTAACATGTAGTAATTCTGAAAAAAATGGTCTCATCATTTAGACATCCATGGCCCTTTATTTTATCCCTTTGTGTTGTATATTATCATATTCAGCTGCAATAGCTCCAAAAGCACTATCATGGTCAATTTTTGTGAATAAGTGTTGAGAATATAAAATCATATCATGAAAGTATTGTCTGTCAAAGTAATTAAATTACAGGAATCCTTCAACATGTGGATTCTTGACATCAGTTGATTCTTCACGGTTATGATGCCAAGGCATATGCTGGACAGACAGTCAAATCTTCCCAATAAACCTTATACTTCTTATTTAGTTTTTCAATGGAAAATATCTCTGGCATTTTTTAAAAAAGTAAATAGCCCAATAAGATATCTCGCTATGCCCTTTTCCAAATGTGTTTTTTCTTTGGTTTTATTCTTTTTATTTAGTAAATGACCCAGCAAGACAACTCACTGATGTTTTTTTCCAAATATGGTATTTCTTCAGCTTATGAGTACATGTGTGTATGTATGTTGTGGATAGTAGTTGTTGGTTTTAGAAGATCCAAAATGCATTGGATTATTTCATAGGAAAGAAGCCAGAACTCAATTGAATAATTTATAATATATATATATCATATATTTTGCTATTAACTAGCTGTGTAGTTTTCGCTAACTAGCCTAAACCTTCTGTGCTCTTATTTCCTAGAATCTTAGTGAGGGGATTTGGCTTGGATTCATGGTTACCTATGTCCCAAGTTGTTTCAGAGACCCATATTACGGACTGCCAGGAATGGAAGAGAGCCTTAGAGTTAATCAAAGTTTTAGAATTAAGAAGCTCTAAGTTAAGATGAGATGTCTTTCTCATAGATATTGGTTTATGCTATTTTTGTGTTTGCCTCATCACTAAAAGAATGATAATGATTCCTTATGATCTTCCATGGAAGTCATGGTTGGTAGAGGAAGCCATATAAATTATATGAGATGTTTGATTCAGAAACAAGGGACTCATATACAAAAGGAAACTATATTACTACTAGAGGCCTGGTGCACAAAATTTGGGCACTGGGGGGAGGGTGTCCCTCGGCCCTGCCTGCACCCTCTCCAATCTTGGACCCCTAGGGGGATGTCCAACTGCCAATTTAGGCAGATCCCTGTCACAGTCCGGGACTGCTGGCTCCCAATTGCTTACTTCCTGATTACCCCTAACCTCTTCTGCCTGCCAGTCTGATCACTCCCTAACCACTCCCCTGCCATCCTGATCGTCACCTAACTGCTCCCCTGCCAGACCAATCGCCCCCAATTGCCCTCCCCTGATGGCCTGATTTCACCCCCAACTGCCCTCCCCTGCTGGCCTGATCACTCCGAGCTACCCTCCCCTGCAGGCCTGGTCACCCCTAACTCCCCTCCCCTGCTGATCTGGTTGCCCCCAACTTCCTTCCCCTGCTGGCCTGATTTTGCCCCCAACTGCCCTCCCCCCTTGCCAGCCCGGTTGATCCCAACTGTCCTCCCCTGCCGGCCTGGTCTCCCCCAACAGCCCTCCCTCCCCTGCCGGCCTGGTTGCCCACAACTGCCCTCACCTGCTGGCCATCTTGTGGTGGCCATCTTGTGCCCACATGGGGCGGCCATCTTTTGAGAGGGTGTGACAGTCAATTTGCATATTACCTCTTTATTATATAGGATTAAAGAATTCATTTATCTTAAGTAAATAAGTAAGTTTAATTTTTCCTCTGATAATAGGGAGAACTAGAAAAATATGTTTTGAGAAATCTCCCTTTTCTTCTTCGAGCCTACTTAAAGACAAGAAGACAAAATATTGTGTGAAAGTCATAATAGTTCTAAGTAGGAACAAACAAGATATATTAAAAGAGGTTTTAAAAGAGGTTTTATTTTTCTATAATCCCCCTGCATACACAGTGGAAAATGTTTCAAGTTCATTTCCACCACAGGGAAAATAGCTGGGAAAGAAAAAAGCTTGACTTGATATCAGTAGTCATAGAAAATGCATTTCCATCACTGATACTAATGAATAGTAAAGAAAAAGTGTGAAAAACAACATAGCAACTCCACTCACAAATCCAATTTGGAAAGAAGTTAAGAAAAAGACAACAGCTCATGAGAATCCCTTGCCAGATTTATAACTGTTCTATCTCTGTCAACATCAATATGCTGTCTTTGTTTGTTTGTTTGTTTTTTACTGAATATCCTCAACACACCTCCCAGATGCTATACGTCACAGGGAAATTAGACAGAGTTGTTGAAGCTTGCATTTAATGGTAATGATTCCGCTTTTTCTTTTGTTTGTAGAAATACACCCCTTTTGCACAACCAGTAAATCTTTCAGAAATCACCACTAGCCCCAAACAACAACAAAACCAGCAATATATAATTTTCATTATGTCTGTTATTGCTACTCACCCCTTACCTATTTCTGAACCTCTAAGAAAAACCCCTCTAAATCATAATTTGATTCTCACAACATCATTTTTTCTTTATTTAATCATGTTCTAGTTCACATACAGGATTTTATGCTATTATTTCTGTTCATGTAATGGACATACACTACTATCTCATCTAGTGTTACTTTAAATATAAAATTTTAAGTTTTTATCTGTATATACAGGATAGTGTCCATAGCTAAATCCTGAGGGTGGACTTCTGAAAAAGAAAGTGTCACATACATAATATCTAAAGATAAACCTGGAAGAGGTAAGGGCTATTTCTAGTTTTAGATTAAAAGTAAAATTTGAGCTCTAGCTGGTTTGGTTCAGTGGACAGAGCATTGGCCTGAGGACTGAAGGGTCCTGGGTTCAATTCCGGTCAAGGGCATGTACCTAGGTTGCAGGCTCAATCCCTGGTCCTGGTCAGGGTATGTGCAGGAAGCAACCAATCAATGTGTCTCTCTCACATCAATGTTTCTTTTTCTATCTCTCCCCCTTCATTCCACTTTCTCTAAAAATATATATCAATGGCAAAATATCATCAGCTGAAGAATAACAAAAAAGTAAAAAAATAAAGAATAAAATTTTAAAAAGCATAATTTGCCCAGCCGGTGTAACTCAGTGGTAGAGTGTCAACCTATGAACCAGGAGGTCAGGGTTTGATTCCCTTTCAGGACACATGCCTGGGTTGTAGGCTGGATCCCCAGGTGGAGGCTTGCAGGAAGCAGTCAATCAATGATTCTCTCTCATCATTGATGTTTCTATATCTCTCTCCCTCTCCCTTCCTTTCTGAAATAATAAAAAATATATTTTTAAAAAAGCAGAACTTGACTCTAACCCTCCCTATGTTGGCCATTGCCAAGGTGCATCAAGGCAAAAATTGCATAATAGGTAGAAAACTATTTGCTTTAGAAAAGTCGAAATGAGAATTTGAATTTGACATCAAGGATGGTTCTCATTAAGTGAGCTGTTAAATGAAGTGTATTCAATAAAACAAGGCAAACAATTTCCGTTTGGTTGTAAAATATGCTTTCTGTTCTTTGGCCTTGAAAATATTTCAGAAAATGAAGACAATTGAAATGGGAAAAATCATTTTTAGGCAATGAGGATTGTAACTAGTAAATTAACTCAAATAATGCCACCGCTTTGAAATAAACAAGTACCTACAAAACCACTTGCCCCTGATAAAATGAAAACCAGGAGGATTTTTTATTCAATGCCTATTCTGCTTTCTATTATTCTTACTATTTAATTAACTATTTGTAGGAATGAAACCTGGAATAAGAAGAAATTTTTCATTCCCTGAGGGACACTATTTTGTGTTGGACACTATTCTAAGTACTAAAGATTCAGCACTGACTACGCAAACAAGATCCCTGACATTATGAGGGTTATATTTTATCAGGCAACAAACAAAATAATAATTAATTGCATAATAGTATTTCAGGCAGTAATAATTGGCATAGAGCAGATTAAAGCAAGTTAAAGCACTGGAGTATGAAGGTGCAATTTTAGATAGAGTGGTCAGGAAAGACATCTCATAAGGAGATATTTGACCAGGTTTAAGAGTGTAAGAGAAGATTTTAAAGTTTCAGAAATATGAAACAACATTCTCTTTTTATCCCCACCCAACTTTTACTGAATATTTATCATGTATCAGTCTAGACCAGTGGTCAGCAAACTGTGGCTCATGAGCTACATGAGGCTGTTTGGCCCCTTGAGTGTGGCTCTTCCACAAAATACCACGTGCGGGCGCACACGTACAGTGCGATTGAAACTTTGTGGCCCATGCGCAGAAGTCGGTATTTTGTGGAAGAGCCACACTCAAGGGGCCAAAGAGCTGCATGTGGCTCACAAGCCGCAGTTTGCCGACCACTGGTCTAGACCTACGGCAACTGATACAAAACAACTGAAATCCAAGTTCCTACCTTCAAGGGGCTTGAAGTCAAGTGGAGCAGATAGAAACAAAACCTGAGGACTCTAATCCTTATACTGTCATTAGCTCTATAAAGGATGGCAATATGTCAACCTAACAAAATTACAAAATAGGGAAGATTTATCTTAGGTCACTCATATTCTATGTCCATTTTTCTCTTGATTAGTGGTCTAAGGTTTTCATATGTATATGCCTATATCAACTTGCAACTGGTATCAAAAAGGATCCAAGTTTAGTGCCATCCACTGATCATAAAATGTGGAAATCCATCTGAATGCAATTCAGATTTTGGACTTTTTCTGAGTCCTTCTACATAGGGGTAAATCCATTAGCTCACTAACCATCTCCTCCATGGAATAGAACTGTGTGGTACTGTCTTCTCAGAGCAGATATTTCCATAGGCCCCTAAGTCACTAAAATGGGAGAGGAAGTTTCTAATTCTGAAGAGGCTGGTGACTGAAGCTCAGTGTCTCTTATACCTTATTTAACAGGCAGTCTCTTATGCCATCTACCTGTGGTGTCAGCACCCATTCATGATCACAGAGCTGAAAGCCAAGGAGCCTGGACTGTCCATAAAAAAATCCTTCTTATTTTCCTAGTAATCTGGAGTGTGGAGGGAGACATAATTGTTCCATTTTTTTCCTGTTACTTGATTAAGCACTTCATTGAGATACAGAGGGAAAGGATGCATCTATAAGTCAATTACTGCTCACATCCTAACTGTGCTGACTAATGGGAGGAAGGGCCAACTATGTTTTGATTACCATTATTTATTTCCACCCCTACACTCTGTCTGTCATATGGTAGGTATGTGTTCAAGTATTATTTACTCCTTGAATAAATGAGGGGGAAAGGACAGAATCAAGGGATGAAGGAGGCTCAGGCAAACAAACAAACAAACAAACAAAACACACTTACTTATTTAGGCAATCCAATTTTACTGATGATTTAAACCACACAGAGAAAAAAGCAAACTTAACAGAATGGGAGCAGTCATGGCAAATCAAAACAGATGGACTTTGTGTTAAACATTTGAGACTCCTGAAACAATCTTCTGAGAATCCTTCTTGTTCATTAAATAAAGACTGGTGACAGAGATGCCCCTGCCCTGGCTGGTGTTTCCTACATTCTGATGGAGTAACAAGTGACCCAGTGAGGCACCAAAGGAAAAATTCTGTTTCCTAGCTAGCTCATTTGTATACAAGCCTCACAGCCACCACAAACTCCCTGCATCATACCAATGACTGGACTTTCCCTCCATTCTCACAGATTGCTTTTGATTCTTCTTTGAACCAGATATTTGGGGGCTAAAATGTGAAGGGCACTTCCTCAGTGTTGTTTTCCCTGGCCCACAGAGTTCCTTAGATGACCCTGAACCCACAGAACCCTAGAATTAATATTCACAGTTGTGCTGAGGAAATAAGCACTGAAGGACTGAAATGACAGCTGCCTTGAAAACCTTGAGTTTGCAATACAATTGACTGCAAACCAGCACTTTGACTTGAGTACATCTTAAGAGATCTGTAGAATGTTCACATAGATTATCTGGAAATAATGAAAGTCTACCTCCCCAAGTAAGATCTGACAATCAGATTAAAACTGAAGAGAAACAAGACATAAACTTATTTTGCAGTGTGGTTTTGTCTTAGAAACCTGCTGACACTATTCCAATAATGAGGATAAATTATGTGAAAAAATGGATATGCTAAGGCATGTATAAAACATCTTTAAATTAATGCCTCATCATATTAATTTAGCATAAAGTCCTCATTCCACCATATCTAATCTATAGTATATAAGAGGCATAATTTCTTTTGTCTCTCTTCTGTCCATTCCCTGAGTCACTGTTCAAGTCCATAATCAGTGTAGGATTTCCCCAAACACTAGCCAATGCTGGGGCATCTCTGTTTTATAAGTATTATTATCTCAGATTCTCAGGAGTAACAATAAGACCTAATACATAACGAGAGCCTAGGTGCCAAGTACTGTGCTAAATAATAGTAGCTAACATGTATCGAGTGCTTACTATATGTGATGTTTTACCTATATCACCTCCTTGTGTTCTAATAGTTATGTTTAGAGATATTAACTGCCATTTTATATATTTCCAGATCAATCTGCCTCCATAGGTAAAGCCATCAGACTTTATGTCTGTGACAGGGATAACAATAATAACAGCAAAACAACAAAAACAGTAGCATCTGCAGCACTGGGCTAAATGCATGATTGAATTATTTCCTTTAAACTCCCCAATAGCTGAAAATATTATTTCCATTTTATAGAGAAGAAAACTGAGTTTTAATGAAGTTGAGAAATGGCCCAGGCTCCTACAGTAAGTGGAGAAGACAGATTTTAGATACTCAAGGATCTTTGGTTCCAAAATCTGAGCCCTCAAGGTTCTCCTGTGATTCCTTGTGGTCTGCTACATTCAGGAGGAAAACCAATGTACTTCATATGATTTTCATAAATGAGTTAAAAAGATTTTTAAATTCTAAGTCTGTTGTAATTATAACCAGAAATTGCTTTCCTTAACAGTTGAGGTGTGCAATTACTTTTGAGGTAGTCCCTCAACATTGGAATAAGGTCAGAGGAAAATTGTTTCCAGTTTTTCTTTCTAGCTCAATTGTTAAAAAATCAGAACTTTTACTATTATTGTGTAGTTCTTTTGGGGGAATTCCCAAGAGTATTTTTAGCAAGCAATAACACTCCTTTGTTATTCTTTAACTATTTATTATGTTTGAAGAAGAGAGCATCTATTACCTACTGATTTGAGGGTTGGATATTTTTCTCAAAACAGATGTTCTTTTGTTCATGTCTTGATTCCCCTGACTTTCTAATTGCTAATATATGTGTTACTACTAATTATACCTTAGCAGTAACCTTACTCCAGTAAGAAGACATTTATGGCTGTTTTAAGAGAGCTGATGTCTCAACTTTTATAGCATTCCTCATGAACTAGCTTCCAGATGTAATATAGGATTTTACATAATGTTTGAAGGTATAGTTCTCTTTATGTTGCTTTGGACAAAGAAAAAATGTCTAGAGGGTTACTAAGGGAAGAAAGTAAAAGAGAAGAAAAACTAATTCTGCAAGAAAGCAAATAATGCTACTGATGAATATTCATATACTGTCAGGTTACCCAATTCCATAGTTGAAACTCTCACTGCATATCTGCCTGGTGACCAACCAATCCTGGTTTATACATGACTAAAAACAGAACTATAAATAAAATACTTGGACTAGTGCCTGGGCACATTATAAGTAACCCTCAAAAAAATAGTAACAGTTGTGATAAACAAACGTGATTGGCTATTTCTTGGATGGCCATAGCAACACCTGGTATTTCTTAGCTGTCTCACTCTGAGGAGTTCCAATCTCCTTTTAGGTTACTCCCTCCCTTTAAACTCAATGGTCAGATAGAAAATGTAGGAGAACAATTGTCCTTTTTTTTTTGGCTTATAAACCATAAATATTTATTTCTTACAGTTCTGAAGGCTGGAAGTCTGAGAGTAGGATGCCAGCTAGGTTGAAATTTCATGATGCCAATATCTTGATTATTATTATTTTTTATATAGGAAAAACAGGGGACTTTAGTAACTTGCTGGGAATAAAAAGTGAGTCAATGCAGAAACTCAAAATAGCACTCAATATTCTTGACTCCTAATCCTAAGTCACTTGCATTTTTCCATAGATGGAGGCTTAAAATATCTGAACTAATGACTTTCACATGCATGTATTATTTTAAATCTCTTCATAATGCTGTTACATATTGTTGTTGCTTTTCTTGTTATTATGTCTGGTTTTTACATGACAAACTGGCACTCAGAGAGATTATATGATCTATCCAAGGTCACACAGCCAGGAAATATTAGAGCAGGGATCTATATATATATATATATATATATATATATATATATATATATATATATATATATATAAAAGCCTAAATGACCATTACAACTGAATGACCAAAGGACCTGTTGACCAGTCACTATGACGTGCTCTGATCACCAGGGGGTAAATGCTCAACATAGGAGCTTCCCCCTGGTGGTCAGTGTGCTACAACAGCCAACTTCCCATGGCCAGCCAACCTCCCGCATCCCGCATTCCCTCCCCCCTGCCCCCCCCGCTGGCTGGCTCTGATTGGCCCCAATCGGGCCAGCTGGCCAACCTCCTGCAGTCCCTCCCCTGCAGCCAGCTGGCCCCAATCGCCCCAATAGGGACTGGGCAAGATGGCCCCAATCAGTCCTGATCACTGGCCACGCTGAGGAACCCCACTCATTCAAGAATTCGTGCACTGGGCCTCTAATTCTAACATAAATTTATCGGACTCCAGTGCTCCAGGTTTTAAACACTGTACTGCCTCTACCATGTGATACATATGAATCAGCATCCATTGGTTTAGGATCATGAAATTGTGGTCCAGGAAGGAACATAGATATTGAAACCAGTAATTAAAATACATGAGTGAGCCCTAGCTGGTTTGGCTCACTGGATAGAGCGTCGGCCTGGGGACTTAAAGGTCCCAGGTTTGATTCTGGTCAAGGGCATGTACCTTGGTTGCAGGCACATACCCAGTAGGGGGTGTGCAGGAGGCAGCTGATCTATGCTTCTCTTTCATTGATGTTTCTAACTCTCTATCCCTCTCCCTTCCTCTCTGTAAAAAATCAATAAAATATATTAAAAAAAATACATGAGTGATATTGCCCAAAGTAAGGGATATGCAAATTTCAATGGAAGTAGAGGAGAAAGCAACACAAAGAAGGCTTCACAGTAGAGATATTTTTTTAAATATATTTTTATTGATTTCAGAGAGGAAGGGAGAGAGAAATAGAAACATCAATGATGAGAGAGAATTATTGATGGGCTGCCTCCCACATGTCCCCTATTGGGGATTGAGCCTGCAACCAGGGCATATGCCCTTGACTACAATCGAACTCAGGACCATTCAGTCCACAGGCTGATGCTTTATCCACTGAACCAAACCAGCCAGGACCACAGTAGAGATATTTTTGAGATGAGAATGAGGGAAGGTTAGAGGAGGGCATTCTCAGCAGAGGTAATAGCACATAGAAAGGCACGAGAGCACAAAAGAACATGATGTGTGCATTTATGTAACAAGCAAGGGGGTAGGGATTAGGAAGAGATGACACTGGACAGGTCACATCATGAAATGCTTGTTAATCTTGGGTCCTTGTCACATTTAAAAGAATTCTAAAGAATTAATTTTCTATGAAGTGTCTGTCCCACAGCAAAGCTGTATGTATTTGAACCTTCCCACTCAATTTGAATTGCCTTTTAGAAATGACATTTGGAAATGCAAAACCCTAACCCAAAGAATGAGTTTATGGGAATTTCAGGCTCAGCATCAGGGAAGGGGTTGTAGGTGGGGTGCTAATTTTAGCCCAAGCTTCTGTTGCTAATCCTTTTTTGTTGCTCTTGCATAAAAGCAGATGAAATGAGATTTCTTATTTACCTTTTGTTTCCTGGAACATTTGAAGTACTCAAGTCTCAGCCATGATTTCTTAGCCACTTTATTCCAAGCTTCCTACTATAAACTCTTTTACTTTGACTTCTGTTTTCTATTCCATCTATGTTTTTCTTAATTTTATTTTTATTGCTAGACATGCCTCTGCTCCCTCTACCATTGTCTCTCCCCCAACTGTTTCTATTTTACTCACATTCAGCTCTCACCCACTTCTACTCTCTATTATGCTACTAGTACCACATCTTTGGTTTCTTCTCTCTTTTTTAGTGATACATTAATTGCACATTGAAATCGTTTTGTGTTTTTTGGTCTTAAGAGCTAGAGACCTTGATGTTTTTAAAGGCATTAGCTTTCAAAGAAAAAAAATCAGAAACTTAAACATGTGATACAAGTGCTCAATTATTTCCCTTTGGATTTGAGGAACCATTACCCCCTCCCTCTCATAAACAAAATCTAACTTACTTGCAAAAGTTGTAGAGTTTTTGTTTGTTTTTCTTATTTGTTTGTTTGTTTGTTTGTTTTTGGTCTGAGTTCAAATTTATTAAAACTATAGTTACTCTTCACTTAATAAAAGGTCTTTCTTCTGATATGAGTTTCCCATATCTTTACTGGCATTCTTCCTAAATCCCCTATAGAGCATTAGCTTTGAAGATATAAAATTTATAAGAAAATAATTATAAATAATTTTAGGCAAGAAAAAATTCCTTCTATGCTCTTAGGTTCTCTGTCTAGGCCTAAGATAAATTGTTGTATGAAAAGTTAACAGGAGAAAAGCATACACATTTTACTTAATATTTTTACATGCATGCAGGAGTCTTCCAAAGGAAAACAATGACCAAAGGAAGCCATAAGGCCCAAAAGCGTATACACATTTTGAAACTAAGAACAATATAATGTGGTGATGTGACAAGACAAACGGGCTTGGGCTAGGGGCAATAAACATAGGACAATTAGTGGGAAAGCTGTTTTAATGAAAAACAAGGGTTATTTTAGTAGGTTTGTTTGTACTGATCTATTTTGTACAGCCCCCAGTGATAATGTTCTTCCCTCCTTGGTATTGGAAGAGCACCTTTCTCACGGGAAATTTTATTACCTGCTTTTAAGTAGAAATTGTGAGGTCAGAGAATACTTCCTACATCTGCTTGCTCTCAACTGCCTTCACCTCAAAGTAACCAATATGTTAAAGAGGCATATTTGGGTACAGTATGTTCACAACCCTTTCTAAATCAACATTCCAGGCACTTCAGTTCAGGTCACTGAATACCTACTATATGTCTACCTACTATATTATGTTTAGCTTGAGAATATCAACCTATCTTGCCTTTGTTGAAAACCTCTGGTACCATATAAATTAGAACTTTAAAATATTGCATTTTTTTCAATCTCTGTTGGAATGTGTGTGCAAAGCTAGTCTTGTCTCCCTGCCAAAAGGACTAATTATACACGCTATGCACACAGTCGGTACTAAAATACAATTACTTTTCAGGAACTCACTGTTTTAAGTGAGAGACCTTAGAATATGACCCCTTAGTTGGGAACCTAGAAAAATGTAGTGTCTTCACTATAGAAAAACCACTGTGTAGCCTTCCTTACCATAGAATTGTATTTCATTCCACTGGCTGGTATGAAAACATTTCTCTTCTTCTCCACTTCTGCTAAGGTTTGATTTGAGCATCCCAGTAAAAATAAAGCAAGGATGTCACAAGATATATCTTCTTTGCTTTGATGACCATATTCAGATAAGATTATTTATACCTCGTATTAATCACTAGGATATCTGTACCATCCTGAGGCATCATATGTCCTATTGACATTCAGATGATTATCTTACAAAAGTGTAGACACGTCAAAAGTTGAGATGTTAAAAAACAAAAGCATTGTCTTCAGAATTTTCCCAAAAGTGATGTCAATGAAATGTCTCCAAACGATCCATCCTGTGACTAAAATTGGTTTCTTGGAATTTTTCATATGTATTTAATTTATTTAAAGGCTATTGATTTTTGCTTTGTTTTTAGGGATGCTTCTGTAAGGAGCATCCTAAGTTAGTTACTTTGTTTAGCCATAGGAATCAATGCACCTGATTAGCTGTCAGGTGAACTATCATACAGTGGTAAATTAATTCTACAGCTAATACTAATAGTAGTATAACCACAATTCCACTTCTATATATTTATCCGAGAGATGAGAAAATATGTTCACATGAAGATTTGCACACAAATGTTCATAGCAGTATTATTAACAGTAGCAAAAGAGTAGAAATAAACCCATATGCCTATTAACTGATAATTTGGTAAAAATATGGTATATCCTCAAAATGAAATATTATTCAGTTAAAAAAGAATGAAGAACTGATTTACACTACAGCATGGATGTTTCAACATGAACCTTAAAAACATCATGATAAGTGAAAGAAGCAAGTCACAAAAAGCCATGTATTATATATTATATTTATATGAATTATCTAGGATAATCAAATCCATAGAGATAGTTTCCTAAGAATAGTTTTTATTAAAATGTTCTAAATTGGATTATGGTAAAAACTGCAAATCTTGTTAAATTTACCAAATTCATTAAAATGTACAATCAAAATAGATTATTTTTATGATGTGTAAAGTCATACCTCAATTTGTTTCCTAAGGAGAAAAGCTGAAACAGCATTTTTCAGATATCTACACTAATAAAAGACAAAGATACTAATTGACCGTGCCTTCGCTATGCCCTAAACCACGCACACCAGCCAATCAGAGCAACTATATGCAAATTAACCCAACCAAGATGGCAGCCGGCAGCCATGGAGCTGGAGCAAGCAGGAGGCTTGGTTGCCCGGGTGATGGAGGAAGCCAAGCTTCCCGCTTGCTTTGAACTGGCTGTGGCCTTGGCTCATGGCAACAAAATTTCAATTATAGAAGACAAATAAATTCCAGATACCTGCTTCCAGCCAGTCTCCACTGGGAGCTTGGGTGGCTGGGGGTTGTGGCCAGCCTGGAAACAGCCATCAGCCCCTCACCCAGGCTGGCCATGCCCTCATGCAGTGAGGGTCCCCGCTGGGGGGCTTAGCCAGCCTGAAAACGTCCCTCAGCCTTTCACCCAGACTGGCCAGGCACCCCAGTGGGGACCCCCACACTGAAGGGGGTGTGGCCAGCCTGAAAACAACCCTCAGCCCCTCACCCAGGCTGGCCAGGCACCCCCCAGTGGGGACCCCCACACTGAAGGGGCTGTGGCCAGCCTGCAGTCATCAGCCCCTCACCCAGGCTGGCTAGGCACTCCTATATAATAAAAGGGTAATATGCAAATTGACCCTAACTGCAGAACAACTGGGAATGACTGGTCACTATGACACACACTGACCACCAGGAGGCAGATGACTGCCAGTACAGCGGTGGTGGTGGGAGCCTCTCCCGCCTCCTCAGCAGTGCTAAGGATGTCCAACTGCAGCTTAGGACTGCTCCCTGCTGGCAAGTGGACATCCCACGAGGGCTTCCAGGCTGCCAGAGGGATGTCTGACTGCCAGCTTAGGCCCAATCCCCCAGGGAGCGGGCCTAACCCAGCAGGTGGTCATCCCCTGAGGGGTCCCAAACTGTGAGAGGGCACAGGCCAGGCTGAGGGACCGCCGTCTCTGCCCCGAGTGCACAAATTTTTGTGCACCAGCCCTCTAGTACTTCAATAAAAAGAGAAACTTGGGGAGCCATAATAAACATTAAGAATTAAATAAATATTAATCCATATTCCATTTATTGAATACTTACTATGTACCAGGTGCTTCACTAACTGCTTTACAGATATTATCTCCTTTGAATCTTATAGCTACTGTATGACATTGAATTATTGTACCTCCTTCATACATGACAGACCAGAATTTAAGTAAATTGTCCAAAGTCACAGAACCAGGATTTGGAGACAAAGCCCAAGTCCTCACCATATGCTGTAATTTTCAAGTAAATTTCTTACTCCTAACTCCCATTCAAGACCCTCCCCTCAGGTTCCCAATATTGCATCCCACCTCTCCATCCCCCAACTCCCAATCCACAATGTTTCACTCATCTCAGAGGGATTCTGACTTATCCTCAGAGCCTCCCTACTTCCTGAAATCTCTACTATGGAGTTGTATGTAATTTGATAAATTTTAAAAGTAATAAATGCTTTGGTGAAAAATAACTATGGAGATGGGATTGTTACAATATCATAAATTCATGTTAATTCTGAATTCTACAATGTTCCAAAATTCTGTAATTGGTTCTCTTAATTTCTTTTCAGTTCATCCCTCCTTTGGCTTAGACCAGGGGTGGGCAACCTTTTTGTGAGTGCGTGCCAAAACCAGCAAAATCTCTGACTCAAAATTCTTCTGCGTGCCAACCCTAATTTTTTGAGAACATGTTATGCCCACCTGATATCTCTTAAGGTGTACGTATGTGAAGAACCTTGAAGAAATAATAAAATTCATTCGAGCGACAAAAACACAGTATATGATGATGAAAAAGACATTTATTTTTTAAGGTATACATGTACACTAATAGTCCGACAGGAAACTTTATGACTCCGTTTGATATTATCAGTGGGACTTTTGCTGCTGCATCACTGATGACAGAGATTTTACATCAGGTTTATATTTTGTGACCTTCAGAGATATGCATGAGCTACTACTTTCATCCATCAAGCTACTTCTATTATGAGACTTAACAAAATTCATCACTGAGAACAAAGATTCACAAGCATACGTGGATGAAAACATGGATAGTAATGCTGTTGCAAAGTTTTTTAAACAGAAAAAATTTTCTGGAATGGCATTCCAAGTCCTCAATAGTTCGTTTTTGACACTCCTCTCTGGTACTCCTGTCTCTAATCGCTTTTTTTTTCTTCAATGTTTTCCAAGTCTACTCTAAGGTCAATAAATTTCTGCTTCCAAATTGAGCTACTCTGAAATTCAATCAACTGCATTTCAAAGTCAGCCATGTCTATCCATGAAAACATTTGTAAGTTTAGTTCCTCCAATTTCATGCTGTCTGGAAACTTCATGAATTTTACTGTCTCTTCCAGTTCTCTGAATTTCACAAATCTTGAGAAGAACTGCTCAATAGTTGACTCGATGATGCTTAAAAACAGCTTTTGAAGGCTTTGACAGTCTGTTCTGTCATCTTTTGGGAGGTCTTTGATGTGCCTCTTGAGATTTGGGAAATATCTAAATCTCTCACCATCCACATCCCTCTTAAAGACTTCCAGTTTCTTTTCAAAAGTCTTTATGTAACCAAACATAACATCAAGTGTCTTGCCAGTTCCTTGTAATTTAACATTTAAGTCATTAAAATATTCACAAAAATTTTAAATGGAAGATTATAAGAGAGGGTTTCATGTGCCAGCAAAAGTTACTGGTGTGCCATGTTTGGCATGCATGCAGGGTTGCCCACCCCTGGCTTAGACCATGCAACCAATGCCAAATAGAAGGAGTCTTTGGTAACACCACTTGGCAAAGGTCCTCAAAACATTTGTGAAAATGTAAGAATGGAGGAATCAAAGATGAAGTGGCACAAATGCCTTTTGTTGAACACTACTGTCTAAAGAAAGGGCTCTGAAATGCTATTAATATGGGGTAAATGAACAATTATCCCAGTGGCATTCTCTCTCTTCATTAAACCTTCTAATATAAATATTAAAATATAGCAATGGCCAAATGGCAGTTCAATTTTTAATATTTTGAGAAAACGTCATACTGTTTTCCACAGTGGCTGCACCACTCTGCATTCCCATCAGCAGTGAAGGAGGGTTCCTTTTTCACAGCATCCTCTCCAGCACTTGTCATTTGTTGATTTGTTGATGATAGCCATTCTGACAGGTGTGAGATGGTGCTTCATTGTTTTGATTTTCATCTCTCTGATTATTAGTGACATTGAGAATGTTTTCATATGTCTCTTGGATTTCTGAATGTCCTCTCTCAAAAAGTGTCTATTTAGGTCCATTGCCCATTTTTTTGATTGGGTTGTTTATCTTCCTTTTGTTAAGTTGTATAGTTCCCTGTAAATGTTGGAGATTAAACCCTTATCAGAAATAACATTGGCAAATATGTTTTTCCATGCAGTGGGCTTTCTTGTTGTTTTGTTGATGGTTTCTTTTGCTGTGCAGAAGCTTTTTATTTTGATGTAGTCCCTTTTGTTTATTTTCTCTTTAGTTTACATTGCCCGAGGAGCTATATCTGTAAAGATATTGCTAAGACAAATGTCTGTTATTTTTCTGCCTAAGGCTTCTTCTAAGATTTTTATGGTTTCCCATCTTACATTCAAGTCCTTTATCCATTTTGAGTTTATTTTTGTGTATGGTGTAAGTTGGTGGTCTAGTTTCATTATTTGCATGTATCTGTCCAATTTTCCCAACACCATTTATTGAAGAGACTGTCTTGACTCCATTATATACTCTTGCCTCCTTTGTCAAATATTAATTGAGCATAATGGCTTAGGTCGATTTCTGGGTTCTCTGTTCTGATCCACTAGTCAGAACAGTGGCTTTGTAATACATCTTGATATCTGGTATTGTGATCCCCCCAACATTGTTCTTCTTTCTCAGGATTGCTACAGCTTTTTGGGGACTTTTTTTTTTAAATTGCAAATGAATTTTTGGAGAGTTCTTTCTAGGTCTGTGAAATATGCTGTTGGTATTTTAATGGGGAGTTCATTGAATCTATAGATTGCTTTGGGTAGTATGTACATTTTAATGATGTTGATTCCACCAATCCATGAACATGGTATATTCTTCCATTTGTTCATGTCTTCCTCTATCTCTTTTTTTAGCATCCTGAAATTTTTGAGTACAGGTCCTTTGTCTCCTTGGTTAAATTTATTCCTATGTATCTTAATTTTTGTTGTTGCAATGGTAAATGGGATTGCTTTTTAAATTTCTCCTTCTGTGAGTTCATTATTGGTGTATAGAAAAGTCATAGACTTCTGGGTGTTGATTTTGTATTCTGCTACATTGCCAAATTCATTTATTAAGTCTAATAGTTTTTGATGGAGTCTTTGAAGTTTTCTATGTACAATATACCACTTCTAGGAATATATCTCAAGAAAACCGACTTGGAAATGCCCTAAATGCCCATCAGCAGATGAATGGATTAGAAAACTGAGGTATGTCTACACAATGGAATACTATGCTGTGGTAAAGAAAAGAAGGAATTCTTACCATTTGCAACAGCTTGGATGGAACTGGAGAGCATTATGCTAAGTGAAATAAGCCAGTCAGTGAAAAATAAATATTGTATAATCTCACTCATTTATGGATAACAAAGAAAATTATAAACTGTTGAACAAAAGTAGAGGCAAAGAAGCATCCAACAGACTGTCAAACTACAGTGGGAAGGTAGGGGAGGGTTGCGGGGTAAGAGATCAACAGAAGGACTTGTATGCATGCATATAAGCACAACCAACATACACTCAACACTGGGCGGGGTGAGCACAAGTGCTGGGGGGTAGAGGAGGCTAGGGAAGGTCTATGGGAGGAAAAAATGAGACATATGTACTACTATTTGTAATACCTTAAACAATAAAATAAAAAAATAATAAAAAAAGACAGAAATGTTTTTTGTAAGCCTAACTAGAAAACTTAGTCTTGTAAAAGAGAAACAAATGATGATAAAAAAGCAAAAACATATCTTCAAAAAATTATAATCTATTACCACCATAATAAGCATGGAAATGAAACTCAAACTTCATCCAAGAATGAGAGTAAAATTCTTGCACCACAGTAAGTAATAAAACAGGCTGAAATGGGCACACCAACAAAGTGCCAACTGCCTTATGGGAAAAACCTTGATTTGAACTACTTCAGACTGACATTTCTGGGTTAATAGAATCTATCCTTTTTCAGGAAAAGTCATTCAGATATCCAATTCATTATTTACTCTTGAGACCCACCTGCTCTTAACATAGTTTGACCAAAAAACAAAAATATCTTTATATAAAGGATAAGAATCATTTTGTAAGATAATATAAAGTTCTTGCAGATAAAAGATAAATTACTAAAATAGTATGCATAGTTAATTTTAAAAATTAAATTTGAATTTAAAAATTCTTCACAGGTTATTTCCGAATAGTGTGCATATCTCTAGGCTAATTTAATTTAAGATAGCAGGTAGATATTTCTCCAAGAGGATGGTAAGGATCTGCCACCATCAGAGGAAAACACTCCACGAAAGCGTTGTGTTATAAAGTTACACATAGCAAAACAATATTACAAAGAAATAAAAACACTATTCTCATGACATTAGTTCTCTAATTGAAAATCTGTTCAAGCCAAAAAATTGAGTGTCTCTTATTTTTGTCAGAGCTCGGCCACTATCTTTTCTAGTCTTGGACAAGTTGCTATATCTATTTAAGTCTTCATTGTATCCACTGAAATTCTTTCTAATTTTGAGAGCCTATGACTATGCCTTCTGATTCTTCTGTGTCTCCTATAGCATCTAGTAGTATGGTGCCAACCTTCACTGCTTCCTAAACCCAATTAATGGGATTAGTATTAACCATTCATTTGTCTGCTAAACTTTGTTACTCACCTCTAGGGCAGGCTCACATGAAACAAAATTGTGAAGTGACTATTTACTTGTCACTGTCTACCATCTACTTGTGGTCCCTTTACCTGTACTAGAGGCCTAAGTCCCTTATTGTTGTGGCTCCTCTTTCCTTTATACATATGAGCTCAGACACTACATTGATACTAAGCTGCCAATGAATAGAAACAACTTGATGAGTAGTCTAAAGGGGTTGTCCTTAAACTAACAGAATAATGGTTAGAAAGTAGAATTTTATGTTGTAGTTGAGAGAAGTATGAGAGAAGAAAAGGAAATGCCAAGCTTATTGATACCTAAAATGGTGAGATATATAGGTTACCTATTCCACATATTCTGGATGAGTATGGTGTTCCCTAAGCCAAAACCAAACTTCCAAGATCTAATTAGTTGGCTTAATATTCCTTTGATTGATGAGTATAGAGTGCATATTCATAACCATCTTACAAATGTAGACATGTTGGAAAAAAAGGACTGGGAGGAGAAATATGCCTGGCTCACTGCAGATGAGCTACAAACCTTGAGGGAATCATCTGAAAAGGCATGGTAGTTCAAGATAGAGGAATAGTACTATAATTTAGATACATTGTAAAACAATGCTATAAGATCAGTGTGTGGCAATAAGAAATATGTTTCTCTCTTTTATTATGAAGTGCAGTTGTCACTTTGAAAGAGTAGTATTGCCTTTATTAATCAGTTCATCATTAGAGAGTCTCTAAGTCCACTACAAGGTAGAGTGTTTATGGTACTAAAAAGCTTCTAACTTTTCTACTTTGACTCTGTTGTTTCTTTACATGACCTTTTCTCTTATTGGCATTTCTCTTCACACTTGTTTGAATCATTTCTGACCTCACCACAGATCTTTGTAGCATAGCTACATTATAAGCTCACATCCCTACTCTGACTTTAACACAATTACTCTTATTGAAAAGTATATTTAAAGGAAAATATTATTAGGTAGTAATCGAATGTTCCATCTTCTTTAAAATGGAGCAAAGTCTTAATGTGCATGCATTGTACTTAGTATGAATCATTTTACCTTTGGCACCAGCTGATTTTGTGGCTAGAAATTTTAGCATCAGAAGAGATCTTACAGATTGTCAGGACCTAGTGCCACCCATTTTAAATCCTAAGTCCTATTTTGTGTGAGTAGGATTTAAATTAAGCCAAAATTTCCTTCCTTAGCACAAAAGGAAGAATACTCCTAGACTGAGCCAAATAGCATTACATACAATTAGCCTATGGAATACTAATTAGACATCATGTTGGAAAACCATTAGGGGCCTGTGTCAGATAACCTAGGTGTAGTTTAGTTCTTGACAAATCACACTATCTGAGCCATAATTTCCACATCGATAAAATTAAAATTTAGGACTATGTATCATCACCCCAAAACTGTTATTGATGAAGAGCTATTGTTTTTAATTTTCACCAAATTTGAAGAACTGTTCAATTCAACAAATAAATGGGCAACTTTAGAAAGTCACTACATTCCTTTCAGTTTTAGTATCCCCATCATCCAGCTGTGCACCTATTTCAGCTGTTAGACAAGCTTTTCACTGTTAGGAAAATTGGGGATATAAGTTGCTGGCAGTGGTGAAAAGCAGTTATGAGAGTGAAGCACACATGGGACATAACAAAGGCAGCTGCCATTTAGACTTTTGTTTTGACAGAGAGCCTCCTTGGAAGACGGCTGTAATTGCAGTAATTCTGCTTTCACAACTGATGAGGTAAAGTTAGAACCATTCAAGAGGATGGAATACTTCCAGGCTATTTCTATGAAGCCAGCATCACCCTAATGCCAAACCCAGATAAAGACAACACAGTGAAAGAGAATTAGAGGCCAATATTCATCATAAACATAGATGCCAAAATCCTCAACAAAATTCTAGCAAATCAGATCCAGCAGTGTATCAGAAAGCTCATACACCCTGACCAAGTAGGATTTATCCCAGGTATGCAAGGATGGTACAATATCCACAAATCAATAAGCATGATATATCACATAAACAAATTGAGAGATAAAAATCACAGTCATATCAGTTGATGAAGAAAAAATATTTGAAAAAATCCAACACCCTTTATTGATAAAAACTCTCAGCAAGGTGGGAATAGAAAGATTATACCTCAACATAATAAAAGCCATATGTGACAAACCCACAGCAAACATCATACAGATGGAAGAACATACCATGTCCATGGATTGGTAGAATCAACATCATTAAAATGTCCATACTACCCAAAGCAATCTATAGATTCAATGCACTCCCCATTAAAATACCAACAGCATATTTCACAGACTTAGAATAAACTTTCCAAAAATTCATCTGGAATAAAAAAAAGACCCCGAATAGCTACAGCAATCCTGAAAAAGAACAAAGTAGGTGGGATCTCAATACCAGATATCAAGCTGTATTACAAAGCCACTGTTGTCAAAACAGCCTGGTACTGGCACAAGAACAGACATATAGACCAATGGAATAGAATAGAGAACCCCAAAATTGACCCAAACCACTATGCTCAATTAATATTTGACAAAGGTGGCATGAACATACAATGGAGTCAAGACAGTCTCTTCAATAAATGGTGTTGGGAAAATTGGACAGATACATGCAAAAAAAAAGAAACTAGACCACCAACTCACACCATACACAAAAATAAACTCAAAATGGATAAAGGACATAAACATAAGATGGGAAACCATAAAAATACTAGAGGAATCAAAAGGCAGCAAAATCTCAGACATATGTCAAAGCAATTTCTTCACTGATACTGCTCCTAGGACAATGGAAATTAAAGAGAAAATAAACTAATGGTGCTACATAAAAATAAAAAGCTTTTTCACAGCAAAAGAAACCATCAACAAAACAACAAGAAAGCCCACTGCATGGAAAAACATATTTGCCAATGTTATCACTGATAAGGGTTTAATCTCCAACATTTACAGGGAACTCATACAACTTAACAAAAGGAAGATAAACAACCCAACCAAAAAATGGGCAATGGATCTAAATAGACACTTTTCCAAAGAAGACAGAAGGAAGGCCAAGAGACATATGAAAACATGCTCAAAGTTACTAATTATCTGAGAGATGCAAATCAAAATGACAATGTGGTTCCATTTCACACCTGTCCAAATGGCTATCATCAACAAATCAACAAATGACAAGTGCTGGAGAGGATGCTGTGAAAAAGGAACCCTCCTTCACTGCTGATGGGAATGCAGCCCCTAAGAGAACAGTATGGAGTTTCCTTAAAAACCTGAAAATGGAACTCCCATTTGTCCCAGTGATCCCACTTCTAGGAATATATCCCAAGAAACTGGAATCACCAATCAGAAAGGATATATGCAACCCTATGTTCATAGAAGCACAATTCACCATTGCTAAAATTTGGAAACAGCCTAAGTGCCCATCAGCAGATGAGTGGATTAAAACACAGTGGTACATCTATACAATGGAATACTATGCTGCGGTAAAAAAAAAAAGGGGGGGATTCTTATCATTTGCAACAGCATGGATGGAACTGGAGAGCATTATGCTAAGTGAAATAAGCCAGTCAGAGAAAGATAAATACCACATGATCTCGCTCATTTGTGGAATATAATGAACAACATAAACTGATGAATAAAAACAGATCCAGAGACAGAGAAGCATCGGTCATATCATCAAACCTCAGAGGGAAGGTAGGGGAAGGGGGTATGCATGAGAGGCCAACCAAAGGACTTGTATGCATGCATATAAGCATAACCTATGGACGCAGACACCAGGGTGGTGAGGGCATGAGTGGGAGGGGGGGGGCAGTGGGAGGGCAACGGGAAGATAAGGACACATATATAATACCTTAATCAATAAAGAAATTAAAAAAAAGAAATTTAATAATTGAAGGTCCTAGTTCTACCCTATGCACTACATGTCTTACAAATCCATCCTCTTCCTTTGAGAAATGAACTAACAAGGACTTCAGTTATCTTGCCTATGTGGTGGTAGAGATTTGGTTATAGTAAGATGTAACAACTGGCACTCATCAGTGACAGAATCTCCAAATATATTCTTGCCTCATTCTTGTAGACATTAGTTCTCAGTGTTCCTGATGAACTTAATTGCTTAATAATTGATTAATTTGTTTGTAATCTTGTGAGTATAAAAATCCATTGCTTAAATGCATAGAGGGATTGCCTGAGACTTATATTTGCTTTCTTTGCTAGATCTCTGAATTCTTGAGCTGATCACTTTTATCTTCCTTGAAATGTAAGGCTTACATAAGTGTCCTGAGAAAGTCATATTTAAGGAATTGATGTTGTTCTAATTTAATCAAACATATGCTTTCATTCAGCAGGAAATATCCAGTATTTTCTTAAATTAGTAATAAATTAGTAATATACATTATATCTGTATATAAATATTTAAATTATTTTCTTTGCAGATTATGTAAATTTCTTTGAGATGTTTACTTATCATAAAGGCACACATAAAGACAGTCATAAAACGCCTTATTCCAAAGATCCCATTTGCTTGCCACTCCAATGGGCAGTCTTTTTGTTCAAAATTCATAAAGTAAGAGTGACACAAATACCCACTACAAAGGAAAAAATAATAACACCCAATACTGCTTCTCAGAAGGAGCAAGATTAATCACAGCTGATGAGTGCATTTGCAAATGATGATAATATATCACATAATCTCATTAAATTTTGAAACACTGTGGTTTTTAGAGAGACAAAACACAGTAAAAATGCACATTAGGTAAATATAAAAATCCCTTATATGTCTGAAATATCAGAATAAATTTATTTTAGTTATTTTACCCCTTATCTATATAAAATGTAAGAGAGAGAGAGAGAGAGAGAGAGAGAGAGAGAGAGAGAGAGAAAGAGAGAGAGAGAGAGATTCCATAGCTATGATAATTAAAAAAAACAAACACACATTCCCTTTGGGAAAACCATCTCCCTACCAAAAACTTCTTATTACTTAAAGGAAATAATGTTGTAATCCATGTTTTTTGAGATAAATGACAGGTAACTTTGGTGTAGGAGGCACAAGACTGAGAAGGCTAAAAAGTATCCCTTCTGTTATGTAAGTTCATATAATTTTAATAAAGCTAGCTGAGAAAGCAGAGATGATTAGATGTTATTTTGGATAAAGAGTTCAGAGCATTCTAGTGAGGACTAACTCTTATGAAACTTGGAATTATATGGTGAACTGGAAAAGGGGAATTAGTAGACCTCTAATGTAAGCAGAAGAGAAAGAAGGAAAAGATTGTGAGGTATTATAGGAAGCTACATGAAAGTAGATATCTGTCCCCATTCTTAATAATCTTACAAACTAGTTGGAGATTTAATACCTAAAAGGAGTAGTTTTCCCCAGGGTTACAGAAATGATCCTTCATGGTCAGATCTCTTTTTTCCCCCTTAATATATTTTTACTAGAGGCCCAGTGCACGAAATTCGTGCACAGAGGGAGAGGGTGGACTGATGGGGCGGGGTGGGGGGAGGTCTCTCAGTCCGACCTACACCCTCTCCAATTCGGGAGCCCTCAGGGGATGTGTTACTGATAGCTTGGGCAACCACTCCCCATGGTTCTCTGCTCTCTGTGGGGCCTGCCTGCTCCACACCACCAGGATGGGCAAGCAGGCCCTGCTGGGTGCTACCTGCAGGCCCACTTGTCTGCTCGCTGGTTGCCACCACCGCACAGCAGGCCCTGCTGGGTGCTGCCTGTGGGCCCTGCTTGCCTGCTCAGGGATTGCCATGGCGACCGTCCAGCAGGCCCTGCTGGGTGCTGCCTGCGGCCCCACTTGCCTGCTCTGAGGTCACCACGGCAACCACCCAGCAGGCCCTGCTGGGTGCTGCCTGCAGCCCTGCTTGCCTGCTGGGCTCACATTACCAGGGTTATGCTACCAGCGTCCTGCCCAGCCTCTATGGGCACCACCATCTTTGTCATGGAGGTGACAGTTAACTTGCATATTACTCTTTTATTATATAGGATTGAGTTCACAGAGGAAGGGAGAGGGAGAGAGAGATATAAACATCAATGATGAGAGAGAATCATTGATCAACTGCCATCTGCATGCCCCACATTGAGGATCAAGCCCACAACCTGGGCATGTGCCCCAATGAGGAATCAAACCATAAACTTGGTTCATAGGTCGATGTTCAACCACTGAGCCATGCAGGGTGGGCCAGATCTCTTGATTTATCCTCAGTGAAACATGGTATTTAAATACTTTCTTGGGGGAATCCAAAGAGTGTTGATTGGGGTAGAGGGAGTAAGGCATAGAAAATACCTGGGATATTTAATTTCACAGTCTGAAGCTATTTCACAGGTGAAGTTTTTCCATTAACATTGAACAATGTGTTTCCTCCCCCATTGAGGGGTGGGGACATTTAACCTTGAAATAAATGTGTGAATTGAATTTAGATAATATAATAACAAATTCTGCAGATTAAATTTCACAACATGTAAGGGAGGAGTATGGTGAACATAATTTTAAGACAAATTGTGAGTCCTGAGGTACCACAAGATCCTTATTAAAAATAGGTGGAAATAGAATTCAGGGTTTCTTCAACATTTTTACCTGTCAATGAATTTTTAACATTATATGTAAGCATAATTTGGTAAAAATAAAATTACATTCTTAAACTTTTCAAGGCACATGTTCCTCAACATTTCCATCCTCAGCATTATTGTCAATGTTAAAGATAGGTAGGATTCTAATAAAAAATAAAATTATACTGCTTAACGCTGGGAGCAAGACACCAATTTTGCCACAGATTTGACATGTTCTCATTTCACTAACTGCATGTTTCTCATATTTTGTAAGGACCCAATATTAGAAAATTTTAAAAAGTCTACATATGGCATTTTAAAAATCGTTAAAAAATAAATTTCTTCCATGTTTGTGACATCACCCTCTTTTACTCTGACTTCAAGATATAACTGCCAGTGTCTTGCGTCTGTTGGCAAAACACTGGGGGTGAGAGAACGAGGGCAAGTGCCAGTGGGGAGGGGAGGCCGGGGGGAGGTCAGTGGGGGAAAAAGGGGACATGTGTACTACTATTTGTAATACCTTAAACAATAAAATTAAATTAATTTTTTAAAAGATATAACTGCCAGCTTCAACTTCTCCATGTACAAGTATTTTATTTTTACCCTCTCTTTATGATGTTTATTATGGTCATTTATCATTTGAAATCCAAGTTGCTCTTTGTTTTTCCCTCTGATGACTTGGAGCACTGAAACAATTTCACCATCAGAGATGTGTATATTGAAAACAGACATCAATATATCCAACTGTAATAGTGAATGGGCAGCTTGTTCTATTGGTAAATGATCTAGAACTCTAAAAGTCTGTTCTGTGTAAGGTTCTTTAAGCCCCAGAGAAGGAAATCTCATGAGTGAGAAGTCTGATTTCTCCCTTTTTGTTACCTTACAATTTGAAATTTTCTTGAAAATTTGGAATAGAATTGGAAAAAAGTCTAGTGTTCTATGTAGGAAATCGTTGAGACAGCTCAGCATCTTAGGTACTTCACATAATACACCAGTATATTGATAAAGAGTATTGCTTCTGGATTCAGACAGTTTAGGATTTGAATTCTGTCTTTGCCACTGTGAAAACTTAAGAAATATATATATATATATATATATATATATATATATATATATATGCTGTCTATCCCTTAATTATAAAATAATAATAATAATAGTTCCTATCTCATAGGGCTATAATGAAAATTAGATGAATTAATATCTATAAAGAATAGTGCCTGGCACATAGTAAGCCCTCAATAAACATTAGCTACTTTATTTTTTCAAATATATTTTATTTATTTTTTACAGAGAGGAAGGGAGAGGGCTAGAGAGTTAGAAACATCGATGAGAGCGAAACATCGATCAGCTGCCTCCTGCACACCTCCTACTGGGGATGTGCCCGCAACCAAGGTACATGCCCTTGACCGGAATCAAACCTGGGATCCTTCAGTCTGTAGGCCGATGTTCTATCCACTGAGCCAAACCGGTTAGGGCAACATTAGCTACTTTAATGTCAATTATTATTTATCATCTTGGAAGAGAGGAGGAATGACTTCTGCAGGAATAGGTGTGAATGTATGGAAGGAGAGAATGTGGAAACCAGAGATACAGGGAGAAAATAATATGAGTAATGTGTAAATGAACAGATGACTAAAGCAGAAATTAGGTATACAAGATCTGATGGAGGAGAAGAATGGCATCTTCCTCCCTTACCAAGTGACCCAGTTACACACTGACAGTAACAAAACCTGCTCCAGAAGAGTATAAATATGGGGAAGAAAATTATGGAAAGACACACAGAGGATAAAAAAAATAATTGCCTTTCCTTTTAAATCTCTGTGGTGTGTGTGTGTGTGTGTGTGTGTGTGTGTGTGTGTGTGTGTGGAGGGAGGGAGAGAGAGAGAGAGAGAGAGAGAGAGAGAGAGAGAGAGAGAGAATATAACCCAAATAGGATGTGAAAAAAATTGCTAAGTACTAAAAGTTAGGGCTTTGCTATGTTCACCTGTAAAATCATATCTGGAGAATCCCAAATATTTGGTATTATAAGCAGCATCTGAAACAGACTAAATTCAGCATCTATATTTTAGGTGATAATTAAATACTCTAAACTTCTATCATAATTATTGTCAAGTCTTTGACGACTCATTGAGTTTAGATTCTATATCAAATTTCACTCTTACTTTCACTGGATGATTATAGTAATACAACATACTAAAAATTAAATGATGTGCTAAATGGTTATTTTGAAAAAGTTTTGCATTATATATTTGGGAGATATGAAAGGAGCAGGAATATAATTTAAGCATATCCTGGGCAATTTTTCTACTCAACACTGATATAAAACCAATTATATCATATATAAATACTATGACAATGATGAAAAAGTACAACAAAAAACAAATCCCGCTGGTTTGGCTCAGTGGATAGCATTGGCCTGTGGACTGAAGGGTCCCAGGTTTAATTCCAGTCAAGGGCACATGCCTGGGTTGTGGGCTCAATTCCCAGTAGGGCACATGCAGGAAGCAGCCAATCAATGATTCTTTCTCATCATTGATGTTTCTATCTCTCTCTACCTATCCCTTCTTCTCTGAAATCAATAAAAAATATATTTTAAAAGAAATCCCACTGATTACATTCTCCCATCAAGAGTAATACCATTGTCTTAAAAAATCAATTTCTTTACCAATCTCAGCAACTTTCTAAGACATGAAAAATCTTAGAATTCACCCATACCACCTCAGTAAAACAATATGAATGAAATAATACTATGATTGTGTTTACAGAGCTAGATCATCTGAAATTGAGTCTTTTATATAAACATATTTTCCTTTAACCCATTTTTCCTCTTTAAGAATACTCTATTTTAGCCCCAGCTCAGTGGATCAGTTGGTTGGAGTGCCATCTTTTACACCAAAATGTTACAGGTTCCATTCCTGGGTTATGGGTTCAATCTCCTATTGGGGCACAAATGGGAGGTAACCAATTGATGTTTCTCTCTCACATTCATGTTTCTATCTCTCTCTCACTTCCTCTCTCTCTAAAATCAATAAACATATTCTCAGGTGAGGATTAAGAAAAAGAATACTTTAAAAATTCTTAATTCATAGAATCTCTTCAGAAAAATGTTCCTTTTCCTATAGTATTAATATATAATGACTTTGGTGTATGTGGTTGTGTCACAGGGGTTGAGGTGATAGTTACTGACATTCTTCACTCTAGGAAGGAAAGTTTTAAATGTAAACAATATTAATGCCACCATTATGAAACTGTCTTTCCCAGAGAATTCATAGATCATTGATCACTTACAAAATTTAAAACATTCAATTCCTGTGACTTCACAATGGATTCCAAAACTTCATTACCCAATCAAGGAGAAATTTCAAAATGTGTAAGGCACAACTTCCAAATCACAAAAGGTGTTATTAAGGTGTTGTTCATGTCTGCCTATTAATCAGAAAACCAAAATTGTGGAATGGATGGGCTTTCAAGGCATCTTATAAATGTTAGCTCTTCTTTTCATTCTCTTCTTTTGTCAGGCTTATCTTTATTTTACACTCAAACCTGTTCTGTGATATTTTCTTGTCTCCCTGTAAACCTGATGTTTTATTCCATGAATAGACCTCTCTTTGTCCTGCCATGCATTTTGCATATAGCAGTTCAGACAAGGAAGGCCTCTTTAGCTCCTATTATTGTTATTGGTAGGTGACAGGCAGGATCCTTAGGAACCTATTGAAGGACTTTTAATGCTTTGCATTTCTATTCTGTGCTTTTTCCTGCTTGCACTCATTCAATTTCACACAGCTCTTGCTGCAATCTTCCCAATTTTGTTCTGCAGAAACTCATTACTTTTATTTTTACCACCTTTCCTAACTTTGGTACCAATTACAATCTAACTAGATTCTGATTTCCATTCACTTCAAGAGTACCCTCACTTTTCACATAATTTTTCACTCTTTTGATATACAAACCTAACCCTATGAATTCCTTCTGCTTTCTTTTTCTTGAGTTTATCTACTGTGTCATATGAAAGCCCTTTACCATGTCCTTGTCATATCAATTGGTATATCCATCTATTAATATCCCACGGTTAGAACTATCATTCCCAAACTTCACTTTAAAAGATGCCCAATTTTCCCATGAAGTTCATTCTACTAAAAGTCAACACTCTCCAGATGCCTCTGCTTTGGTTTGTCCTCTTCAGAAGCAGTTATTTAACTGTCCTTAAGTCTATTTGATTTGAGCATTAGCCAAGTTTCATCTTCATGGTTCTGGTTATAATAGCTTGTCTAGAAAGTCTCACATAGAGATAAGATAATCATACTGTTAATGGCAAAAGGGCACCAGATGTTAGACCTCAGTCTTTGAGTTCGGTTAAGAAAAGAATTCAGAGCCAAGGAACTCAAATACAAGTGAGAGATTTTTCAGAAAGTCACAGGGGTATAAGAAGTGCATGTGAAAGAAGTGAGCCAGCTGGGCTGTGTAAATTAGGGAAACAAGTAACAGAGAAAGGGCCCTTGGAGTTTAGGAGAAAGAAAAAAAAAAAGCACCCGGGGGAAGGAGAGCGGAAAAGGCATGGGCCTGCTCCAGAGAAAGGGTGCCTGGAGAAAGAATGGGGCGGGGAAAGGTGTGGGCATGATCTACAGAGAGAGTGTGAGTGCACACTGGGTCCTTCATCTTAAGAGGTTTTATCTCTTTTTCAAAGGTCAAGATTTAAGTGATGTCAGGGTAGGATATCAAGAGAATATTTATCAGATTCCAAGGTGTGTCTTCTCAGGGTCATGGTCTTCAATTACTGGTTGATATTAGGGTTCATTAGACAATGCAGCTGGTCCTGATGTCAGCCATAGCATCACCACTCCTGCACTTGCTGCTTTTCTGGGCCTGGAGCTGAACACAACTGAGGCCTCGATGTTATCTCCAGTTTGACCAACTATGTCTCTTTGGTCAACAGACCTGGGACTTTGTTTCTAAGATTATTTGATGGTGATCTGAACCTCATTGTCTGGGGGTTTAATGCTTAAAGGAGTGACTGTGCAAGGGGTTGTATGGGAGTCATATAAGGCTTTTCTCTGGCCTCCTTGTTTTTCCTCTGAGAGGGTCTACTGCAAGATTATTGACATGTTAGGAGAGAAAAGGTCAGGGGAGGGACTGAACCACATGACCAGATATATAAATGGTCAGGGTGTCTAAACCACATGACCAGTGAGAAAAGGTCACTCTAGGGGCAAGGTCCCACCATACAATATTTGTCCTCCAAGTTCTTCACATTGCTAGGTACTCTCTGCCCTGGTGACCTTCCCTACATTCATTATTGTTCCTGCTCTGCTTATGTCTGTCTAACTGCCTAATGATGAAACAGGTTGAGCGTCCTGAAGCCAACTTCCTCATCTTGATCTGTTTATTGTTCAGTGAATGAAATGAAAAGAGCTCAGTTCTTTTGTTAATGATTACATTGAGTGACTATTGCAAAGGGTCTAAACAGAATAACTGTAGATTGGAAAGGGGATGTCCAGAATCCTGGAGATTAGATATACTCACCTGAGTAGCAAAAGTACTCTCTGCAGATCACAGCAGAAGGCAATGTGAAAAATTATAATCAGATAGGCAGTTGACATCAAGAAGACCCAATGTCAGATAACATAGCACATCTCAACAGGTGAGTTGTGCCAATTTTTAGGGAAATTTGGGATCAACATCTTAGTTGGCAGTACCAGAAAAGACCAGATACAGGGTAAGGAGAGGAAGTGGTGAGGGACCAAAAAAAAAAAAAATGAAAAGCCAGTTACTTAATTTGTGTATCAGGCAAATATTTAGTCACATGGAAAAATCCAGAGTAAATGAAGTTTTACTTGCTTCTGGGCTAAGGTCTCCAAAGGGTCTTAATATTTCCTCTGCTCAGGGGCCAGATTGATCTTTAGGTGCTGGTGCATTGCTGGCAGTAAAAATGTCCCAGCTATGGAGGCAGCAAACCAGGTATTCCATTATAGCTGAATTTCAATACTGACAGATTCTTGTGGTTAGTAACTATAAGTTAACTATCATCAACCTGTAGATTTTTTTTTTACTTTGTATAATACATTGGAATTAGTGTAATTGTTATCAGCAATAGGTGTCATTTTAATGTAAACTTTAATATTTAGAGTGCTTAAAATATCAGATATTAGACTTTCTTGAAAGCATTTTAAAAGCTTTCTTAACTCAAAGTTAATTTTCAGTTCATATAGTTATGAATTAGGTGATAGTGCTTTGTTTAGTTTCTTGTTTGTTTGTTTGTTTGTTTTTACAAAAGAGCCAGGGTTAATGAGGAAACCATCATACTAATTTTGTAAAGTAAAAAAAAAAATATTTATACTAACAATAAGTCTGAAGACTGGTGATAGTATGATCAGTGGTTTTAGATTTCCAGAACAGTCTCAGGTAAGGATGCTAACACTTACCATCTTAACAGAAGGAAAAGCATATCACAAACTCCCAGTGCTACTCATTACAGATCTCCAGCTTGTATCTGTTTTATGCTATACCAAGTAATGATAGGTATTCTTTTCCTGGAGCTCAAGTTAGCTTACGAAAATGAATTCTAGAAACATAAAATTTCCCAAAACTGAATCAGGAAAAATCAAAGAATCTGAATAGATAGATTAAAACTAAAGACATTAAAGCAGTAATAAAAAACTCCCAACAATAAAAATAATCCTGGGCCAGATGACTTCAATGGTGAATTTTACCAAACATTCAATGAATAACTAACACCTATCCTTCTCAAACTAATCAAAAAATTCAAGAGGAGTGGAGACTCCCAAGCTCATTTTATGAGGCCAGCACTATTCTAATTCCAAAATCAGATAAAGACACTACAAAGAAAGAGAATTATAGGCCAATATCCCTGATGAAGATAGATGCTAAAATTCTCAAAAAAATATTAGTTAATTAGATCCATACCAATTGGGATTTATTCCAGGAATGCAAGGCTGGTACAATATTCATAAATCAATAATGTGATACATCACGTAAACAAATTGAAAGATAAAAATGACATAATCATGTCAATAGATGCAGAAAAATCAATCAACAAAACCCAACACCCATTTTTGATAAAAGCTCTCAGCACCATGCTCAAGCAGGATTTATTCCAGGACTGCAAAGTTAGTACAATATCCACAAATTAATAAATGTGACACACCACATAAAATGAAGGATAAAAACCACATGATCATATCAATAGATGCCAAAAAAAATATTTTATAAAATCCAGCATCCATTTATAAAAACTCTCAGCAAAGTGGGGATAGAGGGAACATACCACAACATAATAAAGATCATATATAATAACCCACAGCCAACATCATCATCAATGAGCAAAAACTACAAGCATTTCCCTTAAGATCAAGAATAAGACAGGAATGTCTTCTTTTACCACTTTTATTCAACACTAAAGGCCTGGTGCATGAAACTTGTGCACTGGAGGGGGGTCCCTTATCCTGGCCTGTGCCCTCTTGCAGTCCAGGACCCCTTGGGAGATGTAACAGTGCACCAAGGAGGCCAGGGGGAGCCTAAATTGTGCCAGGTGCCGCTCATGCTTATCCTGGCCCGCAGCATGTGCTGCTGTGGAGTAGGGAGAGGCTCTTGCTGTGGCAGCTGCACTCGCCAGCCGTGAGCCCATCTTCTGGCTGAGCGGCGCTCGTCCTGTGGGAGTGCACTGACCACCAGGGGATAGCTCCTGCATTGAGTGTTTGCCCCCTGGTGGTCAGTGTGTGTCATAGTGACCAGTTGTTCTGGTCGTTCCACTGTAATGGTTGTTTAGGCTTTTATTATATAGATAGTACTGGAAGTCCTAGCTACAGCAATCAGACAAGAAGAAGGAATAAAAGGCATTGAAGTTGCAAAAGAAGAAGTAAAGCTGTCATTATTTGCAGATGACATGATATTGTATATAGAAAAAACCTAAAGATTCCACCACAAAACTACTAGAATGGATAAAATAATTCAGTAGAGTAGTAGGATACAAAATAAATATCCAGAAAATCAGTTGCGTTTTTATACACTAATAATGAACTATCAGAAAGGAAAACAATCCCATTCAAAATTGCTTCATAAAACAACCACCTAGGAATAAATTTAACCAAGGATATAAAAGACCTGTACTTGGAAAATTATAAGATACTGAGAAAAGAAACTGAGAAGATACAAATGAGTGGAACCATATACTGTGTTCATAGGTAGGAAGAATTAACATCCTTAAAATGTTAATACAACCCAAAGCAATCTACAGATTCCATGCAATTCCTATCAAGATACCAATGGTGGCCCTGGTCAGTTTGGCTCAGTGAATAGAGTGTTGGCCTGCAAACTGAAGGGTCCCGGATTGGATTCCAGTCAGGGGTGCATGCCCAGGTTGCGGCTCCATCCCCAGTGGGAGGTGTGCAGGAAGCAGCAGATTGATGGTTCTCTTTCATTGATGTTTCTATCTCTCTCCCCATCTCCATTCCTCTCTGAAATAAATGATGATGATGATGATGATGATGATAATAATAATAATAATAATAATAAAGATACCAATGGTGTATTTCACAGAACTGGAACAAATATTCCAAAAATTTATATAGATCTATAAAATACCCTGAATAGCAACAGCAATTTTGAGAAAGAAGAACAAAGTCGGTGGAATCATGCTACCTGATATCAAACTATGCTACAAGGCCATAGTAATAAAAACAGCATGGTACTGGCATAAAAACAGACATTTAGGTCAATGGAATAGACTGGAGAGCCCAAAAATAAACCCATGCCTTTACAATCAATTAATATTTGATAAAAGAGACAAAAATATACAATGTGATAAAGATACTCTGTTCAATAAATGGTGTTGCAAAATTGGACAGATATGTGCAAAAAAAATGAAACTAGACAACTTTTCTTTTTAGGACATCACCTCCCTTTTTCTCTTTTAATATATTTTTATTGATTTCAGAGAGGAAGGAAGGGGGAGAGAGAGATATTAAGTGTAGTGTATGGATATGAATTGCTTCTACTTTATTCTCTCTCATTTATTGCTCTTGGGACTGTTTGAACTCCATAACCCAGGTGGCAGAAACTACAACTAGATGGCAACTCAATTCATCCTGTTAGCCAGTCCTTACCTTACCTTATTTTGATCATTTGTTGATTTGTTAGTTATATTAAGCACTTCATATAAAACAAAGTTTTCTGAATATAATAACTCTAGGTACAGGTAATCATGCTGTCATGCCATGTAAGGAATAGGCCATGCTCTTACAACAGTCTTATCATTAATATGTTACTTTTAACAAATATTTATTAATCACCTTTGATGTGCCAGACACTTTTCTAGGCATGGAGGATACAGTAGAGAGCAACACAGTTAAAGCCCCAGGTTTTATTCTAGAGCATGGAGATAAAGAATAATTAGATAAACTAATAATTATGTAGCATAAGGGCTATAAAGAAGTATAAAGTAAGGCAAGAGGACAGAGAGTAATGGTAAGAGTAGGGGATATTTATTATAGTTAAGGTAGTCAGGAAGGCCTCCTGGAGAAGTGTCATTTGAGCAGAGATCTAAATACAAAAGGGAATAGCTTGGGCAGGGTGTTTTAGACAGAGGAAACAGAAGATTTTCTATTAATATTTTGCTCAAGACTAAAGATTTTAATCCTTCAGGATAATTTTCAGTAGCCTCTGGGGGGCCATCCAGCCTGCCTCCGTGGCTTTTTTCTTCTTGGAAAGTCTGAAATACTCAGGCTTTTGCTGTTTCCCTCTATAGCAGGTGACCAGGAAAAAGTCTTTTGGAATCCCAGCCACCTCAGTCCTACTCACTTTATTCTTGCCCTAGTGTTTTACAAAGATAAAAATCCATGGTCTTCCTTCTAGGAAATCACAGTCATTTCCTTGGGATAGGCTTGAGCTCTGATTTTCTCATGTCCTTTTGGACAAAACTCTTAGTACCACCTGACTAGGCATATTCCATCAGTTCCACTGTGTATCTTTAAAGCCTCAACCCAGTCTTCTCAGAGTAGATGCCCTTGATTCTGGACTCTTGGCCTGATAATGGGTTGAACATGCTCTACCCATTTGGACTATGTGAAAGTTATTTTGAAGGATAACATTTGCTCTTATTGTTTACTTGCTTTATATTTCTATTAGGGTATAATTTTTAAGGAGTGAAATGTACAATTTTAAGGATATAGTTGAATTAGTTTTTCCAAATGCATACTAGTAAACCTGTGTGCCCTATATCCCAATCAAGGTAAATGTTATTTCCATCACCCCAGAATGTTCTTTTGTACTCTTGCTAATTAATTCTTCTCCAGAGGGAATCACTATTTTGATTATTTTCACCACAGCTTGGATTTGCCTATTCTTAAACTTTATATAAATGGAATCATATATTATGTACTCTCCTGTGCCTGGCTTATTTCACTCATCATTGTGTCTGTGAAATTCACCCATTTTGTGTATATTAGCAATTCATCTCTTTTAATTGTTGAGTGGCATTCTATCATATGAATATATTACAATCTATTCACCTATTGATAGAAATTTGGATTGTTAACAATTTTGGGCTATTATCAATAAAGCAGCTTTAAACATTTGTGGAAAAGTCTTTCTGTGGACATGTGTTTTAATTTCTCCAGGGTAATTATCGAGGAGTGGAAATTGGATCATAGGTATGAAGGGATTAAGAATATTAATATCCTATATAATAAAGAGCTAATATGATAATTAGACTGGAAGGCAGAATGACCTTCTGGAATGACCAGTGGGCGGGGCCATGGGGTTGTGGGGGCCGAATCCCCTGCACGAATTTCATGCATCGGGCCTCTAGTATATTGAATATTGGCTCTATAAACAGACTACCTATTGGTAATGGTAAGAACCTTCTTCAGGATGCTGCTAGTCTTGACTCTTTCTGAAAAATACTGTCTTAAGCTCCCCCTGTCACGCACAGAGCAGGGCCCATCAGGGGGTTGGGGAGCTCCCCCCTGTCACGCACAGAGCAGGGCTGATCAGGGGGTTGAGGAGCTCCCCCCTGTCACTCACAGAGTAGGGCCGATAGGGGAGTTGGGGCACCACCCCCTGTCACACACAGAGCAGGGCAGATCAGGGGGTTGGGGCACTGCCCTCTATCACACACAAAGCAGGGCCGATCAGGGGGTTGGGGCGCTGCACCCTGTCACACATAGAGCTGCAGGGCCATCAGGGGGTTGGGGAGCTACCCCGTATCAGGCACAGAGCAGGGCTGATCAGGGGGATGGGGCGCCTTCCCCTGTCATGAACAGAGAAGGGCGGATAGGGAGGTTGTGGCCCCCCGCCCCTGTGACACACAGAGCCACAGGGCAATCAGGGGGTTTTGTCGCTGCCCCCTGTCACGCTGAATCCGGTGCCGGGAGGCCTCTCCGCTCTGCTGATCCCGGTGCTGGGAGGCATGTTACCCTTTTACTATACAGGATAGAGGCCTGGTGCATGGGTGGGGGCTGGCTGGTTTGCCCTGAAGGGTGTCCTGGATCAGGGTGGGGGTCCCCACTGGGGTGCCTGGCCAGTCTGGGTGAGGGGCTGAGGGCTGTTTTCAGGCTGGCGGGTAACTGAAGCTCCCAACTGCTCCTTTTTTTCTTTTTTTTTTTATTCTGGGCCAGCTTTAGCTCTGAGGCTTGGCTCCAGCTCTGCGGCCTCAGCTGCTGAAAGCAGGTATCTGGTTTGTTTGGGTTCTATAATTGTAACACTGTTGCGGTCCTGCTCACTCCAGCTCTGAGATCCCCCCCTGGGGTATCGGGCCCAAGCTGGCAGTCAGACATCCCTCTGGAAGCCTGGAAGCCCAGAAGCCCTCGGGGGATGTCCACTTACCAGCAGGGAGCAGACCTAAGCTGCAGTTGGACATCCAAGCTTCCTGCTCGCTCAAGCTCTGTGGCCACGGCCGGCTGAAAGCAGGTATCTGGGGTTTATTTGTCTTCTATAATTGAAACTTTGTTGCCTTGAGTGGCGCTCAGAGACAGGCTGCGGCAGGCAGGAAGCTTGGCTTCCTCCATCACTGGGACAACCAAGCCTCCTGCTCACTCCAGCTCCGTGGCTGCCAGCTGCCATCTTGGTTGGGTTAATTTGCATATAGTCACTCTGATTGGCTGGTGGGCACGGCTTAAGGCACAACAAAGGTAAAGTCAATTCACATGTTTGTCTTTTATTAGTGTAGATATATATAAAAGCCTAAGTGACCATTACAACTGGTGGACCTCTTGACTGGTTGACCAGTCGCTATGATGACACACTGACTACCAGTGGGCAGACACTCATCACAGGAGCTGCCCCCTGATGGTCAGTGCACTCCCATAGCCAACCTCCCATGGCTGGTCAACCAGCCAACCTCCTGCAGTCCTCCCCTTACCCGGCTGGCCCTGATTGGCCCCAATCACCAGCTAGGTAGAAGGACCCCACCCATGCATGAATTCGTGCACCAGGCCTCTAGTTCTCTATAAAAGTTAATACAGTGTATAGGCACTTCATAAAGTTTCAATGAAGGCTGACCTGGGGGTTGGAGGGGCTTAAGCTTTATCTGTACCTCCCTTAATGCTTCAGAGAATATAACATCAGAATGAAAGGCAACCATAAACCAAAAGGTATATAATTAAGTCACACTAAAAACTCAAATTGAGCTTAATAGGAAACAACATTTAAGTTAAATGACCCGCTTTAAATAATAATGCACAACCAAATATTAATTAATTGTTCACCTTAACTCTTCAGATAAGTTTTGTCTTCAGCAACATTACATTTCCTTGTTAAATTATATTGGCTTATATACATAAGCCTAATATGTTCTCACTTACTTGTGAATAGATTGTTGACATTCAGAGGGGATGCCAATAATAGCAGCTGAACTTGCAAAATATTAATAGGAGGATCAATTCAGCAACATCATTAGAGACAATTAATGTTAGACTCATGCATAAAGATTCCTAAGCTATAAGAAACATTTTAAGACTTGGCAATTACTAATTTATGTTTTACTTAACAATTCCAATAAAATCAACTTCCCGACTCTGCTGAATATAGTTTTGGTTAGCTAGCATTAGGCAATGAAAAAAACACACACAAAATAAAACAAATATCAGGGGACGTTTCTTTCCTTTCAAACAATTCAGCTCAGTTTACAATGTCAAGGTGCCCAGCTGTTTAATTTCATAACTGCAGCAAATGCCTAGGCCACAGTGCAAAACAGGTAACAATAACCTTTGGTTTTACTTCCAAAGGGAACTATAATCACTAATGTACCTGTGGACTCTGGATCAAGAGAAACTAAAAATATAAAATTCAAAATTAAGTTTTTTTCTTGTTTTTCCTCAAGCTAAATCATTGAACAATATTGCTTGAGCTAGGGGGTGGCCCTGATGTTGATAGAACCTTACATTCATTTTAAAAGGGAAATTGAAAGGATGTTTGGGTTATGTGGCATTTTTCATGTTTTGAATAGAAATAACCAAATCTCAACATTCATAGTGAGTAGAAAAGGCCCCAAAAGAAAGAAATATCAAATTCTCAATTTTTCCTATGACGTTGCCAGTAAAATAAGAAGTCAGGATTCTGTCTCTAACAAAGCTATGAGGGTCCTGTTGGAGGCTGACATCTTACTTGATGTCATCCTCAAAAGGGTAGGAAAATTGTTCCCTGCATATTGATAGCCCTCCAACTACATTTATGTGGCTAAATCTACGGATGTACTGGAAACCACTATGTCCTTCAACTATACCCTGGAAAATGCTCTGAACTCCTCTAAAGTAAAAAACACCTAAAATTCAGAAAGAGAAAATATCTCAAATTAAATAAATCCGCATTTCACAAATGCTTGTACCAGTTTTATGAGGTTATTTGTCAGTTATTAACTGAGTTAGGTACACACTTCTGAGTACCTCTTTTATGCTTCTTTAATTCCCCACTTACCTCTATTATAGCACCTATCACATAGCACTTAGAAAAGCCAGTTTGATCTTTTTCTTAAATGCAAATTTGATTATGTCACTCCCTGCTTAGTATACTTCAGTGGTCTCCTGCTATTTCCAAGGTAACATTCAGACTCTTTACTTTGGACTCCATGATTTGGCCTTATTAACCTTTGCAGCATTATCTGCTGCCATTGCTTCCGTTCCATCCTCAGTTTTAGCCAAACTGGCCTACCTATAGCTTCTCCAGAAAGCCACACTTGCTTCCCTCAGTGACTTAACATATTTTTCCTGCACATTTGAGTGCCTCCCCTTCCCATTCACCTGGCCAATTCTCTTTACCTTTAAAGATTCATCTCCAGTGACATTTTCTTCTGAGATCATTTTTTTTTATTTTTCTCACATATGACCAACAACTCAAACCTACAAAAAACACAGGTGTTTTTTTATTGCTCTCCTTTAGCTCCTACTGAATATTATCATAGTACTTAATGCTTCCACAATTGTGGATTTTCTCAATAGTTTTCCCCAATATACTGTGAGCTTGTGGTACATAGGGACTCTATTTTATAATTTTCTGAATTCTTTATAGCCTCAGTGACTAACTCAAAATGTTGGTTTAAACAATGACAGGGGAACAAAAACTTTTAAATTTTCCATTTATAAATTCATTATATATATATATATATATATAATTGATTTTTTTTTCAGAGGGAAGGGAGAGGGTTAGAGAGTTAGAAACATCAATGAGAGAGAAACATCGATCAGCTGCCTCCTGCACACCTCCTACTGGGGATGTGCCCGCAGCCAAGTTACATGCCCTTGGCCAGAATTGAACCTGGGACCCTTCAGTCCACAGGCCAACGCTCTATGCACTGAGCCAAACCAGTTAGGGCCATTTTTTGTTCTTAATAGATATAGCTTTGACCTATAAACCTTCAATGTAAATACAATGTGACACTGTAGGCTCAATTTTCTATCATCTATGATCCTAGGGAAACTGCTTCTAGTTTCCTGCTTGTTGGAAGGCAGTTCTCTGGAATTCTGTTGATTCAGGCTTCCTGGCCTCAATTCCATGTTCTCATTACTGTCTCAATTTTCTGTTGGGGCCTGATTCCAAGATGCCTGTCCTTTTTCTAGCCTCTCTTCTGAATCTCCCTTTGATTAACTCAAGTAACTTATAAGGGCCCTTTATCACTTATCCCTAGGTATGTATAGCATGAACTCTTCATTTGCAGAGGTTACTTTATAACTTTAAAAAAGCAAGACATTGAATAGAGCCAAAAGTAATATGTTTGGAGTCATAAAATGCTTATGATCTTAGGGAAGGGGGTATTAAAGCATAGGAGTGGTAAGCATTATCACTGCTCATTGTTCCCCAGTAACAACATTACATTAAATCAATAGAGGAAAGTTTTATCCTATTGTTACCTACTGGTAAACTGAATTTCAGGCCAATGCCCATGCATTCAGTCATCTTATAGTTTGTTTTTTTTACCCACCAAGTTTAACTGGAATTAAGAAGACCAAATATTTTACTAAAGTATTTCTTCTGTAATAGGCCCTAAACATGCTGTATGGATAGGTCAGCATCCCTAGAGTAATCACAATTCCAAAAAGAATGTATGTTTAAACAGCTTCAAGAGTAGGATACTTCTGGAATAAAACAGCTGTTGACCTTTAAATATAATTTTGTAACACAGGTCTTTCAAATGTTACTGACCCCAAAGAAGGTATCAAATAATACATTTGCCTTATTGAATAATAATTAGCAATATTCTTTAAAGGTCTTCTTTCTCTCTGGGGCCATTGATGTTTTCATGCTTTTGAAGTGTATTCAATACCTTTAATATTTTTATAATCCTCAAGCTACCTTGTATTCTTTTGCAAAATCCAATGTACCTCATGATTTGCTGTGGAGATTAGCATTTTATTTATACGTTTTCTTTTCGATGCCTTGTAAAAAAGGAAGAAGCATAGATGCAGGATTATTTCAGTGTCATTTTGAATTCCCTCATTCTGTATCATGAAGAATAATATCATTTTTTAAAACATATCCTTCCAATTCCATCCCATGGGGAGTGGAAGTGGGTAATTTGTAAAATGTTATAGATTTTTATTTGCATGTTGCAAATGATGAAGAAACTTCTAAATCTCTCATCAGCCAAGTAAAGTAGTAATACTTTGCTATGGCATAAGGAAAAACATGATTGTAGATTTTTATAGTGTTTGCTAAGAAGTCCTTACCCGTGGAGAAATCATTAACACTTCCTATCATGAGTGAAAAAAATATATGTCTTGGTCTTAATTTGTCAACCAATAACCTAGATTTTGGTGATGTAGGAGGTAAAATTCAATAAGATTTATCATTGATTTGACAAAAACATGTGAATGCCTAGTGCAGAAAGCAATTGTGCCTGAGAGACAGTTCGTATGATGGTCAAAATCCAAGCTGTTTCTAACTTCTGCAAAGAAAACAAAGAGTGATGAATTAACTATCTGAAACATGAACCAGAACAGGGGCTCTTAAGCAATGCCTATAACTCCTTTAAGGTCAAAAGGATACAAGAAAATAGAAAAGTGTGTCAGTGGATATAATACAACTAGAGGCCCGATGCACAAAATTCATGCAAGGGCCTTGGCCCCGGCCACCGCCTGCCACCACCATTGCCAGGGGCCTCTGCCACCTCTGCTGCAGCTCCTGACCACTGGGGCTTTGTCCAGAAGGAAGGACATCCAGAAGGTTGTCTGGTCTAATTAGCATATTACAGCTTTATTTTTATAGACCGGTGCACAAATTTGTGCATTGGCGTGGTGCCTCTAGGTGGCCTGCAGGGATTGGGCCAAATCCACAGTCCAACACTGCCTGAAGCTCCTACCTGCCGCTCCCGCTCATCCTGGCCCCACTGTGCCTGCCATGGGCTCGTGCCTGATCAGAAGAGGCTTGTGTTGCCTTAACAGCACTTGCCAGCCATGAGCCC